>NC_084648.1:297500-603750 GCF_019802595.1 Syngnathoides biaculeatus | reverse complement strand
TCAAATTTAAAGAAATACAATCACAAGTGACAATGGGGTGGTGGTAGGCACTGGGAGCATTCATACAAGGTTCGTAAAATATTGAAGCAGAAAATTTGATGATAACGTTACAGTATCTTTTAATAGTCAGTGGGTGTCTCTTGCATTCCACGAATTGTTTCAGAGCAGAAAGGCCACCAGACCTCCAGAGAAAAGTTTTTGTTGGTGAGCCCCGTCAGAGCAGCTAGGGGTGGAAGTTAGTTAACTTCGTGTCTGAATGAGACACCAGCTGTCCTGTGCCTCTCCTTTGATGGTGCGATTCTTTAGACTGGCAGGTAATTAATTTAGTGTGCATGTGAGAAGCCAGTTTTCCTGTGCCTCTCCTTTGATAAGTGACTCAGTTCTCCCTTAGATGTCTTGTGTACACAGATGACTCAGCAGGGCTGCAGAGGCAGGTATGCAGGTCAGTCAGACAGTGGAAATTCCTGTGCCATGGGTGCCATTTGATCCATCAGGGCATACTCACTAAATATCCTCCCATTCGTCTCCATGATTCCACTCGATAGCGGACCTAGGCGACGTCTTGGAAACACAGCAAAGGTTGGCAGGATTACACAATTACAATTACACAGTTACCAAAGTACAAAATGAGTGTGTATCACCCCTTTATGGCTATAACAGTTGTCCATGACAACTTCTTCTCAAGGTGTTCATTCTGGTGTCGGTGTCACAATAGATGTGTGTGGACAGATGCCTATATGTGTACATGTTGGGATGGCAGTGAGAACAGTAAGGACAGGGGAGAAGCTAACACTCAGGCTAAACATTAACTAGGTGTAGCGTTCTCAGTAAAACTCAAAGAAGAAAAAAAAAGGAGAAACCCAACATTTAAGTCTGCATTTTCCGATAACTTCAAGTGACTGTTAGGGACCGTACCAAGATCTTTGAACTTTTGCACAGTTTCAACTAGCTGCCCATCAAGGTAAACTGGGTCGGTCAGCTGTAAGTTCTTGTTTTTTGTAAATGACAAGCTCATTTGTTTCAGACATGTTGCTTTCTACATAGCTGTCACGATACAATGTTTGAAGGGCCCAGGTATGGGCGAGATAGGAGGACTCACCAGATTGTTGAAGCAGGCCAACTAAAATCATGTCATCTTGGTATTCAATCAAGTTAAACCTTTTATCATTGACAGCATTTATTTGAAGACAGAGAAGTAAAAGAATACTGTGGGCAGCCTCAGCTCATATTTATCGTGCAAGGTGTTTCTGGTCTCTGCCTGTGTTGTGTGGGTGAATAAAGTAATTAATGTACTGTATTAGAAAGATATCTGGGTGTTGTGCGGTGACGCTCTACACTACAGTAAACTACAACCTCAATAACTAACACATTGTTAAAGTTATTTCACCATTTCATAAACTATCAGAATTAGAATAAATGTATTATTAATAATAAGGCACTTAATGTATATAGCACTTTTTTTTTAAACCATACTCAAAGACACTTCACAATTGCACACATTCATTCATTCCATAGTAACACGCGAGTGGTGGCAGGCTACTTGTGTAGTCATGGCTGTCTTGGGCCAGTCTGATGGAAGCGTGACTATCATTCTGCGCCTACGGCCCCTTTGAACACCACCGAACATTAGACCACATTCATTCATAGGCAATTTGGGATAGCTTTTTTTGCCCAGAGACACAACGACAACATGCACTCAGGCAGGGATACAAACCAGCGGTTGAAACATTTACACTTACGATCTGCTTTAAGCCACCCATTGTCAGTCAAAATTACATTCACAACTTGGAATTTTTCTAATTTCATTGGTGCAACATATGTCAACAAAAAAAATAGAGCCTCATTCATACTTAATTTACATTATATTGGGACCATGTGCCAATTTATAGAGTATAACAGAGTAACAACACCTCACGAGCAGAATGACGTTGGAGAACAGTCTGTCTTAAAGTGTAACAATATTAAGACGACAGCAGTTTCGAATTGAATGTGAAACTTGAGCAGAAATCAGGTACATACAGCTTCTTTTCCCCCAGATAACAAACGGAATAAAAAAAGAGCTGCTGTTTAGCAGAGCCTGAACCTAACCTGTGACCTGATCGAGCACCATTGCATTATACTGCTTCAATTTCAAAATCAGAAATACGTTTTTTTTTCCAAGTCTCCTGAGGGACCATTTGAGTCTTATCTTCTGTGTGTCTTTTATAAACAGGCAGCTATATAAATCAGTCTGCAGCAGGTTGCGTGGTGGTCTGCGCCCTGACCGCGTTATAATCCACGACCTCTATGAACAGTTGCCCAGAGACGGTTGTGGCCTATCTGAGGTTATGTGAATGACAAATGTATCGAGAGTGAGGATTGTGGAATGTGTAAGGGAGACCAGGTTTTTAATTGTTCAAAGAAAATAAGAGAAAAAAAGAGCAGGGATAAAGTGAGGGAGAGGAGGAGAAGGCAAGGGAGGAGGAGAAAGGGCGATTATTGTGTGAGCATGCTTCCGATTGGTCGGACGAGTTAGCAAGCGTTTGCGTGGATGTGCGTGTGTTTGAGACACACTGGGCGGGGAGATTAAGCCTGAATCACGTGTTTCCTTTAGCTTCTTTTCCACACACTAACGCACACCCTCGTTTGTAGAGCGCACACACACAAACTGATCCTCTCACATCCACACTCACAGCTGTTGATTCTTCTCTCTCTCTGATGAACGGCGAGGATCCCTGTAGGAAGTTGAGGGAGAAAGCAGCTCTGCAATTTGCACGCGACTCCACCAGAAAGCATCTAAATCGAGGATCTGGATTGACAAGTGCACTTATTTGTTTTTACAGTTACTTCCTTGTTTTCCCTTGGTTCATATCCCGGTTTTTTATCTCACAGCATCTCTGTTGCTCTTACACTGAATCAGTGGGAGTTTATGTGAGATTCCTGACAGCAAGTCAGCGAGGGAAAAGAGACATGTGCTTTTCTCTTTGTTTTGCCATCTACCACCACAGGCGATTCTCTTTCATTCACTGACCAAGGAGGAAGTAAAAGGTTGGTTGGGTTTCCATATTTCAACCTGCTTTGACTTTCCCACCAGACTGTCCTAAAACTGTATGCTAGAGTTTATTTTACCTAATCATGTTGTCTCTCACTGAACCTTCATGTCATCCCTGTGACTGATGATCAATTTTAGGGGAATTCCATGCTAGCATGATTGCTTGCGCCCTCAGTGCTGCACTATAAACACACTTGGTGCTAACTGTGCAGTGAGCGTGAGTGCCAGGGCAGATTAGCGGTATTTATTATCTCATGTGTGAAGTCTTTATGTGAAGGGCTTTACAGACGGGATACCTTGGATTCACAGCACCACCCGAGCATTATTTCCCGAAATACAAATAAATGACTGAGACAGACGTGCTTGTTGCACGTGGAATTCCTTATCCAAGTGGAAAAACAGACCTGCATGCAACGTGTTTGTGTGTGTATGTGTATGTGTGTGGCTTTTCTTGAGTTAAGATGTTGAGATTTTGGCCCACAGGCTGTCCTCCAGTTTCACTGCGAGCTCTGTCATGTTGGCATTCTTAAATGTAGAAACACGCCCCCCTCTGCATGTTTGTATATGTGGACTGTAAATCTGTGTGGATTTTGCATGTGTGGATATAATTAGCTTCCTGAGAGTTTCTTTCCTGGTATTGTTACTGTTGGGGTTGTAATGTAACCCACAAGGCTGTCTATATTTAGCGGTGGCAGCCAGAAGATACAAACGCAGGTGTCACACTTTGGTGTGCCCCTCAAGCATGAAAATGGTATCTGGAAGTTGTCAGTGGTACTGCCCAGTGCCTCTAGTGACAGCTAGAATGGGACTCACAAGAGCAAAGGCAGACATGGTCGTTATTTAGCTCAGCATCAGATTTTATACCGTCAGACATAACCACATTCTGCTTATGTCATTTTCTTAATATTGACTGATGAAAATCACTGTGCATGGGTTTTCTTCAGGTGCTCTGGCTTCCTCCCACATTTCAAAAACATTTTCAGTTCATTGAAGACTCTTGTTCATAGGTGTGAACACAGATATTTATAGATATAACATACCCATTTTGCGCTCAGTGCCTATGGCAACATTAAACCAGGGAGGTCGAAGTCATCAGTACATTCCATGTGTGTGGACGGCAAGAAAACAAAAAACCAAGGATGTCGGCATGTTGTGCCGCATATGGTTGCCTAAACGCTGTACTCTTGCAAAAAGGGAAATTGGAATATCTTTCACATGCAAAAAAAACATTTTTTTCAAATGATGTGCATTGTTAGCTTACACGGCGGCATTGAAAAAAACTGTGAAAATTGTGAAAATCGGTTGAGAAATAAGCAAGTTACAGCTTAATTTAAATATCCATGGAAATCACGATCACCCCAATATGGCTGCGACATGGGCACACCAGTTAGCAAGGCTCACACTCCATATCTAGCTTGTAATTGGTGATTTTTGCTATGTGCCTTGCAAATGGTTGGCAATTGGTCCAAGGTATACTCTCTCCTCTCTCAAAATCAGCTGTCTCACCCATAGACAAAAGAGGTTAAGCACTATAGAAAGTTGTAGATGGACAAAAACAAATGAGGAAATAAGAAATATTCCCAATCCAACAGTGGAAAAAAGTATTGAAACTGCATCTTTACACAGATCTGGTTGAAAATATAATTGTTTCCCCCATGGGCAGTATCTCGCCCCTCCAGAAATTTTGGTCCAGCTGCGTTTGTGTGTGTTAAAGTGGTTATGCATTTCACATTATTCTTTTAAATAATGTTCAACCAACACTTTCCATTTCATCTCCAAAATGCAATGGATTGTTCCCTGAGGGAACGTTTCCAGGATCTCCCAAAATTTCCAGTATACACTACCTAATCACTATTGACAGTTGTCAAAAGCATGTACTGCTGTTCAATGTTTCCAGTCCATGTTCCAAGTGTTCTGACCTGATAACTATATGGTCTATTGGTCTTGTTTTTCCAAGCACATTTGCCATCGCTGTGTTACTGTGACCTTAGAAATGACCCCCCAAAAAACAAATGGAAATTCTTACTCTTGGTTCATCATAGCATTTGACAGTGCAGTATTAGGCTCTATAGTATACACATCAGTCTCTACTTGGCTGCAGTGGCCTGTTTTCTTTGTGGAAACTTTCACAATGGAGCTCCCAGAACTGAGGTCTGTAGAAGCAGGTACTGTATATGGCTTCTTATTTTATGTGGGAGATAGAGTGTTGTGTGTTGTCTGAGCTGCTGGCCCATGGCCAGCCTCAAATGTCATTGGAGCACTGATGCATGATGGGTGAACATTCCTGCTAATAAACAGTAAGCTGCTATAAATGAGATCGAAGAGGGAACTTATTCTGTAAACGAAAAGCAAATAAAGATGGAATGCAGTCGTGTAAATGTCTTTTACAGTGAACAAGCATAATATAATACAATAGTGCAGCAGGTTTGCCACAAGGATGTTTATGAGAAGTATTTTTCCGTTTAAATTATTTTGGAGGCAGCAATAAGCGGTGCTGAGCTGGTCTGGTTTTGTCATCCCAGTTTCATTAAAATGGACCAAACACTGATTCAATACCAGCATTCTGTTAATTGGACATTTTTACACTCATACATTCAGAAATTTTTTTCTCGTTGTAGCCCCCAACTGTGACAAAGGGCAGCAACAATGACAGGTGGCCGGACAAAAAAAAAACAAAAAAAAAAAAACGAGATTCTCCACTGAGAACATTTTCATGGACGGCTTCCCCTTAGCTGAAAATGGTTTATGTCAGGCAGAGCTGCTGAAAATCAATGAGCGGGGTGACTGGTGCCATACACAAAATGTCACGGGGTTAGAGGCCGTGGTCACTTTGCATAGGGGTGCAGATCGTGGTCAAGCTCATCTTGAATATACACTGTCAGAGCCATTAATCTGCCAGAAATTGAATGAAGCTTCAGCTTCAGTCAGAATGCAGCATTGCGCTGCCACACCATATTGTTTATGGCGCAGTTTATCCAGTTGACCCATGTAAACACAACAATCTGTAACACTTAGAACCACCGTATCCGGTACCTCTCTAAAGCTACCCACCCCCTACCACTTCAAACAAGTCACATTGGGTCTGGATGTGAGCAGATTGAGTTCACGGTGAGGACAACGATCTATTGGGAGACGTTGAAGAGAGAATGTCAAAGCAAGATGAGGGGGCAACTCCTGCTGCCAGATTTCTTACACAACTATGTAATGCGTGTTTGTCCGTTATGACTTGGAGAGTTTAGGGGGCTCGCAATATTTCGGTGAGGCAACAGTTGCTGTATTTTGACAACTGTATTTTGACATGCACAATTTCACTCACATAATTCCTGGAAATTGGTCAAATAACTCACTCAGGTATACTTTAATTTCCATCACAATCATTTTATTGTTGGAATGTGTCTATTAGTCTTTTACGGACTAGAAGTAATCCAGTCCATCTGAACTCAAAAGTAAAATATGTTTAATTAGTCAATGTGTGACAAATGTGTGTAATTACAATATAGTTCAGACTGTTTTTTTAAAAGCTGCTGAAATAATGTACAAATAAAAATTATTCATGGTCATTATTTGATATTAGGCGGCACGGTGGTTCAGCTGGTAAAGCGTTGGACTCAAAGTTCTGAAGTCCCGGGTTCAATCCCAGACCCGCCTGTGTGAAGTTTGCATGTTCTCCCCATGCCTGCGTGGGTTTCCTCCGGGCACTCCGATTCCCTCCCACATCCCAAAAACATGCAACATTAATTGGACAATGTAATTGGTCTAAACTGCCCCTAGGTGTAATTGTGAGTGCGACTGTCTATCTATATGTGCCCTGCTATTGACTGGCAACCAGTTCAAACAGTTCAGTTCCCGTTGACAGCTGGGATAGTCTCCAGCACTCCCCGTAACCCTTGTGAGGGTAAGCGGCTAAGAAAATGGAAGGATGAATTATTTGATATTACAACTATCAAAAGAAGTTAAGCAGATTCCTTGAAAAAAAATCTCAAGAAAATGGGATGGTTTTCATTCTTGAGATAAATACAGGATGTAGTTTGCTGTATTTATTTTTTTCTTATTTTCTTTTATGAAAAGTTGTTCAAGGCACCTAACTAGTATTTAACTGATGCAGACCCCATTTTTTTCAGTTACTACTACTAATAGAATAGTATTTACTGTATAATAATTATTGGATGAATGACTGTTGTCACACTGCGATGACCAAAACTGGATAGATTAATTTCCAAATAATACAAAACTGATGCAATGCCACAGCATGTCTTTCAAATGCCAAATTTTTAGCACACTTTATTCTAGACAAGACAAGATAAATGTCTCTAGATCTTTGCTGGGTCTAGAAAACCTAAAATGCCAAATTGTCATTATTTAGTATTTTCACTTTGTAATTTGTATTCAAATGTATATTCATGTCAGAATGTTTTCCCAAAAGTCTCCTCCATAGGCAGGGGGGATATATATACGGTGTATGGGGGTGAATTTAATATCAGGTTTAGATTATATAACCATGTCATCCCTTCACCTTTGGTTTAAGAGGGAAAGTGGTCAGCTTGTATTCATTTCAGTCAATTCCCCCCAAATGGATTCCTTTCCTAAATTTCTTCCTCTCTTTCCTTCACATTTTGAACCAAGATGCCATCTGGCAGAGCTCACATAGGCCCCACCCACCCTTCACTAATACACTAGCAGCTTATCCTCAGCTACAGTAGTCACTGATGCAATTTTGTATATTCTGTCTGGTCCTCCCCATCAATGACTGTTCATCTCCTTTTGCTTGTTAAGGAGGCAAATGTGAGCGACACCAATTTTCCTGTTGCTTTCTTTCAGTTAACTCAAAATTAGACAACTTCCAACAGCATTGTTTGACATGACAAGCACTTTCATTTACTGTATTTCTTTTTTTACCTTTTTTCCCCATTTTCTTGAATGATAGTTTATTTAGTGATAATTTGTGAATAAACAATGGGTATACAAATAATGAGCATGCTCAGCGTTGCGGTAGGGTGTACCAGTGGGTGTGTTTCGTGTCCCTGCAGTGACACAATTCTGTTTGTATGCTTGATAAGTTAATCAAATGAGTGGAGATTTGATTTGGTAATGCCATGTATAACTGAAGATGCCAATATAAATGAAGAAAATTAAAATAGAATAGTTTTGATTTCATTTTACAGTTTTAGATTTACTTTGTGTTGACAGTTGTTTGGAAAAAAAAACCATTAAATTCTTTTTAATATTGTTTTCAGTGCTTGTTTGGCTTGGAATTCCGTAGAACACAATTTTCATGCTTATACTGTATTAAACTCGAATGATTATAAACTGCATTTGTAGTCTAAGCAGTCCACCTCTCTTGATTTCCTCAGGTTTAATTCAGAGCAGCAGCCCGTCAGTGAAGACGTGAGGCCAAACAGTAATGAGTGTGGACAGCCACCAGGGAGTCGTGACCACTCCTCCCCCACCCAGTGGTGGGACGAAAGAGCGCTACTTTGATCGAGTCAACGTCAATGATCCGGAGTACCGCAGAGCGAGGAACATGTCGGCCGACCTCCGCCAAGACTTCAACGTTTTGGAACAGAAGAAACGGGTCACGCAGATTTTACAAAGCCCTGTAAGTTAAGATGACCTTACCTCAATCCCGCTTCAGCTCACTTGACACTTCAAGTCTGGTAGTCTTGTGTGAGTGCACTGATACGTGTCCAAGTACAGTACACTTCCACTCAACTGGTACCCTTAGATGTGGTAGGCCAGGGTCCGGCATGATTGACCATCCACACACATGTGAAAGTGTGCTGTGTTGGTATCTAATATTTATGATGAAATAGTGCTATAGAAATAAATACACATGGTAACATATTCGAGGCCTGAGGGAGATAGGATCGAGAAGGAAAATTTCGGGTCAAGTTCGACACTGTCTGAATTGCTTGTGTGAGTACATCCATAGACAAATTCAACAAAATTACTATGTACATATTGGTGAATCAAGCCCAATATCTTTGACGTTTTCTCAAAACGGACTGTTCAACATGCATCTCAAATTTTACATGAAAACTGTTACAGTAATTAAAAACAGACCACAGTACACCAGTGTTTCCCAGCCTTTACTGAGCCTATGGTCAATAAAAGAAGAAAAAATAAAAACTCTCATGGCAGACCATGTTATTTTGGCTGGAACAAACTTGTAATGTAACATTCATGCACACACGTATGTTGTTGATTTCTACAATCGACTGCTTTCATTGTTTACATGCAAATGATAACACTGTTGTCCACTGCTTTCAAATGTTTGCTTTTGGGGGCTTTAAAGCACCATTGTCATGTCAACGATTGGGCCATAGAAAGAAGCTTTTTTTTTCACCAATTGTTAGTCAAAGCGGTTGAACCCCCTTCAACAGTTGTTGTTTTTTAAATTTGTGCCCCTTGGATGTATTGTAAGGCATTCAAAATGATGTGACAACTTTATTGGGAAGAGGTCGCAATGTTAGGTGCTAACTGACAACTCAAAAATTGCCTTATTTCCACCATTGATATTTATCATGACACAAAAAAAAGTACACTGCTATACAAATGTGATTTTCCATTTCAAAGTATTTCCATATGGTTAGCAGTGATTAGTTACAATTATCTTACAATTAAGAGAGCTTTAAAGCTGCATTTCTTTCTTGTTTCTAGAGAGAGCATTGGACCATTGTTTTCATTTTCCTTGTTAAATTATATACTTGTTACATTAAAATGACTCCTTTCAATGTACTGTTTGGTGGCTTGAGACATACAGTAATATAGACGCCATAATTGTAGAAGTACCTACTCTTATATGGAAAAAAAAAAACCTTAATCGGTGCTGGTGTCTGGGTTCAGAACCATTAAATAACTGAAGAGAAAAAGAATCCAGGAAGATTTAATGGAAAACCAAATGAACTCTTTCAAAACCCAAACAATAGTTTTGATAAGCACTTGCTATGGACTTTGCCCCTTTTCTGTAAGCCAAAGGTTTAACAGGTAGGTTGTAGCATTTTCAGATTTTTTTTTTTTTAAAGTGAAAACAGAATGTCAGTGTCAAGGCTAAGACCCTAAAAGAGCCACCATAATATACAACACCCTTGGTCAGCTTTCCCTCCAGAATTCTTCAAGTGGGGAGCAACCCTCATGTGGGGTCAGGTTTTGCTGCCGTCAACAGATTAGTGAGCGCCGGGGATATTCTTGCCAACGCTTCTAATGATGTTGTTTGCTTTTCTATCCGTGGAGGTCCAGATTCTTGAGAATTACATGCTTTGTACCAGGCAAACTCAGACAAGGACTGGAGGTATACTGCAGTTTGTGATTTTGAAACTCCAAGGAGATAAATTTTCAATCTAGGCACACAAAGATGTGTAAGGACACAGTTTGGGGGTGCTGTGTAGATGAATGCTTCAATTCCAACAGTTTACATTTCATAAACAGCAGACCATGTACACAAGGTCCTAGATACTAGTTTTATCTCCCTGTTGTCCCCGGATTTTACAGATCCCAGGCAGGAACTCCATGGCAACACTTCGGAAGTAATTTAAACCTAGTTTGGTGTTGTGTCTTTGCATTGTGCTTTGTAACTTGCTCGTTGAACACTTCACACCACATTTTATGGCTGATAGAGCAAACCTGACCTGTCATATTATACCTAATAGTGTTTGTAATATTTGTTTAGTGCTGTTGACTCTAGGCTGTTGTTCAACGGAAGGCCTCCTGGGTGTTTGTCCTCGCAAGTCTGAATGTAGCCATAATGCTCCAAGTTTTGTGTGTGTGTGTTTCCTTTACGAATGTGCAACTTGGGTTTCTGAGGCATGGCAAAGATTAATGGTAAAAAACAATATATATTTTTTTTATATGCACTTCTACAAAATAAAGTGCATGTCACTAATTTTCTAACAATTGGGCATTTGTTTTTTAGTTGTACAAAGCAAAAATACAACTTCAAACTGGTAAACACTCAATTAAGAATAACCATAGCTTTTTGGGTGTGCAAGTTCCTTACAGCACGTCTTGTGCATGTTAGTTTTTGTGAGGTTCACGGCTTTGGTCAAAGACTTGAGAGAGTGGAAGGATTAGTGAAGTGAGAGAAGATTTAAAGCTTACTATTTTACCCGTTACTAGTGTGTAGCTGCCATATCAATGCAATCATTGCACATTTGGTATGCTTTGGCAAGTGAAATCTGATGCAAGTGTTGTATCAAAAATGCGGTTATGACCACGATGAGTATCCAGACCCATTTCTCCAAATGCATAATGCACTGTGCCCAATGCCATCATTGGTTAGCATTAGCATTGTTTTTCTGTGTCCTGACACAGCTTTTGTGACTGAATGGACATGAACTCGGATGTTTGTATAGTCGGTCAATGTTTTTAATGTCTGATCTAGAATAGGTCATGTGTCCCAAAGTGATCAGTCTCTTATACTCACAGTCATCTTAAGCAACAGCATAAGAACAACATGGTGTACGCGTCAGTAGCTCAGTGGCCTCCTTCTCACGACTTGTCTTCCTTTCTCAGTTTCTCCTTCTCGTTATGTTTGCTTTCATTGCAGTCTTCCAGGACTAGTGGACTCGTAGATTACATGCTTCTGGTGCTCAGATTGCAGGTTGCGTTTAAAGTCAGACCAATATAGACCAGGCTTGGACGGAATCACCCTTACCCTTCATGCAAGTCTGTTTAGTTTTTGGAAGTTTAAGGCTATAATGTTGAATCCATCCATTGACGCACTGTCTGAATTTATAGACAACAGAAATACACTGACTAGTTACAACATTATGAACAGTTACACAATATAGTCAAGAGGTGTAGAATATCTTCTTCCCTTACAAAGGCAATAATGTTCTTTTTTATTTACGCTGTCAAAGAGTATAAATGTATTAATTCAGCTAGATGCAGACATTGGCAGCTGACTTGCTGAACTGAGATATGTTTTTTTCTTTTTTTTGGGGGGGGGGGGGTTCTAGGAAGTAGCTAGCCATGACTTGCTCTGTGATCCAAAAGGTCAAAAGATTAGAGTGCTTGAAATTGACTTTGAGTCACAGTTTCTCACGCTGTCTTTTTTTCTGCATCTGTGAACATCTTTATCTGACCATCTCAGTGGTTTGTCAATTCTGCACTATTCTAGTATGAGGAAGTTTGTTTATTTACCCATACCTCAAGGTGAATTATCTATCCAAATTTGCTTTATTCTATTTTAATAAAAAGGAGCGTGAATCTTGTCCATTTCCTCTGCCACTTGGAGGCAAGCACAAGTGGATAATTGATGATTTGGCAGCTTTTCCATTGCGTGAGGCTTCATAAAATGTCAGCTCTCTATTAGGGTTCTTCTTTTTCTTTTTTCAAGTCCCCGTGGCCTCTTTGCTAAAACATTAGCAGTTGAACTTACTCCAGCGATATCTTTTTAAATCCACTCGTTCCCGCAGAGCGAGCTGTTTTTTACCTCAGGCATTTCTCAGCATCTCTTTGACGATGAACTTTGTGAAAGTTCCACAGTGGTAACAGATTAGTGGCTAGGATAATTTCATTGAAATCTGCTAATGTGCAACCCCACAGGCCAAGACTCAATCAAATTGTTTTGGTTGTTACAGCAGATATTAGTCGCATCTTACCTTGCCAGTTTATTCTCAAAATACACAGCCAAACTGTATATGTTTATATACCATAGAACTCAACCACTTTCCAGTAATTCTCAGCCCAAATGAAAGTTATCGCTGATTTGATGTACAAGCTTTTAATTTAGGATGGTAGAAAGCAATATTATATAATATTTTACTCAAAAATAAATGGCTCATAGGTGCACTAAAAATATCATACCAGGAGAAATGCAATATTTTGCCAATGATTATTGTCATCAAGTAAATGACTAAACTTAACTGAAAGTGTTGTAGTAATACAAGAGTTCATTTCCACCAAAGTGCATTTAAAAACAGGCATGAGAACCGGTTTCATAGATGCGTTCATAGTGTTCAAATTGGCGTAATCGATTGTGCTGCCAAGCCTACAGGCAGACACTACCCTTCTCTGTAACCCTGTCACGTTGTTGGCTTTTGCGTAGCAATTGTGCTGCTTACATAACAGGCTGAACTAGGTCTCAGCAAGTATTAGGGAAAAACTGTTTTATTCTTCTTTTTTTTTTTTTTTTTTTGCTGGGTGGGGGACTTCTGAAATATTAACATTGATGTTTACTTAAAACACAGCTCATCACATTCTAGTTAGTCATGTTTGTCATAATAAATGGGATAGGAAAATTGTATGTTTAGTAGTATTAGTAGTCATTACTAGAGGCAAAAGTTAGTTTAATTCTCAACACCACGCACACTATCTGATATCTGAGACTTGGCCAGGACCAGAACTCCCTGTACAAGTACAAGACCAAGACTTATTTGAGTCGAGACCCATTCAAGACCAAGACTGAGACAAGCAGAGATCCAAACGAGACAAAGACCAGAAAATCAGTTTTAACTTTGACAAAGTTGAACAAATTTTTATATTCTTTTAAATACGTTTGTTAGCTATAAATACAATGCCTGCAACTCTTTCAGAGCACAACATGGAAGAATTTCAAATCGTGATGTTTTTTCAATAGATTGGAAAAAAACAAGTTCTTAGTATTTAAAAATGAAGTGCAAGTGTGAAGCTAGTTTACAAGTGGAGCTAACGGTACAAAGAGCAAAAAAAAAGTTAATTTTGCACAAGCTGAATAACCTTTGCAGAAATACCTCAGAGAAAATTTGATTTGTTGGTGTTACAACTGCAACTTAGCTATGTTTTTTTTTTCCTTTTGAGATACCAGCTAACGTCCACCATTGTTTCTGCCGTTTCAGTGAGTTAAAGACCTCAGAACTTGCACACCGCAGAGCATTTTCCTTTGCATATTGTTTTACACATAAAGTATTTGTGGTTGAGCCAAAGCCAGATTTTATTACCATTGATGTAGCAGACGATTTGCTCCGGACTCCTCCTCACTTCATTTTGTACTTTCATCTTGCGTCTTTCACTTCACTTGAGTCAAAAACAATACGAATATTACAGCCATTGTTAGGATTTTTATGAGGGGGATTGGTAACACACGAATTGAAGGTATTGCTTGTTTTACCAAAAGCTTTTCTTTATTATCACATGAACAAAATTGGGGGATCTCAAATTGATGCTCACCTAAATGGAAAACCTTGCCGATCCAAGACTCAGACAAGACCAAGACTTTTGGGTGTCGCGTATGAGACAGGAGCAAGTCCTTCAAAATGTGGTCTTCAGACCAAGACTGGAATGTTACAATACGAGCAAAACTGATGTCAGACACCTTACATTCAGTGCAAAGCTGTTTGTGAGCTCTTAGTGACCAAGGTATTGCCATAATTCATGTAATACATTGGGAAAACACTTCAGTTCCCATTAACTCCAAGCAGAGATGTCACAACGTGATGTAGATTCACCTGATGCTTTTTTTATGATTATTGCAAACGTCATCAGCATAAACAACTTTCTTGATGTTGTTTTTGTTGGCGCAGTGGTCGGGAAGGTTGCCCCAACATTAATGATAGATCCACTTTCAGCTCTGGAGTTAATCTATTTGCATCATGCAGTCAAATCCCAGCTGTCATAATCTTCTTGAGAATGCAGTACTCACACAAACTGTTGAGCAGATGCTTGCTGGTGTATGTGTGCGTCCGAGTGTCTTTCTGACATGCGTGTGCCTTTTGAAAGGTTTCAAGCAGCTTTGAATCCTCAGTGCCTAGAACTGATGAAATTGTCTGACTGGACATAGCATTAAATATACTTGCACAATCTACTGTGATGAATCCAATAATGTTGGAAGAAATAGGAATGTGGGAGGAAGCATGTGGAGAAGATGCAAACTCTACAGTCCTGAATCGAAACCCTAAACCTCATAACTCTGAGACAGGCATCCTAAGCACTCGTCTGCCGCACTGGACCACAATAACAAACACTGTTAAATAAATAGTTACAACAATGTCAATAGAAACAGAAATTTAAAAGCATGCTGTATCAGAACGTGTGCAGGTTTAATCGAAATGATTGTTATCCGGATTAACTAGCAGGAGTCCTCCAACACAAACCCAAAATGTCAGACTTTACAGCTGAGCTTTGATTCTGCCTTTAGGACACCGATTGTAATGTCAATGTGATGGCAAAGGAGTCTCTTAAAGAGAACCGTCTGGAACAAAACCCTGTGTCGCCACACTCAGACATCCGCTCTGGGCCAGTCACCATAGCAAAAACACCACCAGGGACGAAGGAATGTTTGGCCGTGGGTCACACCCACCTGTGCACTGCGACTGTAGGTGTTTCAATAGGGTGGGTTGCTCCAGTTTGCACGAAACACACTCGCATGGGCCTGTTCTGTTGGTAGGCCAGAAGTGGATAATCCTGTGGTTGGTTTGCTGGGTGCAGCGACAAAGTGATAGAGATGTGATCGTCTTGGCTGCAGACACACTTCAGAAAAGATGTGATAAACAAAGCAGCTAGTATACGCTTATTACTTTTTTTTTTTAGAAATGGTGCCATGACCCATTTTTAAAATTATACAAAACAGTTTATGCACAACCCATATTTTGCAGTCAAAGAAGAGTGGACCTGAATTTGATCCAGAAATTTTTTTTTCACAAAAGCATTTGAGACATTTTGTCCAGTTTTATTGAAAATGTGTCTCTTAACGTAGACCTAGCTTGTATACACTGCTAGTGACCTCAGCGCAGACTCAATCACTGAGGTACGAAAAGCTTGATCTTGAATTGCAGCTGGATCCAAGCCCAACAGAATATAAAGTACTGTATAATGGCAACAAATTATAAGATCATAGAATGAGAATAAAATGGGATCTTCTCTTATAAATGTAAATGAATGCCATGTTTTCAATCGAGAATCATTTCTGTTAAAATTACCGTATATACAAATTCAAGTTACACAACATTTAAGTGCCTTTTAAAGATTTGTAGTACTTTTGAACATAGTTCCTTGAATTGATTTGATTTTCTTTGGTAACAGCATTTGTTCACAAAATAAAATTGATGGAAAAAAAACAACTCCACCCATCTCACACCCAACCAGACAGATCCTCAACAATTAATCTAACTGACAAATATACATCAAAAGGAGGTGGCAATCTTATTGACATTTTATTTCTTTGTAGGACAAATGAAGTATCTTTCAGGGATGAATCTTTTGTCGTGTTTGCTTGGTGGGCAAATGAGCACCCACATTCACACCTACGGGCAATTTAGAGTTTTCAATCTACCTATCACACGTTTTGGGGATGTGAGAGGAAGCCGGTGTACTGTGAGAAAACCCATGCAGGCACGGAGGGAACATGAAAACTACACGTGCGGGGCCGGGATCTGAACACGAGTCCTCGGAACTGTGAGGCAGATGTGCTAACCAGTCACTTCAGTGTTGCTCATGGAAACAATATCATCCTAAAAATGGTATCATGACAGGCCTAAACCAAGAGCAATGGTATAAATAATATAATAACTGTTATCCAAATCTGCAATATAGCGGGACCACAAAGCAAGAACTGTGATATACTAGGACTACTGTATCTGTATTCTGTGATGATAAGTTGCAGGAACTCATTTTTCCCGAGTTGGGTCTTATTATTTCCATGATGTATTCATCCACGTATTGTCAAATATAAAATAATCTAGGAATATGCACTTGTACATGTATAAGAGGCACATGGTATTTGCCATTCATCCAATCGTATGTTTGTTGCCCAAACAGCGAATTAGCTTCCCTGATGCTGCCTTTCTCCATGTCTGAGGAGCCTCAGGAGCTTGACTAATCTCTGATTAAGTGCTGCTTTTGTCTCACTTCACATTCCCACAGTTATTATTTCACTGTCGTCTCTGCATGTGCTCTAATCCGACATGCCTCACCATCGCTTCTCGCAAGTGTGCGCACATGTGCCATCATTCATCCTGAAGTTCTGTTAAATCTGGGCATTGTCACATCTCAACATTTAACGTCTTGCTTTCTTAACTTCCGTCCCCAGGCCTTCAAGGAAGAGTTGGAGAGTCTAATTCTAGAGCAGCAGCGCAAAGGGAACAACCCCACCGGTTTGTTGGCGCTCAGGCAGATTGCTGACTTCTTCATGGCGAGTTCAATGGCCGGTTACAACACTTCCCCACTCAGTGAGTACTCATCACCGTGTGACACGTCACCGTGGCGACCAGACAACAATATAAACCACAAGTTGCCCACACCCAGAATCCAATGGCATTTTCCCATAAACAAAGCTTAGTCAAAGACGCTTTTCCCTCTTGAAGGTTGATGTACTGATCTGGGCCAAGACTCCGGAAGAGCCATGGATTTTATTCTCAATTTTGATCCTTGTTGAGTTATGAATTGCAAACTGCTTCTAATCACACGTGTGGAATGTACAGCTAAATGCTGAATCATATATTTATGGGATCACAACAGTTCATTCCACCACTTGTTTTTCACTCAATCTATCAAACAAGGGTACAGCGGTAACTGGAGTAGTAAATGATATGTCCAATATATCAGTGAAAGTACTTCCCTCAGCCTAAAACTGTTTTTTTTTTTTTTGCTTGTGTTTTGCTCTGGATTTTCCTGAACAGGTTTGGGGATGGTTACGCCCATTAATGACTTGTACAACGTCGAAGCAAGCACCATGGTGAAAGGAGAGAAGCTTACACGTTGTAAACTGGCTAGCCTCTACAGACTGGTGGACCTTTTCAACTGGGCCCGCTTTGCCAGCTCCTACATTACTGTAAGAATCTTCAAAACTTAATTTAGATTCAGTGTTCTCAAACTTTTATCTGTCACAATTGGTTCAGCTTCGTGCAAGTACACATTTATTGCAGACCAGCAAACAGTCGCCGATGGGTTTGGGATAGCCAGGGTGCTGATGGACTTTACTGATCAGAAGCTAATTGCCAACGGGCCAACAGCGAGCGTGCAGTTTATGATGATGGCGTGTCCCAGTGGGAAGTTACAGTGCCGTGAAAAAGTATTTCCTCCCCTGCCGGTTTGTGTTTATTCTATCACACACAAAGGTTTCAAATCATCAGACCAATTTCACTGTCACTCAGAGACAACCCAAAGAAATGCAATTTTTAAATTAAAATTAAATTTCTTAAGGCACACAAAATAAATTCAAACCTGAACCAAATAATGGGTTCTGCCACCCTTGGCAGCAATAACTGAAATCAAGAATTTGCAATAATTGGCGATAAGTTTTTCATATAGCTTTGGAAGAATTTTGTCCCACTCTTCTTTGCAGAATTGTTTCTGAACTCTGCCGTATTGGAGGGTTTTCTAGCATGAACTCCCCCCATAAGGTCACACCACAGCATTTTAATTGGATTTAAATTCGGACTTTAACTTGGCCACTCCAAAACCTTTTCTTTTTTATTCTCAAACTATTCAGAGGTGGATTTACTGGTGTGTTTCGGATCTTTGTCCTGGTGCATGATCTAAGACCGCTTGCGTTTGAGGACATAAACTGATGGCCTGATGCTTGCCTTCAGGATTTTCTGGTACACAACAGAATTCATTGTTCCATCAATCACAGCAAGTTGTGCTGGTCCTGAGTAAGCAAAGCAGCCCCAGACCATCACGCTGCCTCCACCGTGGTTCACTTTTGGCGTAATGTTCTTTTTATCAAATGATGTGCCGTTTTTATGCCAGATCTAATGGGCTGCACATCTTCCAAAAAGTTCAGTTTTTGACTCATCAGTCCACAGAATGTTTCTCCAAATGTTTTGAGGATTTTTGGCAAATGTGAGATAAGCCTTTCTATTTTTTTTTCAGGTGTTTTTGCCTGGGAAATCTCCCATGGATGCCATTTTTAAGTGTCTTTCTTATGGTAGAGTCATGAACACTGACCTTAACTGAGGGGAGCGAGGTCTGCAGGTCTTTAGATGATGTTCGAGGTTCTTTTTTGACCTGCTGGATGAGTCGTCGTCGTCGCACTCTTGGAGTAATTTTAGTTGGTGGCCCAGTCGTGGGAACGTTTGCCAATGTTCCCAGTTTTCTCCATAAGTGTATAATGGCTTTGACATTTTTTTTTTTGCTAGACCAACAAAGCCTTGGAAATGTGTTTGGAACCTTTTCCAGACTGATTGATATAAATTATATTTTTCTCATTTTTTCTTGAAATTCTTTTGATTGTGGCATGATGCATTGGTTCTGGAGATCTCGTAGCGTACTTCACGTTCTCTGACAAATTCTATTTAATTGATTTATTGATTCACAGAGTATGGTGGTAATCAGGTTTGGGTGTGGCTTATGAAATTGAACTCACCTTTCCCAAATTTGTAGTTAGGTAGTGACTTTATTTTACCTTAATTGGTAGGAAGAGGGGATTACCTTTTCACAGAGTGTAGGAAAGGATTGGATTTTTTTGTGCATTGATAAATAGAATTGCCATTTAAAAAATAAATTTTCTCATTTCCTTAGGTTGTCTCTGAGGGATATTAAAATTGGTTTGATGATTTGATAGATGTGCAAAAAAAAGAAATCAGGAGGGGGACAAATATTTTTTCACTGCGCTGTAATTACTGACAGGATATGGTGGGATGGAGCGAGGGGCACCTCCTGCTCCTTGGGGATGGGGAACCAGCTCCAAAAACGCGTATTGGAGGTATACCCCTAATTCTTCAAGACCTTTTGGGGAGTAATAACAAATAACTTTCCCAATGCAATTTTAATGGGTGAATTTTTGCTATTAGCCATCTGGCCCTCTCTCTTTAATAATAATAATTATAGTCTTTTTTTTCTTTCGGCTTGTCCCATCAGGGGTCTCCATAGCGCGTCATCTTTGATGCACGCATATTTGTTTGGCACAGATTTACGCCGGATGTCCTTTCTGACACAACCCCTCAGTATTTCGCCGGGGAGTATAGTCACAATCATAATTACTTAGATTTATATAGTAATCTCCGGCAATTGGGGGTTGCAGGTTTCAGAGGAGGAGACAGTTCCAGAGGGTGGGGGCTGCCATGCTGAAGGCTCTGTCCCCAAAGGTTCGCTGGAGGGTGTAGGGGATGGGGAGGAGAGGAAAGTTGGAAGTCCTCAGGTCCTGGGATGGGATGAGTGGATAGGTGGAGGAGGTCTGACAGGTACCAATGGACAAATACGTTGGAGGGATTTGTAGGTCAAGTGCTATACCTTGCAAATAGCAGCCATAAGCAATGGACCAATGGTTGGAAGCACAGATTGAGAGTGCAGATGGGCAGGTCACTTATTTTTTGTCAGGTATACTTGCACAATACATAAGAGTTTTGTTCCAATATTCCAACGCAAATACATTGTCGGTGGAAATAAATTCCTTAATTTGTGTCTCTGTATCAAATTTGATTGTCGTTTTTGATTTTTTTTTAATAACCCATTAAAAGGTGAAAATACAAACCTCCCATAAAATTCACACTTGGCAGGGGGAATGTCCAGTTTTGAGTGACACGTGCGCAGAGGAACTAAAAACAGCACAAAAACTAAAGACCTTCGTGTTTAGTAGATTATTTCGTTGTTGTGATCATGCTTTTTGGTACGAAATGTTTATTGCCCTTTGAAATTGAGCCACATTTGGAAGGAACCTGCATTTATGTGATGAGCTTTAGTGTATGTCGTTTGCACCCCATTAAAAATGAGCCACATCTTCTCTGCCAATGGCAGACAGACTCTTTTGCTCTTGCAACTGACTCCTTTTATGTTATCTGATATCCCCAGCATGAGCTTAGTAGTAGTCAGTACAGTCTGTCTGCTTGAAGAACTGACATTTTCCACATTAGGCTCATCTGGATCTGGCCTATGCGAGAAAGCAAGTACAATTCAAAAGCAAAGTTGGATGACTGTTTTGGGCAGTGATTCCCAACAACAATTCTGCTGGAAGTATATTAATATCATTTCACTTAATTTGCCTGAAAATTAGTATTTATAATTTAAAGATCCATTTTTGTTCCTCTATCTATGCAAGTGCAGAGTAGAGTGAAATGCAGAACAATTAAATCCTCTTCCATTCAGAAAACCACTGCAGTGAGTGGGTGCAGGTATTAATCAAATTTTCATTATTTCTATCATTTTTAAAATGTTAACAATGCACTTATTCCATTATTACACATTTTTTTCAAGTTTGTCATAACATTTTGAATTAACAAAACTAAATAGAAAAGTATTTGAAGTTGTTTCACTCAACTGCTTTTACTGATGTTTTAGATTGTTGCCATAGTATCATTTCAGTACTGCTATCGAGGTACCTTATGTAGGTATAGTGTCGAAATCAGAATTTTGGGAGCACTGATACATGTCAAAATTTTTCTCACCTGATCTACAAATGGCCTGACCCATCTGTGCATTTTTAAAATGTGCCCCTTAAGCAAATAGGTTTGCCCAACCCTGCTTTAGACTCTGCAGTAGTGTAATACTGTGCAGTTAAGCAGCATCAAATTATATTTCCTGACCGTAAAGAAGGAAAGTATTGATTCATAGTTGCTATTTATTGTGTTGTCTGTGTGAATTTGTCACTACATTCTGCAATGTGTATTTTCCTACTCGAAAGGGTCGAGTCAGCAAAGAGCAAGATCACATCCTTATCATCCCCAGAGGACTTTCTTTTGCTGAGGCATCTGCATCAAACCTGGTAAGACTCGACAGGACCTGGTGCCACATTTTTTTCCAGTTTGCAATGGTCACAAAGTAGCTCCTTTCCTCTAGGTAGGACCTAAACCATTTAAGGACCATTCCATTTAGTCCTACCCACGTTTCCAACCTGTTTAGCAGTATTTTGTGATCTACCGTATTTTTGTATCCAAAATGTTGCATCTCATGAGTGCTTAACAAAGCCTTCAAGTGTGAAAACTGTTTATGTTTAAAGTGGGACTGACATCCCTATAAACATTCTCAAATAGATATTGTAATGAAAAATACATATAACAGTATTCACGTCAATGTCTATACGAGAAAAAAAAAAGTGAGCGGAGAAAATTTGCGCAATTGAGTGTCCCTCAACATCCAAATGGTCGCCATATTAGTCGCGTCCTCTGTCCTTGACGTCATCGTCAATTCCGCCGTTATAAACGCGCAGTGCCTGCTACTATGGAAGCCGAAAAACAGAGATATTCGCATTTTTCCGACGCCCCTTCTGACACCAAAGCTCTTTTCGAAAAGGACAACACCACACAACCGAGTGAAGTTACCAGGGCAATATTACACTACTGTTTCAAGCCCTCGAGGCATATTCAGATGATATCCGATCACGGCCAAACCGCATCCCGTCCGATCCACTCCCGCGGCAGAGATGAGCCATCGCGGCTCATTGCAGCCGGCTGGTGTGGCTTATGACAGAGCTGAGCGGTGCTGTTTTAGGGGGGTGCTTGCAGTCGAGCCAGGGCACTTTATGCGCCCACGCGACTGAGTAAGGCATTCTCGGCTGGATTCTTCAAAGCCGCCACTGTCGCAAAGCCCGACGCGCAGCCTTCGCAGAAGCTGTGACCGCCGGTGTGGCTGAGTTTCAGCATCTGTGGTGGCATATAAGGAGGTGGTGGAGTCGAGCTATGTTGCTTTTAGGGGTATGCGATGAACACTATCGAGACATTGTTGGGTAGGCGACACGCACATCGACATTTCATATGCGGATCTTTCGTTACATTATGAGAGAGACCGATTACGTGGTCCGCCCCAAACTATTATTTTTTTTTAGTAGCTGTATGCGCACATCAACACATTTCATACCCGGATCTTTTGCTGCTTTATGAGAGAGACCGATTACGTGGTCCGCCCCAAACTATTGTTTTTTTTTAGTAGCTGTATACACACCTACCTGTTATCTGAAACCCACAAAGCTCTCGTGCTCTGCAACCGTGCAATCCATTTTTCACAACGAACAGGGTCTCTTTCAAACTTATGAAGGGTAATTCCATTCTCCTGAGTTTTCAAGCAATGTCTAGCAATGCAATGAGCCGGCATTTTGGCTAACACGAAGGAACAACGAGCTATTTTCCAGGAGGTAAAACTAATGGAAACAAACGAGTCCACGAGAGAGCGCCGCTGTACTTTTTGGTCACTTCCTGCATCTTCTCGAGAACAAATCCCTGGGAGGATTTTCATGGCGGGAGTTACAAAAAGCTGTATTTGTCAAAATCATGTTTTGTGGTGAAAAAACACATGGGACCATATTGGCTGTGGGTTTTTCATGAATAATGTGCCAAAAATCATCCGTTTGACGACACTTAACCTTTAAGTTAACTAAGTGGTTGGTGATAAAATGCTGCGTCTACGAAATACTTCAATGACTGCCCCATTACATTATTGGCGGATGGTGAACGATGCTGTTTGTGTTTGGAGATATGTCCGTGCACCACAACCATGCTGTTATTGTCTTAAAGCTGAGGGGCCTCACTTGTTTTCTACGTTTTGAGGTGTGCTTCAGAATCAAGTGCTATTTAGCCAAGTATGATAATGTAAGGTAAGTGGTTTTAAGGACCTGTAGATATGTGCGTGACTTTATGCTAATGGAATAAAGTTGCAACACACAAATAAGTGGGCATATGTCTTATTTTCAGAAAAGAAAAACAGAATTATGACACTAAAGGACACAAAACAGAACCAATTCCTTTTGCAGTGTCCTTAGGCAGCACTTTGCTTGTAACAAACCTTCAGCATGAGCGAAGCACATAAAAACTGGCTGTTTATGTTAATAATTAACATTGTTGAATAGAATTTGACCTTCACTGAAAACAGTGTTATGCATTGCTGTTTTGCTGGATTAGGATTTCACTGCCTTGATTACTTGCTTTAAAAGTGCATGGGAAATAGCAGACAGCATAGCGTTCTCATATTTTTCAACTCACTGTTGATGCTTTTTCAGACACTGTGACCGACCTTGCTCTGCCTTGCTCTAAGCTCTGTTTGCGTTCCACCAATAAAGTAGTTTTGTTGTTTAGTCTGCTGGTTTTGCTTCCAAAACTACACGTATTGTTCAAGCACAGACTAATGTGAACAGGTGTTTTAGTCTTGCACAAACCTTCCCCGTTGACTTATTTCATGTTGATATCTTTTTCACTCAAAATATTAATATACTATATGCTCACTATGTAAAAGACAAAGCAATCCATCCATCTACTTTATACATCGCTTATCTTGTTAAGTTTTACAGGGAACTGAAGCCAATTCTAGTTGACTTTGGGCAAAAGGCACCCTGGACTCATTGGCAGTCAGTCACAGGGCACATAAAAAGAGACAGACAAACATTTACTCTCTCTCTTAGCGGGAATGAATCCCACGCTGCCTGCACAAAGGTCAGGTGAGTGTTATAACACTACAGCATCAGTGACACAAAATAATTATGGCATAGCATTTGTTTATTACAGTATATACAGGTCGGACTGCCGGTAGATAAAAGTGTCATTTTTCTAGCAAATTACATTTACAAGCACTGCTTGTCACAGTAATGCGACAGTGGCTAATTAATAAGAACCACCACCACTTTTATCTTAAAACAATGGGAAATTTAAAAAAAATAAAAATAAAAAAATAAAGTGTCTTTGCGACATCTGTTTTAACTTTTTATAGGAACCTTGGCTGTACTGTAACTGTAGCAGCTGAATCATATCCAGGATTTATGGAGTATATCCTTCACTGTGTACGGTATTATAAGATACTGCATTTGTCTCTCTAATGTCATGTGTAAAAGAATAGGAATAAAACATAATAAAACAAGAGTACACTACTACATTCTCATTTGCCCATCATTACCAATGCTCATACTTGCTTGGTAAGTGCTACTGTTGTAGTTAAGAGAAATTAGAAAAAAAAATGCATGCGGAACATGCATGGTTAAATCATTCAATGTGACTGTTTGTCGTGATATAGTTTGCTGCAACTGTGAGTTCTGCTTGCATTTTTGTTGCAGGCTGACATGAAGTTATCAGTGATGCTTTGGTCGATTCCCAACTGCCACACCTCCCCTTGTCTGTTTGAGATCCAATGTCAAGTAGAGTTCACCTCAGCACTGAGAGTTTGTTTCCATCTGTCACGACTTTAGTTTCCAGGCAAAAATAATATTGGAATTTTAGAATGCAACAGCGTCAACTATGAAGTTGCATCGTTGCTGTTTGATCCTGACCCCACCTATCAGTTTCACAACCACCCAACTGCCCCATGCTCTCAAGTGCCATTGCCATTTTTAGATGTTTCTTATCATCATCATTTAACCGTGTCACATTTAACATCTTTCTGACACGTCCTTTGACATCTTTCTTTATATTTAGACATTCTGCACATGTCGCAGGGGGCCTTTCAGCTGTACAGTTGTGTGACTGAGCAGCTGCTACTGAAGCATAGTGCAAAGCACAGTCAAACGTTAGTGCAGTTAGTGCAACATTTTAAAATGATAGTGGACAAGCTCATCAAAGAACTACAAATACCATTTACTAGTTGTACATAATGCATGTTGTGATCCAAATTCTGTAAATATGTCATTTTCAATGGAAAAAAAAAACAGTTTTCAATCAAATTTCCACAGTAACAACCACAAGGAACATTTCATCAGTCAAAAGTTTGAATAAACACTAACGTAAGGTAGATAATGTTCATGAAAACTCACCCCATAAGAATCCGAAAAGTATTCTTGTAGATGTCATTGCCTTTGCTCAATTAAGAGGTCCGTCCGTGTTCTTTTTGTCACTGTCTTTCCCCAGTAACTTTCACTTTTTGAAGTCAGATTTGAAATGTGTGGGCCGGACAGAATTGCTGCTAAACCAGACATGTCATGGTTCTGGAAGTGGCCCATGGGCCGGGACCCTGACATATCTGATTTGGATCAACTTTCTGCCACCAAATTGTCACTCCGTTGGGCGCATGTCCAAGGACACTCTCTCTTCTGCACCAGAATGCCCAACTCGGGCTTCCCTGGTCTGCCAAATTGGAAAACACACAAAGCAAGCCTTGCACTTGCACGAATATCAGGACACGCTGGCATTTCTACCCAGCCACAGTACGCCGTCTAAAAAGAAAATAGAGCCCGGAGTCTGTGTGTGTTCAACAAACTGAAGTGAATATAATTCGTCTGCATCGAACTGCAAGATTTGTTCCCTTTTCTGTTGCTACAACTCACACTCACAGCTTGTGTTGACAAAGAGAAACGTGATTTTGTGGTTTTCTGTTTCATATTAAAACAACATGTGGTATCAGTGCGTAATGCCTGAAGGCCCGAGAGGGTTTCTTTTTGTGATTAACTTTTAGCCAGACCTTGACATCTGCACACACTTTGGTCATTGCGATTCTTCCGCTTCATGTATTTCTCTTTATGACCAGGAATGTACTGTATTCTTTCTCTTTTGTCATTGTTAACATTCAGCCTTGGAGCTTTCTGTTTAATCCCACATCACTCCCAGTTATCCAATAACTCAATGGTAATAAAGTTGGCATACAAGTATATCATATTGCAGATAACACTCTTGTTCATTTCCTGAGTAGGAGCTTGTAAATAAGGTATGGTTGATAATGTGATGGATAGTGTTGTTTTTATTGATTTTGTAGCTGGGATAGATGTTTCAAAGGTTATCAGTGGAGCTGATCGCATGTTGGCTCTGTCACAGCTTTTTGGAAGACTTAAACGTGTCTATTTTTGTCTTTTCCTCCTGAGTTTCAGAGTCCATGATGTCGGACTTAAGAAGCTCACAATATATGTTGTGGTTCATCCCAATGGTGTTTGATGGGGTTGAAGTTGGGGTTTTATGAACAGTCTTCCACACCTAACTCATCCAAGCACGTCTTCGTCGACCTTGCTTAGTGCACCGGTATCAGAAAATGACCAATATGGTCAAATATGATTCAGTAAGATAAAAAATTAAGATTTAGCATTGTTGGGTAAGCTGTAATCATCTACTGCTTGTGATGTTCAGCCATGTTAATACTGCCTGCATTAAATATAGTTGCCTCCAAGATGATGACAAAAAAGGTTGTGCTGATTCCAGCTCATCTCCTTGCTTCCCCAGATGAAGGTCAACATCATCGGCGAGGTGATCGAGCAGGGCTCCACCAACCTGAGCATGGACTCAGTGGGTTTCAGCCCCCACGCTGCCATATACTCCATGCGTCCAGACATTCGCTGTGTCATACATGTTCATACTCCCGCCACGGCTGCCGTAAGTTTCTTATACGCCTATGTAATTAACAAATGACTCAAAACCAAAACCGTGATTCCGAGGCAATTATATCATTTGGTTAAAAGTTGTGATTAGGAGAGCTCTTCGTTAAACATTTGGCCTCACGTATTTCTTTAGAAACAACACAGTGTGGTAAAGTTGCTCAGTAGTTGAGAAAAAGATCACATGTAAAGCAGGAACACAAAGAAACCAATCAAATAATGCTAACTGGAAGTGCACTCAGTGCACAGACCTCTGCCAAGGATAAAATGTTTACAAAAGTGAGGGTGGAGGGTGGGCGTGGGTAGTGGGGTGGGGGGTCATTCAGTTCTTTGCTTGTCACCATATTTTCTGTAATGTGCCCTGACAAGACAGAGGATGATGATGGGAACTAATAACCATTATTCGGAAGCCAGACACAAACACAATAGGCAGTCCTGCGATCAGTCATATTCAGTCAGTCTAATTGGTGATCAAGTTAGGAAGTCAGCTGCTGCCTACATTCCATCCAGTGTTAGGAAAAAAGGAACAAAAATTAGAAGCAGCTATGGATACAGCTATGGACATACTGTAGCAGTGCTTAAAGTGGCACTAAACAGGCCCCAAAAATGTCATGGAAATTCAACACAACAGAGTGAAGAGTGATGTCAACAAGCTTGCCAAATTTGAATAAATAATAATATAAAAATAGTCATATCACATGACACACAAAGCATTTTGTCTGATGAACGGTTAAAAAAAACATCACAAAAATGTGCACTACAGAGTTGGGTAATGGTATAGATATTCATCCCAGATCTGACATCGTGTGTCTTCAAAAAGTCAAGTTGTTTTTATTTCAGATTTTTTTTATATCTTAAAAAACGTCACTTATCTGATCTGTAAATTGAGGCATCCACAAAGAATGAATTTGCTAATTGCACTGCGGAGAGGTAAATAGGCCTTGTAATGGAAGCGAGGCACAGCTAAATCACAACTGAGCAGCACAGCCAAACGAAATGTCACCTTGTCCTTATATAGTTAGGAAGGGAACTCACGCTAGAAAGTACACATCATAGCACTGTTTTTTTAACTACAACCACAAAATCAGGAAAATCCAAATGGTGAAAAAGATGCTTAAACTACAGTACATCTCAACAGTTAAGCACTATATTGGTACAGGTCTTTCCATGTTTCCAGCTCTTATCCTCAAATTGAATGTATATAGAAAAAAAAATGGATTTTTTTCTTTGTGCCACTTTTTAACTGACCCTATACTCAACTTGACATGACTGTTTATAGTGCACCTGCTGAACAAGGTTGTGATTGTTCATGTAGTTGCTAGTGATGCCAGTTTGAAAATTGTGTTACACGAAAATGCACCACTTTTGGGTAACTAGCAAAGTAACATATTAATCTTACCCGGAAAGTAACTTGACCACAGTTACTTTTTCAAACCAGCAATACTTCCTTTTGAGTCATCAAAATCTCAAATTCATGGCTAGCGATTCATGCAGGCCGTAATCCAACCATTCAATTGCATTCAACCATTCAAGGAGACCACTCGTTTCTCATCAATCAGAAGAAATCGATTGGGATGTGATTGGTTATTACACCATGCATAGTGACGGTACAGTCCAAAAAAAGTGCAAAGTTAAATAGGATTTCACTATTGCCACACTATTTTTTACATTTCCCATAGTAAAAAGTGTATCTGATTGTTGTAATGATTTAACTTAAACATTACCAATACAGCACAGGTGTCAAACTAAAGGCCCGGGGGCCAGATCTGGCCCACCACATGATTTTATGTGATCCGCGAAGCCAGATCTAGAGTGTCAATTTCCATGATTCTTGTAAAAATCTGTACCAAAATTTCAAATTGTCATATATCATAAATGATCAAGTTGAGATATTACAAGCATTTTTGTGTTACCAAACATGAATAGTTCAATAACACATTACCCTTGATTTCTGATTCCAAAACTAGTTCATAAATTGATAATGATATGATTAAATATTTTTGTTGCACAGTCATAACGGCCCTATGAGGGAAACTGGAACAACATTGTGGCCTGGGAGAAAAATGAGTTTGGCGACCCTGGAATACTGTTTTATCACTGTGTTCAGTGCACATTGCATTGTGTGTTAGTTGTTCTTACCAAAGTGCATGGTCATAAATCATCATACAATAATTACTCACTCACTGAATGAATTCCAATACTTATCTTTAATAATATTTATGTATTAATATTTACAATGAAAAGTGAGAACTTTCAAGTTGGTCTGTAGTTCGGACTCTTAGCTGGTTTAGCACACTCCAGGGCTGGCATCACTTATGTGAGTGCCCCCCATCAATCACTCATAGCTTTGCTAGTTAAACAGTTCCCTAATCTTGTCACCTTTTCTCATTCTTAGGATCAAAATTATGATGGTGGGTTGGTGTCTGTGTTTGTTTATACGTGTGGAGGGGTGCATGCCTCCATGCCACTCACTTTCCTTTACCTACACGTACGCTCACGCACGTGCCTTCATGGACCACAATCAGCATCTATCTAGCTATGTAATCAATTAAGAGTCTTTAGAGAAGTGTACTGAGCCTGGTGTGCTTGTTTGTGTTTGGTTACGTACTGTACTATGTTGGCCTATCATGTCTGCACTCGGTTGCCTGTTTAATGTGGCTTCAACTACACTAACATTTAAATGATGGGTTCACGTTGATGACATCCTTCTGTAACTTGTGTGTAGTACATTAGCACATTGGCATACATTGGCAGCTGCTGATAGTAACTAAAAAGTTGTTTTTTTTTCAAACTCAGTTACTTTTGAAATCAAGTAATCAATAAAGTAGTATACTTTTTCAACTGGCAACACTGGCTGTTGCAACCGGAATAAAAGAAACGGCTGTAATGTGTCCCTTAGGTCAGGTTTTCCTGACCTTCATTGAGTAAAGGCAAGAGTAGAACTTGGACAAACTTCATGACACACCACGACACACAAATGTCTCGAAAGGTATGGAGATAGAAATAACGGTAAGCATGTCTCAATTTAGTCACACGAGCTTTCTCAGTAAGTGCCATGACTTACTGTATTCTATCATGTGAAGGACAACAGGTGGATACACAGGCTCCCTTCGTTCCCTTCTGCCATCTGATGGTGTAATTTATTCTGCTTGCCACATTACCCCCGTTTGCATATATTGGAGAATAACAAGACATTATTTGTAGTGAGTAACTAATACTTTTCCCGACAACTAAGCAAAATTGGATCCTGTTCCATGGCACAACTGACGACTTCTCACAGCACACTTTTACACTGCACGGTAGAGAATCACATCACAGCTTTATAGCTTGATTCTCTCACCTGTTTGTAGGTGTCATCTATGAAGTGCGGCATCCTGCCCATTTCTCAAGAGGCACTCATCTTGGGTGACATCGCCTACTTCAACTACCATGGCAGCCTGGACGAGCCAGCGGAGCGCAGAGAGCTGCAGAAAGCTCTGGGGCCTACCGCTAAGGTGGGAAAGTATTATTAGACCCACAAGATGAAAAACATTCAGTAGGTTTTTACACGTCAACCTCACAGCTGGTTATTCAGGTGTGGTTGGAGAGAGTAAGTACATTAACATTCCTATCTGCATTTTGCAGTGGGTTTAACTCAGCACAATGTATTGCGACATAAACAGGAATTGACTTTCATCGACCACCAAATGCTCCTATATAACAAAACAATGTGTGTTTGCTTTCATAGGTTTTGGTGCTGCGGAATCATGGCATGGTCGCTCTGGGTGAAAGTATGGAAGAGGCCTTTCACTACATCTACAATACACAATCTGCCTGTGAAATTCAGGTATAATAAAGCATTTAAATTTGGAAATTTTCACCTTTTTTCCAGTCTTCGTTTTTGTTTGTTTGTGATGTCGTTGTCTCTGAATCTCCCAGATTTATGCTTGGTCAAAGTAAAAAAAAAAAAGAACATTAATCCAACAGCAAAGCCCAGCTTAATTTCTATAAATAAATCCGCTTCAGCATGTTTGTTGTGCTCTGCATGATTTATTCCGTAGTGTTGTTGAAGTACAGTACAGTGTCTTTTGCTCAATGACATTTTTGTCCCTGCGCAGATTAGGAAAGAGCATTGCTTGCACGCTATTGGCACAAATTCATCATACGGAGGATTTTAGTGGCAATATTCATTTGGCAGATGTTTGTTGATAATAAAAGAGAGTCCATCTGTCAAGTGTTTTGCATAAGCTTACGTCCTTCTCCCCTCTGACTTTGTGGCTGGGTCTAGGTGAACGCCATCTCCTGTGCTGGCAGCATCGACAACCTGATTGTGCTCGACCAGGAGGCTTGCAAATCACGTGTGTTCGACGTGGCCTCAACATTTTCCGAAAACATGAGCAGTCCGTACAAGTGGAAAGTCGGCGAGCTCGCGTTTGAGTCTCTGATGAGGATGCTGGACAACCTGGTGGGTCAAATGACACCCATGTACTACTTTATGCTGTTTATCTCTTATCTTAGCTTTCATTGTTGATTATGCCTACCTTTGTTTCTTTCACAGGGCTACAGGACAGGTTACGCCTATCGCTATCCCATCATGCGTGAAAAGCCGAGGCACAAGAGCGAAGTGGAGATCCCCGCCACCGTCACAGCATTCACTTTCGAAGAGGACGTGGACGCCACGCACTTTCCCTTCAAGTTCCTCCAGCAGCGGCAGCAGCGGGAGAAGACGCGCTGGCTCAACTCGCCCAACAGCTACACCAAGGTCAACGTGGAGGGTGGGGACGAGCGTTACAACCACAACAGGACAACCACAGTGAGTACAGATTGCTTCGGGGTCACGCAGACTTCATATTCACAAGGTTCACAACCGTATCAGTTCGCATAATTATGGGGCCTCATCTATGATCTATTTTTTATAAATAAGATGTCAAGCTCCGAGTATGGTGCTCTCTTGTGATCCTATTACGCCGCCTGCTGGTTGAATAAGGGATTAGGGGTGTTTGTTTTATAGCTCCCTATTTATACAAAGTTTGTCTGTGTTTAATTTTGTCCAACCATTCATTTTTTTCTACCACTTAGCTTCATTTGGCTTGCAGGTGAGCTGGAGTCTATCCCAGCTGATGTTTGTACACCCCTTGCACTGGTGGTCACCAGTTAATCACAGGGCACGTACAGCATCCACATTCAACCGTTCACATTCACAAATAATTTCATCTTTAGTTCATCTGAAAAGCATTTTATTCAGAGTGCGGAAGGAAATTGGCATAGTTTACGAGCGGGAGAATGTGAAAACCTGCAAATGCCACCCTACTGCCCTAATTCTAATTTAATTTTAGAATTAAAAAAATAATTCTCAAATATCTGACCTTAATTAACCTTGCTTGGATCTATTGAGCTTGCTTGGGACCCTATAATGACAATATTGCATTTTCCGGACGACAGAACACATCAGATTCTAATATACTTTATGGAGAATTTTTTACACAACCCCACCAGACTATACACTGCGGATATACACTTACGTTGTGAAATTAGATATTTACACAGAATGACTTTTTACCAAACAGTGACCATAACGTGGCAGTAAAACAGCGCGAATAACAGAAAAGTCATTGCTTCTATTTAACCTCCTCCTGTTCACTGAAACCACCCAAGTCGTTGTCTTCATTATTGGAGTTGAAGAGCCTCAGAAAGTCTCCGGCACACACCATTTCAGTCTCTCAGTGTCATTTTCAAGACTCAGTTACCACTGAAGTTGTGCTGTTCTGCTCACGGAGCAGTCCAACCTTTTGAAATTGGTGATGGTAGATGGTAGGAATCACAACTGGAATTGAGTTTGATCTCTTAATGGCTGTTTTTACAGAATCTGTTATATGCAACCAAAAAAAAAAACCCTCCCGGACGCCTACTGTATTTTAACTAGCGCCATCTCATCTACGCGCTGGAGGTAACACCGTCTTCTTCTACATGCTGGAGGTAGCGTCTTTTCTTCTACTGCTGGAGGCATCTCTGCACACCCAAACACTGGTGCTTATGGAGTATGGTCATGTTTTAAGCATTACGTCTGACTGAAACTAATAGCCGCTAATGAAGAAAAACAACTAGATTTTAGCCGCATCGATAAGTAGGCCGCAGGGTTCAGCGCGCACATAAAAAGTACCCGCTTATAGTCTAGAAGATATGGTATATATATTCAAGTTATTATTATTATCATGATCATCTATTCAATATCTGTAGTGCCTATCCTCACCAGGGTTGTGCTCGAGCCTTTCCCAGCTCACTGTGGGCTAGGTACAGCCTGAACAGATCTCTAGCCAACTGCACAGCACACACTTTATAAATAATCACTGGGAGTAACATTCACACTTTTAGGAAATTTAGAGTGTTCAGTTAACCTAGTGTGCATGTTTTTGGATTTTAGCAGGAATCTGGAGTACTTTGAGAAAACCCACGCAGTCGTAGGGAGAACATACAAATTCCACTTAGGGGAGGCCGGATTTGTGAGTCCTCAGAACTGTGAAGCTGATGTGCTAACCTGTTGTCCACGATGGTGCCCTGATTATTTTTATGCAATCATTACTGTTCTTATCAGCCTCACGAGGTAGAGGTTTGAATCTTGGCTTTGCTTTGTGAAGTTTTGTTTTTTCTTCCCTTGCACCACACGGTCTTCCATCAGCAAGCCGTGCAACACAATGAGTGGGTGAGTTGACGGCACACTGCAAAGGCCTTCACAGTTAGCCAGTTAAAGACACCTGCGATTCTGAATTCACAGCAGCCACTTTTACACTCACATTCAGTGACTCGCTGCTCACTCACCATTGCCCACCAAGGTTATAATAATTTGGGATTTTCCATTATTGTCAGTCATAATTTCATTTTGACTTTTCGTTTTCATATTCAAACGGTTTTATATCATTTTTAGAGCATGTTTCTTTACTTGTATTAGTTTTTTTTTTTTTTCCCCAAAAAATGCTTCATTCCACTTGTTTTATTACTGGGGTGGCAAGGTGGCACAAGTTAGAGCATTGACCTCACAGTTCTGAGGACCAGGGTTCAAATCCCAGCCCGTGCCTGCATGGGTTTTCTCCAGGCTTCCACCTGCATCCCAAAAACATGCAACATTAATTGGACACTCTAAATTGCCCCTAGGTGTAATTGTGAGTGGAACTGTTGTCTGTCTCCATGTGCCCTGCAATTGGCTAGCAACCATTTCAGGGTATACCCCACCTCCTGCCCGTTGACAGCTGGGATAGGCTCCAGCACTCCTGCGTCCCTCATGAGGATAATCGGGTCAGAAAATGGATGGATGGGGGGATGGATGGATTATGACGATGATTATTTCCATTCACAGTGGATGAAAGCAGAGGAGACTGGAACGCCGATCCGAATTGAGGACCCCAACCAGTTTGTCCCTCTCAACACAGACCCCAAGGAGGTGCTGCAGAAGAGGAACAAGGTGAGTCTGATGTTGCACAATCATCTATGATGTTGAGACCTTTTAACAGCTGAGATTCAAAGACTTGGCAACAAGATGATTAAGTGCAAAATAATCGATGCACTTTTGTTGATGACTGCTAGTTTTGACATCCGTTCATTTTTTTTTCGGGGGGGGGGGTGTTTATTTTGACAAACCCTTGTAATTTAACCAGCACAAATTTTGGGGAGTTTGGGGTACCCTTATCTCAAACAGCACAACTTTTTGTCAGCTTTTCTAGTCCTTACAATAATAAAAATATCCACAGACAAAATATGTAGATCATGTTGTCTGTCTTATTTCTTTTTTTTTTTAATTAGATATTTGAGGGACACCTTATTCACAAGCATTTTCTATTTGATGTTTAATGTCACAAATTTAAGAAACGTTTAAAAGTCAAATAATACATTTTGGGACATATTTTGATTGTTTTTGTTATGTTATTTTCTTAACTGTCATTTGGAGACAACAAAATAATGAAATATAATAAATACATGCAATACTACATGATTTTTTTTTCAACAGCACCTCTTTAGCTTTTAACTGAGGACAGACTCCTGCTCAAAATTGTCCCAGCAGTTCAGTGATGTATTTGTTCTTAATTAATAATGTTGTTTTACAGATTAGAGAGCAGAATCGCTGTGATGTCATGACATCAGGGCCGCGCTCTCACCACCTTGCTGGCATCCCAGTTGATCAACCACGGCGGGTAAGATGGAAAGGAAAAACATTTATGCCAGTGTATAATGATTAAGAAGTATGAATAAAGACCAGACACATTAACATGACTTTTTACTGTAGGCTTAAGTAGATTTTACTTTGAAGTTGTCAAGGGCCATACAGTGGTTCACATAGCTGTATAAGGCAGGTGTGGGACTAAATATTCCAATTGTATTCACTCTGTAATTGGCTGAAAATGACAATTGTCCTTTAAAATTTTGTCAAACATGGCCAGTTAGTAACACCTCATAGCCACAAGGGAGAGCCAAGTGACCGTGTCTCACTTCAAATACTAACCGGCACAGTGCAATGTTGAATTTCTTTGCATTTCTATCTTTCAATGTGTTCATTTAGTGTGATAAGAGTTACTTCAATGATGAATATTTGTAAGAAATACATGTGAATTTAAAGAATCATTCAACTTTTTGATGCTGACTTGAGTGCGGTTGGTATTTTGTGTTGAAGGCGCAAGTGCAGTTTCTGGTAAATACCCACAAATACTTTTGAATGGTTGTTCACAGAGTTTTCAGTTTTACCTCACTTTTGTACAGTTTTGTATCACACCACAACAGCCCTGTTTTACTGTCTTAGAATGATCACGAAAACACATTCACATAACTCTATTTTGCATCTTTGCATCAAATCATTATTCAGTATTCCTCATTACATGTTGATGGTGTGTTTGGACGGATTTTTTTACACTGATGTTGTGTCATGGTTTGTGTGCATGCATGTTACTAAACACAGTGCCAATGTGCATTTGTTTTAGTGTCTTGTCTGGGCAGTTTTGAATTTTCCCGCTCTGGTCCAGTGGTTATGATAAAGGATTTTTTATAAGACTGCAGTGGATGTTTATCTGTTTTGTTTTGGGTTTTTTATGCTCTTTTGTGTTTAGGTTTCTATTTATATTCAATGTTGTTGTGGCTGTGTCTATTTGTGTTTGTGTGTGTCCACTGCAGCCTTACGTGCCCACAGAGGAGGACCAGATGGCCCCCCTGCCTCCCAACCCTTTCAGTGAGCTGTCAGAGAAAGACTTGCAGGAGTATTGCAAAAATGTGGAAAGGAGGCAACTCGGTCTCGGTAGGTGGTGGACGGCCACGCGTATCTGCCAGTCTTCTATTTATTTTCCGTGACATTCCGTGTTGAAATTATTCATGCCAAATGGTTAAAGACACTCGACAGACTTCCTAACACAATATGCAAGAGATACTCAGCGTGCTCGTTGGAAAATGTTCTGCACATGTAGATGTAGATTATTCTAGCTCTATTTTCTGTCTTTATACAATTTAAACCAGAGACATAATCCGAAGGGTTTTATTATAACTGTCCTTATTTGTACAGTATTACAAAATATATTCATCTTTTTTCATACCGCTTGTCCTCTCATGGATTGCGGGTGTGCTGGATCCTTTCCCAGCTGATTCTGGGCGAGAGTACAGCCTGAACTGGTCGCCAGCTAATTGCAATATAATAAAATTCAATAAATACTATAATGTTATATTGTATTATATAGTATTATATTACAACTGTCTGTCAATAGTGATCATGCTGATTACTATTATTCGATAATATTTTTGATTAATTTCTTGCATTAAATCTCATGTCTGTGCAGTTGTATTTGTGGTTCCGGTTGTTGCGTATTTCTGGTATGTCGCTTAGCATCAGTCATCAGAAACACGAACAACATGGACTTTTTGCACCCAACAAACTTTTTTGTGCGCACAAACGCAGCTGCGAATGCTAATCATATTAGGTCTGCGCCTTTTTGAAAGGAATTGGGAAAAATTAATAGTGAACAGATAAAGATTTAATACAAGTATACATTAATGCATGTATCAGTGTGTGTGGGGGGGGGGGGGGGGGGGGGGCGGGGGGCACAGGAGGCCAATGTGTGTAAGATGGCAGAACGAACAAACAGCAGGTCTTCATACCACCTCATGGCCGGTGGTCGTTGAATTCCCAGTGACCAATCTGGATGCCAGTTGGAGACCGTCTGGACTGGCCAAAAACATGACATGGCTACATGCACACACAAGGCCCACGTAGTTATCAATCAGAAAAAGAAAAAAATGATCAGTCCATAAATGTCAAAAGAGTAAATAAAGCAAGATATTTGCACTGTTGAAATCTCATTTGTATGCTTGTAAGTTTTCCAGAAGCACATAACAGACTAAGGAACATCACCACCCTGAACGCTTATCTTTCCTCTCGCCACACTGATTTCAACACCTTGAGCAATACATTTTATCCATAATCCATGTTACACAACTAATTTTATTTATTTGTGACCATGCTTTTAAGTATGCATTGACACAAAAGAAGCTCTCCATTTTCATTGTACAGAGTAAGATGACAATAAATGGCATTCATTCATAAACACAAACAAAAAGCAAATTAGTGCTTTCACAGCCTGTTGTGTTGTGAGTGAGGCCCCAGCCATCTCCATGTGGAACCCTGAACATTCTAATTAGCGTTTCGTTGCGAATCTGGAGCGTCTTTTGTGCACGGTTAAATAATTACCCAAGGCACATTAACGATACTAACGAATGCTGGAGTGAAAAACATTTTATTGTATTGCATATTGCGTTGTGAACTATGGTAGGCTTAACAAGTTTTTAAAAATTCTTAATGGTCGTAACTACTCCAAGGAGATGAAAATCATGAAAATGCCCTTTGAGGCGTGATTATATTTTAAAACTGATTACTTAATGGCCAAGTTGGATTTTTTTTTTTTTTATCGGGACAGATGAGACAGGCCACCCATAGATAAGGTAAAAAATGTTTGCCATATAGTATATTTTAATAATCAAAAAATGGATGAAGTTTAACCACTTTGTAATCATGTAAATTTAAAAATGTAGTATTGTAAAATTATTTTTTAAGAATAAACTAAAAATGAAGTATTTTGAAGACAGTCAATTTTGAGCCGGAATAAAGAGTGGAGTTGGCCTTCATAACACATTTTTCAAAAATAACGATGAACATACTCCCTGATAGAACCTTTAGTACGAGCCTGTCAAGATAATAACGTCGCAGAAAGAGAAACAAAAAAGCCTGAAAGGAATCCAATGACGATGTTTTCAGAAGACCACCTGTCCATGTCTGAATCCTAAATTGTGTGTGTTGTCACTAATCTCATGACTTGGCCTCCCCCCGGCTACCCTGCTGACCCTTCGTCCCAATCCCCGCACGCTTTCCCGACCCGTTTGCCACCATTGACTCCCCCACCCACCCCCTACCTGCTCCACCACCCCACAATCTACTCATCCCAACCCTTTCCCCCTGCAGATGGTGAACAGGAGCTAACCTCAGATGACGGCTCCACACTCTCTCAATCTCAGTCTCAGTCTCTCACCCAGTCACCACAAGACACTCCAGCTAAAGGTATCAATCATTTTATCAGTCGCGCTCCTGCACTCATTTCTGTTTTGTTGCCATGTGTAATAAATACATACTGTAAATAGCAGGCTGGATACTGGGACATCTGTAATGTAATGTGATTTTAAATTGAATATATTCAAGTTTCAAATTTGATCTAAACTTGCCTCGCCGGTTTGCTTGGTCATCATGGTGACATTGTTGCCAAACAGTATTCACCGTAGCCAAGTTGTTTTAATGAGCTGCGAGGAATTAATAAACTCCCTCGTTCAAAATCTATCACCAATGGCGAACAGCTTGACTAAAGTAATGAGTTAAATTGTATTTGTGTGACCTGGAAATGTGTCAGTTCCATTCTCTGCCTGGATTGCGCCACAGTGCCTGTAAACAACAGCGGCCACTTCTGGAACATGACACCATGCTGTTCAGTCCGGACGATTTGTTTTATCCTCTATCCATTATACCAGGGTCCATTTTATGGAGGTTCCGCTGGATACACAAAGACGCACCATGTAACAATTGACCTGCAGCGCTGCTCAGGCTCACGGGAGCCATCTTTTATGATGGCGCTGCTGTGAGGTCAGACAGTTGTGCTTGAAATCGGCTCAGTTGTGACGGTTCATTTTCAGGTCGACCTTAACTTGTTGGTTGCTTTTTGTGTATGTATGCCAAGAAAACTTGAGAAGTGGCGATAATGTTTCATTACAGTTATCTAATACTGGTGCAGTGCTTTCTCTAACTGTTCCGTCAACAGAGGAACTAGCCCGCTTTTTCGAGCTGAGTCTTGGTTTGTTAACATGAGAGGAGGGCCAGCTCTTTAGGCTCTCAGGTCTATGGGTTTTACACTCTCACGTTATGAAATATGTAGAGCAGCACACACATGAAATGGTGTTTGTGTTCCCGAGCCAGCAGAATGACACGTTTACTTTACGAGCGGAGTGTACGCTGTTAAAAGCATGCACGGTAAATCCTAATGAAGTCAGATTTAATGAGCCTGTGACCTCGTTTGACCTCTGTGGGGCCAATTAACTTGAGTTACTTTATTCTTCGCAGTTAAATAACAAATCGTTTTTGTACGCATTATTATGTTAGGTTTGGATGATAAAATGGGATATTTGGTATATGATGGTACTGACAACATTTCAAGGTTACAGACACCTTAGGAATGCGTATTAACATCGTACATGAAGGCACACTGTTATTTCTACACTGTTGACTTTGTTTTTAAAATATTTTTTTCACTCTATCTATGACTTTACTATCGCATTAGTGTAGGTTAGTGTTAGAACATGACTTGTTCCAATTTGCATACTAATTCAGGCTGCCTTGCTGTGGTCGGAGCAGTGAATATGCACCCTAGGTGGTATTTTCCTTTTATTTAGAAAATTACATTTTGACAGGTATGTGAAAGCACAACTTCCAGCGGCATTTAAACTATCTCTCACATAAAAATCCCATTGGTGTTTTTATTGCTATAATACGGTTGCTTTGATCTGCATCCTTTGTTTAAAAAAATGACAAACTGTTGATGTTCCACTTTCCTAAAAAGAAGAGATAAGTGCAGAAATATTAACTTCATGTCAACCCTGAGTTTCTTAATGTTTATCCGTGCCCACTGATTGGCTGGCATCCAGTTCAGGGTGTACCCTGCCTCCTCCCAGAAGTTTGCTGGGATTGGCTCCAGCACTCATGGGACCTTTGTGAGGATGAGCGGCTCTGAAAATGGATGGATGGATGTTTTTGTTGTTGTTCTTCCCTTCTATAAAAGTGGGTCACGACCTACAGCGTTTGGAAAAAAATGAAGGTCCCGGGGTGACAGCAGTTGAGAAGCAATGCACCAGAATTATCGTAACCTGTTTTTAGCAAGGCAGTGCTTTACTGATTCTCCGTGCTCATAGACTATGCACTTGGCAGTGAAGTTGAGTATCAGCGTGGAGCAAATATATGTGGAAATAAAATACATATTAGTGGTCCAAAGTTGACCATGCCTCCTGCACAAGAAATGTGTTTAGGTTTGGATCTGTATCGTTTGAATCAATTTGGATGAAACATAATGTGCCGTGGCGTCTTCTCCCCGCAGTCAACCACTCGGGCCTGATGAATGGCAAGGACAACCACCGCGACGTGGACGACGAGCTCTGCAAGCGGCTCAGCCAGCTGGACACCAGCGCAGAGAGTGTGGCGGTCACGATGCACTCGGGCGACAAGATTGAGGAGATCTTGTCCCAGGAGAGCTCGCCCTCCAAGTCGCCCAGCACCAAGAAGAAGAAGAAGTTCCGCACGCCGTCCTTCCTCAAGAAGAACAAAAAGAAAGAGAAAATGGAGGCCTGAAGGGCACCAAGATGATAGAAAGGGAGGAGTTTGGTCTTTTTTCTTGTCCTTGTTTTCCTTATTTTTTTGTTTATAATCCTTTTCAGAGTTTTATATACAAAAGAAATGAAAAAAGAGTTGATATGTAACAACAACAACAACAAAAATCTTCCTCGGCAGGTGAATAGGTGGCATTAATGTGAAACACGGATGCAGCCCTTCCGACTAGGCTTATCGACATCCTCAACAAATGGATTATCCTGTGCTGAAATTAGAACTTTTAAAAGTACCGTGCATTTTTTCATGTTTAAAAAAAAATGAAATGACCAGGTTGAGAGTACAAAGCTGCACATTTAAAAAAAAAAAAAAAAAAAGAGGAAATCTCATCTGAGGTGAGAGGCTGCATGATAGATGACGTCACACTGGACAGCTGCTCCCACCCGTTTGTGTACTCCTCTTCTTGTTCTCGCGCTTCGACATCACCAACATACGATATGTTTACTGACCAAACTGGAGTCTGCACCATTTAGCATTTTCATCTCAACAGAGCCACCAGGACACTGTATATTTATGTAGCATTTTCCTACTTACTTTTTGGGACAAACCGGAATTTTTAGTGTAGTTGAAGTCATCGCATGAAATTTGACCTTTTTTTTTTTAATTGAACGTGCTTTTACTCAACTTCCTTTTGTACTCGTTTCTAAGCCTTTTCCAGGCACCTTTTTTTGTTTTTTTTTTAGGAGGGGAAGTGATCGCTCACGCTATATTCTGAAGTAGAGTGCATAAATATAACAGATATATATGACAACTGGATATATCAGCTCTAGATTTGTAACTATATATTTTTTTATTTCATTGTGCTGCACTTTCCTTCTGCTGCAGTGTGGGATGGTTTCACCGGTGAGGGAGATTGTGAAGTCGAATTTGGTCAAAATTGAGCAGGTAACAGAGCAAAACTTTGTACGACTGAGCCAAGTGGAGACCCAGAAAGTGAAATTATTTGATGAAGGAAAACAAAACAAAGGCTTTTCATGTGCAAAATTCTTTCTGCACTCAGCAAAAATATACGTTCAAAAACAGGATGTGTAGTGCTGATATGTGTCATTTCTGCAGTTGCCAGCTGATTTGAGAATAACAGGAGTATTAGGGTCATGCACGGGAGATAAAAAGCTCTAATTTTAGAAAAATGGCCATATTTTCACACAAATGTTGGCATCGGAAGGACTTAATAATTGTTCAAAACATTTCAAGTCATATAATAAATCAGTTCATCGAAAATTTTATTTTTTTTCACCTGCACTGAAAAAAGTACTGATTTTTCATATCAGCTGCAGATGATTAAAATGTGTAAAAATGATCTCACTTTCCACTCATCTCAAAAATTATACAATAATATGCAAGTATGTTAGCATAACACATTTTAATCATGTGCAATTGATCTACATGTTTGACTTGATCTGAGTCAGAGGATTTTTTTTCCCACCTTTGACGTCATAAAGTGAAGTTTTTCTGGAAAAACTTCATTTTGTAAATACTATAATTTTTCCCTGTACTTGTAAAGTCAACTCATAGTATTCAACTTTATTCTGGTCAAATAAAAAAGATCTATTCTTGTAAAACTAAAAAACATCTTATTCTTGTACATTTCAACTTCCTTCATGTTTTTTTTTTCATCCACCCATTGATTTTCTATACTGCTGATCCTCATTAGGGTCACCGGCATGCTGGTGCCTATGCCAGCTATCTTCAGGCGCACCCTGAACTGGTCGCCAGCTAATTGCAGGGCACCATTCCCACCTAGGGGCAATTTAGAGTGTCTAATGAATGCATGTTTTTGGAATGTGGGAGGAAACCGGAGTGCCCGGCAAAAACCCACGCAGGCACGGGGAGAGCATGCAAACTCCACACAGACTGCAAACTCTTCTTTTTTTTTTTTTTTTTTTTTTTTTTCTTGTTGAGTGTGGCCCTAATACTCCAGTCTAGAGAGAAGTATGTCCGGCTGACTTTTGTATAGTGTTGATATGTTTGTGTGAGAGTGTGTATGATATAAAGCCATATTGTACTGTTTATGGACAATGTGTTGTGATCCAAAGTGTGGCTTCAATGACCCTGACAGGACCTCTTTTTGAACCCCCCCTAATCACTGCATGGCCCTCGCTCTCAGGCTCAATGAGAGCACCCTGCTTTACTCCTTCCAACGCAGCTTTTCAGGTGCACATTCAATCCCTCTGTAACTCCCCCTCGTGCAACATTTTAGGCAAATGTAATATCTGTCAGATGCCCTCCCCTTAGCCCCTTCCCTGCCAGGACGCAACATGTACTAGCACCAGAACCATCATTGTAAACAAGTAGATATGGAGGGACGGCTCCATGTTTAGTCGTGTCCAGTACAGTTCTTGGTTTTGGCCAGCAGCTGGCTGGAGCGCATGCATGTGAAAGAAGGAGAAGGGAGGAAGTGATTCTTGCACAAGCGAACACCGGCATGCATCAGCATTTTTTCTTTATTGCATCCCTCACCTTTGACATCTTGCATTTGTATGGCTTTTTTTTTTCATTTGCTCTTTAAGCATTTTATGAGCACCAATTGCTCCCAGATGAACTGAATGTGCTTCATTTTGACTTTGGTTTCCTTGCACCTTGCGTTACTAATGCCTCCTAATCCACATTCTGTTTTACAAAAAGTTTGCTCTGGCGTGCCACAATGAGCCAAGCGACTTTGTAACCTGTGAACACCCCCTCATGGAAAAGCTAATTTAATGGAGTTTGCTTTCAGAAGTATCGCTAATCAGTGTACATTCACAAATAAACTGTATTTTACCTAAATGAAAGGTCATTCTCATCTTTTTCTGCATCCACCTCATAATCCATACACAATCATGTTCTTCTGCACCAGTTGTAAAAGTGCGCAGTTCAGTTATTCATTGTAGGGCTAAAAATTGGACTTGGTCTATTGTGAACTGGAAAATAACTGGTTCTTTTTATTTGTCTTGGATGGGAATGCATATACTTGTGTTGAGCGTTCAAAGGTTGAGTCCAACTAATAACAAACAATGGGAGAATGACAATAACTGGCACAGGAAATCTAGACGGTCTTGACAGGAATACCAAAGCCATGAGAAGAGAGGCCTTGACAATATCATGGGAGACTTGCACACCCTTCGTTGCCCTCCACATAATTGCATGTGGTTTCAAAATAAACGTCGTTAAATCTGCACAGCCGCTTTGCACCATTTCATTCGTGTTAGGGCCAATATAACAACGACGTGACTTAGACTCATTCATTGTCTTGAAAATGTCTTACTATGAGTAGCCGAACATATGCAACCATACCAGGACGATACTAAGTAGGTAATAGTTTTATATACGATAACAACATTCAATGGAAAATCTCATTTGTATGTGTGTGAAATGGAGACGTCTAAGAGGCACTTTATTGTAATATTGACTATTTTGTCTGCTGGAAGTTTCCAAATATATTTCCGTGCCCTTGAAAGGCCAACACAGACTTCCAAAGATCGGCCCTCACCCCTGTGCAGTTCTGTGCTACTACTCAACGGCTGCATGACTTGGTTTTGCACAACCAGTGTGCCTTGACTGCATTGGCACCCGCTCAAAATGTGAATCCAAATGACTTGTTGTAACCTTGCCGAAATATTCTTGATGACCGTAATAGTTTAGGCACGGCTATAGAATCTTTTCTACATAATAAAACGATTGGAGTGTGATGAAAAGCATAGAAAAGGGGAAAAATGTTGATTGAAAAGTCATGATACTTAGGGGATGAATGTAAATCTGTGTGAGAACAGTTGGAGATGTTCTCACGTTACAATTTAATATTAGCTTGTATTATGCTATATACAATATTTATGTACTGTAAGTCAACACCTTATATGTAATATGCACAGTATGATTGTGACTCTTGTTGTATTTTATTTGTTTAAAATAACTAAAAAATTGTTTGTTATACTGTATTGCATTGCAATTTTACTGTCATTACAAATGTTTTCTCATAATGTGGGTTTCTTGTAATTTGCCCCTCCCTCATTTTCTACATTATGACTCAGTGACCTTTTTTCTTGTAATGTTACAACTTTATTCTCATAATATTACTAGATCTAATGGAGTCACACTTGTTTTCATCCCAGGATTTCAGTTATAACGGTGGCATTACATGAATGTATAAGCACTAGGGGTGTGCAGTAATGGTATGCCGAAAATGACAGTTTAGTCATGCTGTTTCAAATGAACGAATGTTTTATATTTTGCCAAAAGCAGGCCAATAATCAAGATGTCCGCTAGCCAGAACTAATGTGCACTGTGTTTGGTGACCAACTAGGCCAAAACCCAAGGCATTTCTGAGCATATTTTATCTTACTTTACAGGTTGCACTTTAGAATGTTGCTATCTCACATGTATGAGACGAAAAAATTATGTCGTCCGGCACAAGCATGAGCCAAAAGGTTATTTTCCGGTTGGCAGTATGCGGAAAGTTAAGGCAGAAACTTAAATCCGCTGCGGCCCCATTAGAAAGGCGTCAAAGAGGGAGTGAGAACATGAACTGGACCAGACCCAATTTCTCTTGTCAAGACTTTGTGAAGAATCACGACTGTCTCTTCTGTGTATTATTTACAACACCCTACGAGCCTGGACACCTCGCCACTTGATTTGGCAAAGCTCCTGATATAAACAATAAAAAAAAAAAAAAAAAAAAAGAACCCATGACTCAGCAGCATTTTGTGCATGTCGGGACTGCGGCTCGTTCCATCAGGTCGATGGCGGCTGCTGACAGCCTCACACACACACACACACACACACACACACACCACACACACACACACACACACACACACACACACACACACACTCACACACATTAGCTGCTCTTCACTCTATCAAGGTGATTCCGGTGCGTTCAATGGGCGCTCACCTGATTTGTGATCATTATCTCACACCAGCATATGGAAACAAAGCAATAAAAGAGATTAAAGTATGGATCCCCCTTTGGAGAAAATTGGTTCCAGATCAATAATGCTTCATTACATTAGTGTGTTGTTGTGGGAGGAAAACATAATAGAAAGGATGGAAAATGGCTGTTTATTGGTTTTGTGCCAGAAAAAAAAGAAAAAGAAACCTATTGTCGTAGCACACCTCCAATTTTAATCACGTCCATCACGGTGGATGCAATTTACTATGACAAAAGGTCAGATTAGTCTTCTCAATTAGAACACTCTTTTTACATTAAATTACATCAAAGGACACTTAATTAGGAGGTTCTTCACAACTTTATGCCACAGCTATATACAAAAGTCTACCTTTGCAATGATAATAATGCTCACTTTGATTGACAATCACTGAGTTATTTATGTAATAACATTTATAATGTGTCGATCTAAATGCTCAAAACCATTCTCAATGACAGACAGAGTACATGTACAAGTCATACTGCAATTCTGGACTGCTGAAAACTAGCGCCATAATAATAAACATATTGTTAAATGAATATTGCAGTCCTCTGTTCATCAAACGTCAGCATTATTATCTTTGTAAAATTAGATTTAGTGCTTGTATAAGATCTGTGTAGATTCTGCACGTGTATTAAATACAGTTCTTCTTCTTCTTCTTTTTCTTTCGGCTTGTCCCGTGAGGGGTTGCCACAGCATGTCATCTTTTTCCATCTCAGCCTATCTTGTGCATCTTCTTCTCAAACACCCACTGTCCTCATGTCCTCCCTCACAACATCCATCAACCTTTTCTTTGGACTTCGTTTCGCTCTTTTGCCTGGCAGTTCCATCCTCAGCACCCTTCTACCAGTATACTCACTCTCTCGCCTCTGAACATGTCCAAACCATCAAAGTCTGCTTTACTTTGGCTTCTTCTCTGGTGGTCATTGTCAAACGTCTGTCATCTGTTGTGATGTGGCAGAACCTCCCTGGTGCTCTCGTCTTCTAGTCCTGTAAAGTCTCTCTTTGTTTTAGTTAACACTTATGCATGTCTTTTTTTTTATTAATTGTAAGTCTGTCGGCGGCATGGTGGAGCAGCTGGTAAAGCGTTGGCCTCACAGTTCTGAGGTCCCAGGTTCAATCCCGGACCCGCCTGGTGTAGTTTGCATGTTCTCCCTGTTCCTGCGTGTGTTTCCTCCCGGCACTCCAGTTTCCTCCCACATCCCAAAAACATGCAACATTAATTGGACACTCTAAATTGCCCCTAGGTGTGATTGTGAGTGTGGCTGTATGTCTCTATGTGCCCTGCGATTGGCTGGTGACCAGTTCAAGGTGTACCCCGCCTCCTGCCCGTTGACAGCTGGGATAGGCTCCAGCACTCCCATGACCCTTGTGAGGATAAGCGACTTAGAAAATGGATGAATGGATGTAGTTCTGTCACTGTGTGTTTCCAACAATTTGTGCTTACTTGAGATCATCAGCTCCAAATGCAACCTGCCTCTCAATAGTATGTCATTTTAGCTAGAAATAACTTCATCCTAAATCAGTGTGTTGATAGTGCTATAACAAATGTTGCTGCCTAGTAAAATTGTAGGATAATCTTTGTTTGGGGATATAATCCCTTAGCAAAAATGTGTTTTGTTTTAGTTGTTGTTTCAAATCACTAGGCTTCCTGGGGAGGTAGCCATACTACTCGGAGTAAACCTACACACACACAAATAATATGCAAAGGTGAAATAGGAAGTTGAGATTCAAACCAAGAACCCCACAACTGTGAGGCAAATGTGCTAACCCCTCAATCAACATGGTGTCCATGTCTTTAGATTAACAATCCTTTCTGCCAGTGACACAACTAATCTACACCTTCCACTACCCAGTGCCACTATTTGTCCTCGGGCCTTTTGCAGATTTGAGGAGTTATGAAAAATAGATTTATGACTAGCAACCCCAGACCAGGATAGATTTGAACTAGCAGGCCTACAGATTTATGATATGATGCACTACTTTTTTGAAGAAAAAAAAAAAAACAGATGCATTTGTCTAATAAATGGACAGGAGACTCAAATGCATCATACAGTACTTATATCATGTTACACGACAATAGTATGCCATGGGGTACTATTTATTGTACTGTGCTGTGCGTGACTGACCTACGCCTTCCTGGAGAAAATAAAAGCTTTGAGGCTTTTATTATCGATGCATTGTGTTGCCCTGTGCAGAGCATGAACATTATAATCTATTGTTTCACAAATTCTGTAAACTCTACTGGTGTTTGTACCGTGTCTAGCAAGTCAAAGAGCGTCTGCGGTGTGTATAAAAGATGAAGAGAGTTCAATTATTTCCTCATGTTGCTGCCTCTGAATGCATTCTGACTCTCCCAGCCAACTCTGGAGCGCACGCCGCAGACCGATCCATCACCGGCTTGTTCCTTCCACCATCACACTTTTGTTCTGGACTTCATTGTGTCTCTGTCCTTGAATACAAAAAAAAAAAAAAAAAATGACTACCGAGCAAGAGGGAGGAGGAATGATGAAAAAACATCATGTGACTTGCATTTTATTTCACTAAAACAGGTGTGGAAGCACTTCATCCATTTTTTATAGAATTATGGGCTTCAGCCGATCCCAGCTGAATTTGAGCAATAGGTGGGAACCACTGGACTGGTCGCCGGCCAATCGGTGGACACGTATTGTCAAAGAACTGTTCACGCCAAAGGATAATATCTTCAGTTAAAGAAAAAACATATTTTAGGGATATTGAACAGACCCAGCAAAAATCTACATACTGTAAACATGGGGATAAAATGCAAACCACAAACCGAGAACCTCAGAACTGTGAGACAGATGTGCCGACCACTACCTCACCATGCTGGGGTTGGGAGCATCCATATGTTTTTTTATTTCATTCCTACTCAAGTTTTTTAAACAAAAAGTACATACATGAAAAAAATTAATCATAATGTTATGTAGCAGTAAACAGTTCAGTCATTTCCATGGTCAGGGTGGGGCAGTGACATTGTCTGCTGAGCGAAGGCCCAGTTCCGGAATGCACCGCCCACCACTGCAATACGTAAAATGTCCGTCGCCTTGTTTGTGGTGTGATTACAGGCAAGCAAGCTTGTGTGTTGTTGGTCCAATTAGGTTATTCACAGACTGACCGACCCCCTCGTGTTGTTATTTTTACTGTAGTGCAATTCAATTCCTCCTGGTGTCTGGCTATGACTACTTCAGTGTTTACAAGCTGTGAGCCCGGGGGTCATGTCGGGGGTGTCTGCTTGGGACGGGGTAAGGGTGCTTATGGTTGAGGGTGTGCCCTAAAAAGGTCTAGCATGTTTTCCACAACCCACCGACAGCAGCACACGCATCAGGACGGAAGCTGCCTCATTGTTGTGACACGCACAGCATGGTGCTGTCTAGTGCACTGAAACAAATCGCCCTCGCCCCCCAACTACCACAACCTACTGCATATGATGCATATAGGCCGTGACTATTCATACCCCTGGGCAAAATATTGCATTAAAATTCATTTCATGAAGTTAATTATTTATCTGTTAAAAATGACAAACGCGGCAAAAGACTAAGTACTTGTTTTAGCAATAATTGAATATTGGCTATTCTTAGTTTCCTTTACAGTTTTTGAAGTATTTTTTATTGAACAATTTACTGATGGGTCACGTTTTGTCTGGGTATGACAAAGTAGAGTGATGTGAAGGCTGGTGGACGGGAAGCAGACAGGCCAGGAGGGTGTGTAACTTAAGGGGGTCACATTTGGCCAATATAGACAGGGAGTCTCTAACATGGACTCAGCATAAATGTGCTAATTTCATTGAAAAAACACATTAGGTTTTGTCACATTAACCCATTCTTGGGCAAAGTGGCAATTTTTTGCCTTATAGAGATAAAATTCTCCTAACAGGCCACAATCAAGGAAATAACACTTCTTTTTTGTTTATGGTTAAGGCAGTGTCCCAAAACTGGAACGGGTATGTTATCAGTTCTGTGAAGTGGTACATACTAGAGATACGTTTATTAATTGACCCCTCCGTACAGGGCACTTAGCCACGCCTCCTGAAGTGACGTCACGCCACGTGTGCTGACATCAGACAAACAACTAGGAAAAATATCGGCGCAGCAAGAAAGGAATAGAGCGAAACTGTCCGATTTACCAGCTGATTTCTCACTCGCATTCTTAGCTAACAGTGAAATATCGTTGAAAAGCATACAGCAGGGCTTCAAGTATTTCAGCGAGTGGTATTTCAATGGTATTTACATGCATATCGACGGAGAAACCATTGATATTAGCACGAGATCTTTCCGGAGTCAGAGGAAGACCGAGAAGCCACATAATATAATATATTATAACCCAAAGACGAATTCGTCATTGACAGTTTCCTATTTTCGTGTTACATATCACACTTGTGTGCAGAATCTGTATATGTATCTGTATAGCCGTTTGTGAACCACCGTATGAAGGAAAAGAAGGTGAGGCTTGATTTACGAGTTCTTTCTCTCGTTTTCTTTGTTTAACGTCACGCGGTCCCCTCAATAATTATTCTTGAATTAGTGCCGAACCTACGCAAGTCCCGACCGAGTACGACGATCACTACTTTAGTGTCCTCAAACATCCTTCCTTCAGTCTTGGTGTCTCCGTGCGCGTCGAAGGCTTTTAGGACTGCTAGTCCGGTTTAGCTTAGCTAATTAGCCGCGAACAATGGGACACATTTGTGCAGTCAGATCATCGCAAAATATCGCTCAACACAGATCAAGTGTGACAATCATTCACACTTAGCTATGTTATGCAAGCGAAGAACTGCTAATTCATTTATATGAGACTGTCATGCTCCTGGATTCCACCCCGGGCTGGGCGTGGCCAGCTAATCAGAAGGCGCACACCTGCGCCTCATGACCACTGATTAGACCCAGTACATATAGGACCCGGGGGACGACTAATACTCCGCTAGATCGTTGCTCCTGATGCCTCGTTCCCGCACTCCTGCTTGCCTGACTTCTGATCTCCGTGCTCCGACCCACGCCTGTCCACTGACCACCCTCGTAAGCCCATCCGTACTGGTACTTCGGATTGTTTGGACTGTCTACCTGATCTCAGACCTCGGACCGAATAAAGGTTTCCTCTGTACTGTCTGCTGTCTCTGGAGTCGTGCATTTGGGTCCACCCTTGAGCCCCGTATCGTGACAGAACGATCTAGCCAGAACATGGACCCAGCCGACTCTGAAGCCATTCGCCGTGTGCTGGATTCCAGCCAGGGCTGGGCGTGGCCGTCTAATCGGAAGGGTCACACCTGCGCCTCATGACCTCCGATTAGACCCAGTACATATAGGACCCGGGGGACGACAGAGACTCTGCTAGATCGTTGCCTCTCATGCCTCGTTCCCGCACTACCGTACTCCTGACGTCTACCTCCCGTGTACCGACCAACGCCTGTCTCCCGACCTACCCCGTAAGCCTGCCGTTACTGATCTTGCTGCTTGTTTGGACTGACTCCCTGGTAACCGACATTGGAACGAATAAAGGCTTATTCCGCACTGCTTACCTCTCACCTGAGTCGTGCATTTGGGTCCACCCCCGAGTCTCGTCCGTGACAGAACGATCTAGCCAAGAACATGGACCCTGCCGACTCTGAAGCCATTCGCCGTGCACTGCAAGTGCAGGGCAAACGCCTGGGTGAGCAAGAGGCTGCTCTCCAGGGTATGACTCACCAGATCCAGGAGCTCTGCACCCAGCTGGAACCGTGGCTAGCCTCCCAAGCTAGCACGGCCGCTCCTGTGCCTCCCCGTGCCGCCATCACTCCACTCTCTTGACCAGAGCGGTTCTCAGGCAACTCCGGTAACGTCAAGCCCTTCCTGGCACAGTGCGATCTCCACTGAGCTGAAAGCGTCCGCATTTCCCACGGACCGCTCCCGGATCGCCTTCGTCATTTCCCACATGACAGGGAGGGCGGAGGCATGGGCCACCGCCGAGTGGAGCCGTAACTCGGAGACCTGCCGCTCATGGGCGAGCTTCGTCTGCGCGCTCACCCAGGTGTTCCAGTACGCGGCTCCGGAACGCCAGGCAGCGTCCTCGCTCATGACAATTCGCCAGGGACGTCGCCGCGTGTCCGACTACGCCATTGAGTTCCGGATTCAGGCTGCCGAGAGCCGTTGGAATGAGGAAGCCCTCCATGACGCATTTTACGAGGGACTGTCCCCACAGATCCGCAGCCACCTCGTTGCCATGGATCTTCCGCCTTCGCTTAACTCCCTCATCACATTGGCCCTCAAGGTGGACCAGCGCCTCACCGTGCAGAGGCAGATGGAGGGCCTGAGGGAGGAGGAGAGGGAGAGTCTCAGTCCGGTTGCTTCCGCTTCCCGGCCACCCGTGTTGTCGGCTTCATCGGAATCCATGCAAGTGGAGGGGCTTGGCGGCTCAGCGGAAGAGCGCTTACGTCGGCGACGAGAGGGACGCTGTTTTTACTGTGGTCGTTTGGGACATCTAATCGGCCGCTGTCCGACGCGGCCGAAGCGCTCCAACAGTGGGATCTCGACGCCGGTGAGTGTGCGGTATACTGGCGCTAAGACGGAGCGATCACTGTTGCACCTCACAGTCGGGACATAGGCTTATTCCTGCGAAGTGACCGTGTTCATTGACTCTGGTTCGGAGGCGAACCTCATACATCCGCGGATAGTCGAAGCGTTGCGGGTGGCAACCTTCCCCACGCAGCGTCCTCTGGTTGCGTACGCCGCCAACGGCAAGTTCCTCTGCCGTGTAACACACCGCACGCAAACTATACGTATGGACTTTCCGGAGGGGCACACAGAGCGTATAAGTTTCCACGTCTTCAATTCATGTAACTGTGACATAATCTTGGGGAGCCCGTGGCTCAAGAGACACAATCCGCACATTGATTGGGTCACGGGTCGGATTAGGGCTTGGAGTGAGGACTGTCACAAGCAGTGTGGCGTCGCCGGGGAGGATAGAGCGATCCAAGTGGCCGAGCTTAGCACCGCGGCCGAATTAGTCACAGTACCCTCATGCTATCATGATTTGAGGGAGGTTTTCTCGGAGTCTAGAGCACGAGGTCTGCCGCCGCATCGGCCTTACGACTGTGCCATCGAACTCCTCCCGGGTACCCCACCCCCCAGAGGGAAACTGTTCTCGTTGACAGGACCGGAGCACCAGGCAATGAGGGAGTACATCAAGAAGTCCATGGCAACAGGACTTATTCGACCGTCATCCTCACCAGCCGGCGCGGGGTTCCTTTTCATTAAGAAGAAGGATTCCACCTTGCGACCCTGCATCGACTACAGGGGATTGAATGACATCACGGTCAAGAACAGGTATCCCTTGCCCTTGATAGCTACAGCCTTCGAACTCCTTCAATGAGCCTGGATCTTCACCAAGTTGGACTTGCGCAGCGCGTATCATCTGGTGCGGATTCGGGAGGGTGACGAATGGAAGACTGCTTTCAACACTCCCACGGGGCATTACGAGTATCTCGTGATGCCCTTCGGACTGACCAACGCCCCGGCTGTGTTTCAAAACTTCATTAATGACGTGCTTCGGGAGTTTTTGAATTGATCAGTCTTTGTATACCTGGATGACATTCTCATCTTCTCGGCAGATCTAACCTCTCACATTCGACAGGTCAGAAAGTGCTCCAGCGTCTTCTACAGCACCAATTGTACGTTAATGTGGAGAAGTGTGAGTTCCATCGGGCATCAGTGTCCTTCCTGGGCTTCCTCCTGGCCGAGGGAGAGATGCGCATGGACCCCGGGAAGGTCGACGCGGTGCGGCGTTGGCCCACCCCCGCCAACAGGAAGGAAGTACAGAGGTTTTTGGGATTTGCTAATTTTTATAGGGAGTTCATAAGGAACTTCAGTTCCGTGGCCGCTCCTCTGGATGTGCTCACCTCTCCACACACCACTTTCTCGTGGTCCGGGATCTGCCAGGAGGCCTTCAGCAGACTAAAGGCAAGTTTCACTGCTGCGCCCGTTCTAATTGTTCCGGACCCAGATAACCAGTTTCTGGTGGAGGTGGATGCATCTAATTCAGGAATCGGGGCAGTCCTGTCTCAGAGGAGTCCCAAAGACGGTCGGATCCACCCGTGCGCGTTCCTGTCTCGCAAGCAAACCCCGGCAGAGAGCAACTACGATGTGGGAGATCGGGAACTGCTGGCGGTCAAGAGCGCTTTGAAGGAGTGGCGGCACTGGCTGGAGGGCTCGCAAGTTCCGTTCGTGGTCTTCACGGACCACAAGAACTTGGAGTACCTGAGGACCGCGAAGCGGTTGAATGCCCGTCAGGCCAGGTGGGCCCTGTTCTTCACTCGCTTCCACTTTACTCTGTCCTTCCGCCCAGGTTCCAAGAACGGCAAGCTGGATGCACTCTCGCGGATTGATGAGGGGGAGCGCACGGAATCACAGGTCGCTCCTATTCTGCCAGAGGCGTGCTTTGTGTCCGGTTTCACCTGGGCGGTCGAGGCACGGGTGAAGGAGGCTCTGGGAGAGACACCGCCGCCCGCGGATTGTCCATCGGGCCGCCTTTTCGTCATCCCATCTCTGCGGGGAGACGTCATCGCCTTGGCCCACACCAACAAGACGGTCTGTCACCCGGGTATGGCAAAGACTCGTTCAGTGGTGGAACAAAGGTTCTGGTGGCCCAACCTCAGCAAGGACGTAAGGGAGTTCGTCAACGCCTGCCAGGTGTGTGCGGCCAATAAGACTTCCCGCCAACGGCCCGTTGGTGAGTTGCGACCCCTGTCCACTCCTTTTCGTCCGTGGTCACACATCGCGCTGGACTTCGTCACCGGCCTGCCACCCTCCCAGGGGAACACAGCGGTCCTGTCTGTAGTGGACCGTTTCTCCAAAATGGTCCATTTCGTGCCGCTTCCAAAGATCCCGTCGGCCAAACAGACAGTCCAGCTGGTGTTAGACGAGGTCGTCCGTTATCACGGGCTACCCCGGGACATCGTTTCGGACAGGGGTCCGCAATTCAGCGCTCGCTTCTGGAAGGAGTTCTGCAACCTCATCGGCGCGTCTGCTAGCCTGACATCGGGTCATCACCCGGAGTCGAATGGCCAGACTGAGAGGATAAATCAGGAGCTGGAGACCGGTCTTCAATGCCTGGCCTCCAGGGACCAGAGCACGTGGAGCCAGCACATCAAGTGGGTGGAGTATGCCCACAATTCTCTACCCTCCGCCTCAACAGGTATGGCTCCACTCCATGTCGTGCACGGTTATCCTCCGTCCCTGTTTCCTCCACTGGCCACAGACTCCGGGGTCCCGTCGGCCCTGGCAGTGGTGCGACGCTGCAAACGGACCTGGGAAGCAGCACGGAGGACATTGCTGCGCACGAGCAGCGCTTACAAGGCCGCAGCGGACCGCAAGAGGAGGCCAGTGCCAAAGTTCAGAGTGGGACAGCGAGTGTGGCTCTCCACCAAGGATCTCCCGCTGCGGACAGAATCTCGCAAACTGGCTCCCAGGTTCGTTGGCTCATTTCTGATTTCCAAGGTTATTAACCCGGTTGCCGTCTTACTGAAACTGCCCAGGTCGGTGAGGGTGCACCCGACGTTCCACGTCAGCAGACTTCGCCCGAATCGCATGTCGTCGCTGGCTCCTCCGCTCAAGTCCCCCCCACCGCCCCGCATGGTCGACGGTGGGTTGGTGTATACTGTGCGCCGGTTGCTGTCTTCCCGCCGCAGAGGAAGGGGGGTCCAGTACCTGGTGGACTGGGAGGGATATGGCCCGGAGGAGCGCTCCTGGATCCCCTCCCGCTTCGTCGTGGACCGCTCCCTCATCAGGGACTTTCACGCGGCTCACCCTGATGCTCTTGGGCCGTCCAGAGCCGGCCGTTGAGGGGGGGGGGGTACTGTCATGCTCCTGGATTCCAGCTCGGGCTGGGCGTGGCCAGCTAATCAGAAGGCGCACACCTGTGCCTCATGACCACTGATTAGACCCAGTACATATAGGACCCGGGGGACAACTAATACTCCGCTAGATCGTTGCTCCTGATGCCTCGTTCCCGCACTCCTGCTTGCCTGACTTCTGATCTCCGTGCTCCGACCCACGCATGTCCACTGACCACCCTTGTAAGCCCATCCGTACTGGTACTTCGGATTGTTTGGACTGTCTACCTGATCTCAGACCTCGGACCGAATAAAGGTTTCCTCTGTACTGTCTGCTGTCTCTGGAGTCGTGCATTTGGGTCCACCCTTGAGCCCCGTATCGTGACAGAGACATGTATTGAAAATCAAATATAGGGCATACCTTCGTGCTAACAAATAAAGTCCGGTTTAGCTTAGCTTGAGAGCCGCCGAAGAAAGGCACGTTTCTGCAGTCAGATCATCGCAAAATAACGCTCAACACTGATCAAGTGTGACAATCCTTCACACGTATCTATATTATGCAAGCGAAGAACTGCTAATTCATTTATATGATACATGTATTGAAAATCAAATATAGGGCTTACCTTCATGCAAACATATCTGTTCCGGTTGATGGATTCAGTTGATCATGCGGTCTTCCTCAAAGTTTTATCCATCAAAGACATTTTTCGTACTCGGTCTTCTGTTCCGGTTGATTTTAGATGGATTCAGTTGATGATGCGGTGTTACACAAAGTTTGATCCATCAAAGACATTTTTCGTACTGGGTCTTCGGTTTTGGAAAGGGTACGAATTGAACTCCACCAACTAGCCTTCCAGGATACCTGTCGTCACTATTATAAAGTCCGTGACTACACCTCTTAACCATATCTATTGTTAAAGACCCAAATACGTGATAAAACGCCAACAGAAGCTATACTGGACCATCCATCCAGCGTTGTCTGAGATTTGAGTCCGAGATTATGCAGATCTCTGGCCTCTGATTGGTCAGTGACACGGATTGCGCAACATCCACGGAGGGGTCAATTGATTCTTATTCTAGAATGACATTTACGCATTAATAATACTGATGGATTAGCATTTTGAAGACAAACTTGGTTGCATACTGACCTTTCTCCCTTTCTTCTCTTGGAAAAAGCTCCATGTTTACTTGAGGCAGCTATGTTGGGTCAGGAAGTAAAGGGAAATAACTCCGTGCTAACTTTGACTGATGAGTTATCCTCTCCTGACACCAAATTATGGTTTCAGATTAAAACACTTAAATATTTTGATATACTGAAGGATACGAATGGTAAATGTCAAGAATAGGCCACTCTGACAGCTTCTTGTGTTTGATCCACTTTGTACAGTATCTACTTTATCCTTTCCTCTCATTGGTTGCCTCTATGTGTTTATGTTGACAGCCCTGGCTCAGAGCTAAGAAGTAGGTGGCGATCTTTGCTAAAGCCAAAATTACATCCCAAATACTAGAAGTAGTTGGTCTGGTATTATGGCACCTTTGAAACATATTTTGATGCATATCACAAAGGCATTAGGACGACACCCCTAATCATCGAAACATATTGTATGAAGCGTAACAATTGTTTATATCTCCAGGCCTGCAAAACATAAAAAAGGAACAAAGAGGGTGTTTATTTGGTGAGTTCTGAAGGAGGTGAAGTGGCCTCAATGCTCCAGCTGACTTAAGCTGCGGAAGCAGATGGAAAGCAGCTTTGCGCTCTCTTGCAATCAAGAGCTCCCCGGTACAAATGTGGCCACTGCACACAGGAATTAGCGGCATAGATTGCCTATGGGCCACACAATAATTTGTCCTGACTATTGACTCTCTGCTATGGCTTATATATAGGGCGCTCTGTCACGCACTCCTCCTATTGTACAATGAGATTGTCTCCTTTTGCTATTGGAAATCTCATCCTCCAAGCGAGATCAATAGCCTCCTATTTCCCCATCACTTGTCGAGGACTCAATAGAATATTGTCATGCCCTCGACTGCTTATCTGCTACATTTGTTCGATTCATTTGAAAAAATAGTGCAAACTTTGATCAAGTTACGTGAGTTGTTTCATTTATTGAAGCCGCACGAGCAGCATTTGAATCTACAAAGGTTCAACTTGTTCAACATCCTGCTAATGGTTTATACTGAATTCAGAGAGTATGTTTTAGTTCAATTATAGAAAAGTTGACATTTATTGCATTGCAGCACACTTGTGGTCCTCAGATTAATAACCACCGCTGTGTACCTCAAGCAATATGAGTGTTATGTTTCCATTATGTTCTAACGTGGTAAGGATTGAGTATGAAAGTTGTCCCCCCCAACTGGGCGACATTCACTACCAGTTGTGATAAACGCTTGTAGGGATCAATGGCACAAATAGGATGGCTCTGAGAAGTGAGTGTATGCATCCTCAGCAGAAAACTGAGGCCCACCCCCAATTTGTCATCGTGATCTATTGTCCCACGATGGCATATTTACACACATACACGTTGACCTTTAACCCCTCATCACTGGAAACCATGTTGCAAGAGATGCAAGGGACAGAAGTGTGTAGACCAAGTTTTGTTCTCAGTGGTTTTCCAGTTCACTTACACAGGTTGACTTGATGAGAAGTTTTGAGGGCGAATTCGGCCCAACTGCTGCGTTGGACTGGACAGAAGTGGACTTAAATAGGACAAATAGCACATCACTTTATTACCCTGGGCCCTGACTCCAGTGGATGAACTGATTACACTAGACGGTGCAAAACTGACCTCTGTTTTGAACTTGGACAGACTTTTCAAGAAATATGTGTAAAAGAGAGATGCAAATAGATTTAAAGAATGCAGTAGACAGAAAGTTTCCTGAAGACATAGGCTTGGGCCCATTATTTTGGCTGATATATATATATATATATATATATATATATATATATATACATACATACATACAAACACGCACACACAGACGATTTATTTTTTTCTGTAGTGAAGCTACAGTAATTGACAAGTTTGAATTAGGTTTGCATCCAATACTTTTTATCCCATCCTGTCAGCTCACCCTCGAGAGTCTGCGCTATATGTTGCCACGGCCCTGTGCTAAAGTCTCAGTCACAAGGCTTCCTGATGTTTGCTGAAAACGCCTCAGCAAGGACACTGTATCGTCTTCCTAACCTCATGTCTGCCCTGCCTTCCTTCCTCTATCTCCATGGGAACAAAAAGAATATGGCTAAGACAGGTGCCAAACCTGGGAAAGGGGTCCCCCTGTCAATGAGATACGACCAAGCTACTGTGAGTTGGATCTTGTGGACTGATTGTCTTCTTTGTGTCAGATACTACGTCTAATATTAGGGGACACTAATGAGGGAGTTGGATTTCCCTAAGTGACACTGAATAATGATTAGAATGTAGTCAGAAGTTTCGTTCCCCTATCAATACAAGCTTGGAATTACGCCTTTAAATCTGACAGAAAATTTGCCTTGAAAACTCTCTTTGAATGTTCTTTCTCATGCATTTTTTAGATTGTTGTAATGAAGAAAAGATGTCACAGTGTAGGTATTTTTTTAGGAAAGAATGAAATGATCATCGCATGTCAAAACTTACAACAGTACATTGTCAAGTATTTTCAATTCAGCCCAAAAGTATTTGAATAATGACCAATATATACATATATTGCCCGTTATATACATATATATCAATATATTGATTTCAGTTGTTGATATAAGATTTAGCATCTGTTTGAGTTCCACTAACCGAGATTATGATATTTGAACACAGAGCCTCAGAACTTTGAGGCAGACTAGCTCACCGCTCCAGCACTGTGCTGCCCCAGGTGAGATTTCACCTGATAATTCATGAAAAAAAACCTGTGTTCTACAATCACTCTTGACTACAGGTATTTATATATTTATTTATTTATTTTAGTTTCGTGGTAACCTGACCCACCTCTGGCTTTATCATACAGTATACTACAAGTAATACTGAACGCAGAGAGACAGTTTCAAATATACATTTATTTGGCAAAATTAGATTACATAATAAGCCAATGATTTGTTTGTAGTGTTACTGCTGAACTTTCTGAATTAAAAACGTGAAAAAACAATCATCTTATCAGTGTTACTTGTTTCAGAATAACATTCTGTGCGAGTCTCATAATGATTTTCATATGATATGCACCGCTTGAGATATGTGTTCCATACATGCAGACACAATCTCAAACCCCTGGGAGCCCGCTGGGCGTTATGTCTGGCCCCGATCCCGCTTTAGTGTCAGCGCCTTTTTCTCCCCCTCTTCCTGTTCACACTAATCGGCGCCCACCCCCTTGTCCCAAAACCCGGCTTTATAAAAGGATCAGAGGAAAACAAGGTGCGTAATTTCCAACCGTCCTGAAAACCATTCCTTTTTACACATTCCTTCCCTTTTTCTTGATCCATCTTTCTTGGGAGTGTCAGCAGAGATTCAGAAGGGTGACGAAAGCAACTACAATAACAGTGGGGTTTGTTGAGAAGTAAAGATGGGGGGGGCGCACCAGTCTATTACTTCCTATGTGCCTCTTCTTTGTCGACTGTAGAGCTTTGTAAGGGTGACAACAACAACAGGAGGGAGGAGGGACTACAGTATGACTTTTCAGTCCGTCTGGCAAGGTGAGAAAAGGAAGGGGGACAGCTTGATAAGTATGATGAAGGGCAAACTTAGAGGAAGAGTACACAGAAGTGAGGTGTGCGGATAGAATGCATCCCTCTTGTGTGTGGCCATGTGTTTCGGTTACTTTGGCCGAAAGGTGGGGTACACTCAGTGAGTTAAACTCCAGGGATCTCAAACTCAATGATGGGTCAAGTATTCCAAAAAACAAAACAAAAAAAAGTGGGGGGGATCAACTATTCCCAAAATGTACAACTAATCCAGTCTTCTCAATCTTTATTATGAACAGTTCAGAACAAGATTGGTGACCTGATCCCCTCCCTCATGACCCTGTTTTACATATGCCTCAGGATCTCGTGCAGAATAATAATAATGTCTGCTTTGTATTTCTTGAGCACTGCAAATTTCTCTGTGTACAGTGAATAAAACACATCAGGGTGCCCCTGTGGTCAACAAAAAATAATAATCATAACAGTTCAGCTGCCACGTTTTCTGAAATTGGCTACGCTCATCGCCAGGTTCCAATGTCATTGGAATTAGGGTTTGCCAATTAAAGAGTAGATGGGGCTAAAGAGGAATTGTTGTTGTTTTCCTTTCGGCTTGTCCCTTTCGGGGTCGCCACAGCGTATCATCTCAGATGAACGCATATATATGAATGATTTTTAAAATAATAATTTTAATAATATTCTACTTTCAGGTCACAGAGACAATTCTAACAAAACAAAAAGAAGTGTTTTTTTTTTCTTTCTGTTTTTAGAACTGCAAACTCCATTAGCTTAGTTTTTTTGATTATCTTTTTCTATCCATCCATTTCTGAGCCACTTTTCCTCACAAGGGGCGCTGGAGTGCTGGAGCCTTTCCCAGATATCTTTGTCCAGGAGGCGGGTATATCCTGAACTCGTTGGCACCATATCACAAGAAATTCTTTTTCACAGCATTCATTTTGATATAGTGAGAAAGCAAATATAGTAGTTGGACAAATACAATCTGAAATTATGCAAGTGAATCTACACCACTTCTTCTTTTCCTTTCGGCTTGTCCCATTCGGGGTTGCCACAGTATGTCATCGTTTTTCATCCAAGTCTATCTCGTGCATCTTCCTCTCTAACCCCAACTGCCCTCATGTCTTCCCTCACCACATCCATAAACCGTCTCTTTGGTCTTCCTCTCGCCCTTTTGCCTGGCAGCTCCATCCTCAGCACCCTTCCACAAATATACTCACTCTCTCGCCTCTGAACATGTCTAAACCATCGAAGTCTGCTCTCTCGAACCTCGTCTCCAAAACATCCAACTCTGGCTATCCCTCTAACAAGCTAATTTCTAATCCTATCCAAGATCCTCATTCCTAGCGAGAACCTCATCATCTTCATTTCTGCCACCTCCAATTCTGTTTCCTGTTGTCTCTTCAGTGCCACCATCTGTAATCTGTACATCATGGCCGACCTCACCACTGTTTTATAAACGTTGCCCTTCATCCTAGTAGAGACTCTTCTCTCACATAAGACACCAGACACCTTCCGCCAGCTGTTCCAACCTGCTTGGACCCGTTTCTTCACTTCCGTACCACACTCACCATGGATCTGATTTGTTGAATCCAAGTATTTGAAGTCCCCCACCCTCGCTATCTCTTCTCCCTGGAGCCTCACTCTTCCCCCTCCACCGCTCTCATTCATGCACATATATTCTGTTTTACTTTACTTCAGCTAATCTTCATTCCTTTCCTTTCTTGTGCATGCCTCCATCTTTCTAATTGTTCCTCCACGTGCTCCCTGCTTTCACTGCATATCACGATATCATCTGTGAACATCATGGTCCATGGGGATTCCAGTCTCACCTCATCTGTCAACCTATCCATGACCACAGCAAAGAGAAAGGGGCTCAGAGCTGATCCTTGATGCAGTCCCACTTCCACCTTAAATTCTTCTGCAACACCTATGGCACACCTCTACACTGTTCTGCTGCCCTCGTATATGTCCTGTACTATTCTAGCATATTTCTTTGCCACACCAGACTTACGCATGCAGTACAACAGTTCCTCTCTTGGAACTCTGTCAAAGGCTTTCTCTTTCTCTCTCATTTCAATGTTTTCCTTGTGCTTCTCCTCAGTCCTTTTAGTGTCCCACTTCTTCGCTAATCTCTTCCCTTGTATGACTTCCTGTATTTTGGGGTTCCACCACCAGGTCTCCTTTTCCCCTTTCCTACCAGAAGACACACCAAGTACTCTCCTGCCTGTCTCTCTGATCACCTTGGCTGTAGTAGTCCAGTCTTCCGGGAGCGCCTCCTGTCCATTGAGAACCTGTCTCACCTCTTTCCAAAAGGCCACACAACATTTTTCCTTTCTCAGCTTCCACCACATGATTGTTTGCGCGACCATCTTCCTACCCACCACCAAAGTCATCCTACACACCACCGTCCTATGCTGTCGAGCTACACTCTCCCCAACCACTACTTTACAGTCAGTAATCTCTTTCAGATTACATCGTCTGCACAAAATATAATCCACCTGCATGCTTCTACCGCCGGTCACCCTACATTCCTGCCTCTTCTGGAAAAAGTGTTCACTACTGCCATTTCCATCCTTTTTGCAAAGTCCACTACAATCTGTCCTTCAAAGTTCCTTTCCTGGATGCTTACCCATCACTTCTTCATCACCCCTGTTTCCTTCACCAACATGTCCATTACAGTCTGCACCAATCACAACTCCCTCTCTCTCTGGGATGCTCAGAACTATATATATATTTACAGTACTTGTACAGTTCAACAATCAGCATCAAAACTCAACATTTTATTCATATTTACTCATTTTGAAGTAGGGCTGGCCAAATAATCCAATTGGGTATCGTGCAAATTATTATTAAATGTCTCATAAATCGATTAAAATGGCATCCAAAAATTGGCTGTGACCAATAAATTACAGGAGCAATGCCAGTTATTTCCAACCACTGTGGCATGGCACAGTAATCTGCCAGGGTGAAGTTATCAATTACACTTAATTTGTAAGAAAATTATTTACTACAAATAATCCAAATGTTGTTTCTTCCTCTATTTGTGTTTACGGCATACAGGGAAAGGCAGAACAATGAAATACTCTTCCACTTGATGGTCCACCTGTTGCAATTCATACAAGATTTGGCTCTACCATGCACAACTGGTCTGTTCAACATTATTTTGCTCAAAACAAATTTCCCATCAAAACGGAACATTCAGAGTAATTCTGTACATTTTTCTAAAATAATGAATAATTGTGTATTAATTTTCTCCATCGTCTTTAACAAAGTTTAGTCAATACAAGCAGATTTGTCGTGTGAATAATGCTTTCTAAGTGATAATATGAAATGAAATTATTATGACAGCATCTGCAGTGAAACTCTCAATTTACCATTCGATCTACGTACCTACCCTCACCTATGGGCACGAGCTGTGGGTCGTGACCAGAACAACAAGATCCCGGATACAAGTGGCCAAAATGAGTTTCCTCTGCAGGGTGTCCGGGCTCTCTCTTAGAGACAGGGTGAGAAGCTTCGTCATCCGGTTGGGGCTCAGTGTTGAGCCACGGCTCCTCCGCATTGAGAGGATCCAGATGAGGTGGCTGGGGCATCTGACTCGGATGCCTCCCGGACGTCTCCCTGGTGAGGTGTTCCGGACATGGCCCATCGGAAAGAGATGCTGGAGACCACCCAGGACACGCGAGACCATGTCTCTCGGCTGGTTTGGGAACACCTTGGGATCCCTCCAGAAGAGCTGGAAGAAGTGGCTGGGGAAAGAGAAGTCGGGTATCCCTGTTGAAGCTACTTCCCCATTTCCCCACCTGGAAAAGGGGTAGAAAATTGATGGATGGAAGATTATTTGCTGGCAGTATTGAAATGAGTGACAAATGAAAATGGCGAGGAAGAAGTCGAAGAAGAAGTAGCTGTTAATTCACCCTCACATTGTCACGATGACCCTCCCTATGCGCTCCCACTCAGGAGTCACACTGTCCTCCATTCAGCGCATACTAACGAGGGTACTGTCACCCCGTGATACCCACACACAACCAACTGTACCACAACAGCACAAACGCGACACTCTCTCATGCAGTTTTCTCTCATTCCAATCACATGGCATGGTTTCATGTGGGCAGCCATTTAAACAATATCTCCTTTATCCTTTTATTACGTCAGCACACACAAAAACCTGACGTAGGACACAAGCGACAAGCGACACATGAGCACAATAATATGAAAATAGAGGGAGTCCTCGGATTAAAATGTTCTTCACCTACAACAGGGTTTACAACGCCTGTGTCTCGTCTGCCATTTTTTCCCCAGCACCACAGTGTTTCTGCTCAGCTAATGCATATTGCTTATTTGTATTTGTGCACTGGGAGTTCATTTGCCCTTTTCGCCCACCTTTTTACACATTATGGCCCAAAAGAAGAAACCTGGGTTTTTTAGCAATGCTGGTCCAGCCGAAAGAAAACTAATGACCATGGAAATGAAGCTTAACATCATTAAAAAAAAAATTGGAGAAAGGAGTAACATTGATATTGTTAAAGACTTGGGTTTCAATCAGATGACTGTGGTGATTATTATTTCAGACAAATGCCGTATTTTAATGCACGTGAAGGGTTCCCCCCCCTATGGGGAATACAGTGATCACAAAGCAAGTTGTTTTGTAAGAAAACTAAACAAAAAAAAACAAAGCAACGTTCTTCGATCGTTGCTGAGATGGAAAGATTACTTACGTTATGGATCAAGGATGAATATCAATGTTGGCTTAATATTAGCCTAATGTTTATTAAGAAAAAATGCACGGCATATTTTCCTAACTTTGAAAGAGCAGAAAGGCAATGACGTTGAGGAGGAAAATTACCGCTAGCAACAGCTACCTGCTCTTGTTTCCTTAGCAATAGCTAAGCGCAGTAATGGTAAGTACAACATTTTATATATATATATATATATATTTTTGGTTTTTTTTAGATGACGTACCAACACCCAACCATTTGCTGAGCCGGTTATCCTCACGAGAGTCAGTGGAATACTGAAGCCAATCCCAGCTGTCATCATAAATTTTGGCTTTAACGGAGAAATCTGATTTACGTGGAAATTCGGGTTATGCTGCCAGTGTAGGAACAGATCTCGGTAGTTGACCCAGGACTCCCTGTAATCTATGCAAATTATCCATTGTTTTTTGGAGAGCAGTTTTATTATTAATTTATTAATAGTTTTAACTCTCTGTTCAGTCCCCACTGACTGTTAACCTAGAACAATCTAAATATTTCTATGATTTTCTGTTCGCACCAAAGCAAAGAAAAATGTGGTCTTTTGTAGATAGTTTTGATTTTAAACACAAAATTTGGAGCTGTGTGAAAGTACAGTACATGTTTTTTATTGGACGGTGACCATGTCAAAAACCAAATGCCAAATCGTTGGCCTCAGAGTTCTGAGGTCCTGGGTTCAATCCCGGCCCCACCTGTGTGAATTTTGCATGTTCTCGGCGTGCCTGCGTGGGTTTTCTCCAGGCACCCGAGTTTCCTCTTACATCCCAAAAACATGCGTTCATTGGAGACTCTAAATTGCCCCAAGGTGTGATTGTGAGTGTGGCTGTTTGTCTCGATGTGCCCTGCGATTGGCTGGCAAACAGTTCAGGGTGTACCCCGCCTCCTGTCCGTTGACAGCTGGGATAGGCTCCATTACTTCCGCGACCCTTGTGAAGATAAGCAGTTAAGAAAATGGATGGATGGATGGATGGATGGATGGATGGATGGATGGATGGATGGATGGATGGATGGAGGATGGATGGATGGATGGATGGATGGATGGATGGATGGATGGATGGATGGATGGATGGATGGATTTATTTCCATTGCATTGCGCGTATAAGTTAAACATAAATTGAACATAAATAAAAGTTTGATAACTAACTTATCAAAGATTAAATAGAAATGTAGTGCAATTAAGGTGCATACAAGTAAACTGCACTTAAATGCACTGTAGTGGATATTAAAAAAAATGAGAGGAGAAAATGGCACTGTGGAGCAGGTGTAGAGCGTCGGCCTCACAGTTCTGAGAACCGGGGTTCAAATCCTAGCCCCGCCTATGTGTATGAGTTTGCATGTTCTCCCTGTGCCTGCGTGGGTTTTCTCTGGCACTTCGGTTTCCTCCCATATTCCAAAAACATGCAACATGAATTGGACGCTCTAAATTGCCCCTAGGTATGATTGTAAGTGCAACTGCTGTCTGTCTCCATGTGCCCTGCGATTGGCTGGCAACCAGTTCAGGGTCTACCCCGCCTCCTGCCCATTGACAGCTGTGATAGGCTCCAGTACTCGCGACCTTTGTGAGGATAAGTGGCAAACAAAATGGATGGATGGATGGATAATGCTGTGCACTTACACACTAGACAGACACACATACACTAATTTATTAGACTTCCTCCCATAAATCAGTTTAGCTTGCATCAAACATTTTAGACTCATGCCTGTACCCACACACTGTATTCCGACAAGCACAAATGCCCATATTAGGGCACATATACAGTATGCAAAAAAATGACATACTCCTTTTGACAGGCAAAAAATATTTTCCACTCCCTTTTCTGACCACATTTGAATTTCAAACAGCAGCTCCCTCGTGTTTCTTCCCCTCCCACACTCACACACACACACACACACACACACGTCATATACTTTCTGTACAATGTAAGGGGCTTCTGCCAGAGTGCGGACGTACATCCCCGCTGCCCACTATAATGCACACATTGTGGTAAAATCCTTGTGGATCCCCAGCGGGCTGACAAGCGTCTCGCTGTGCCCGAGGTCCCTCCACGTAAGCCATTGTAAGCCTTTCCATATCACAATATAGGCTCACCCTCCGACAAGACAGGATATGGGTTATTGGGTCAAAGGGACGGAACGCTGCTGTGCATTATATCAGAATTATGACTCGGCCTCCTCTCATCTTGCCTCTTTGCCGTAATCACCTGCAGATTATCCGCCGCTGAATGCCAGCTTTAATCAAAGTGCGCTGAGGGAGAGTAGACAAGTCATGTTGATATGTTATGGTGTAGCCTAAACACGGCTGGGATGGGCTCACCATTAATCACCCACATGAAAACACTGTGACCGTGTTATCTGAGCACACTCCTCCAAGCAAGGGTAAGTGATCTGAACGCGAGACAAGCACCTACTCTGGCTTGTCCTCGAAGACAACCACAACATCCAGTTGTGATCAGTGGAATTCCCTGAAAATGGAAATGAATGAGACTCTTTTTAGGCATACTCTAATTGAGTTGCACAAAGTTGGTTATTCAGTGAAATGATACACACAAGCTTGTATATAACCACCATCGTATAGCTTGCACAACCATTTTAAATCAAAATGGATGTCCCTTTTTTTTTTGCAACTACTCATGAATTATTGATAATTTTAAAAAACAAAATGTAATCAAATAAACATGAAGTGTAATATGTGCTGGATTGATGGATTATTTCTGTTGTAATAGTGGCTTTTTCCATTTTACGTAGTCGGAAAGCGTATTTATTTCCCCTTAAAATCTATACTACCCCTTTGATTTGCTGGCATATCCCGCATCCTAAAGACGATAAACGGTAGTATGAATTTTACCATATTTGTAAAGTGCATGCATCTATGTACATTACAGCCATGTAAAATGTGCCAAATCTTTACTGCCACGGCAAATTCGGTCACAAAGAAGACACAAGACATCATGGTAATTGTCCATGTCAATTGTCCAAGCCGCTTATTTAGCAATTTGTCAGAAAACCACACTTTCCTCATGCTAGTCCCCACATGGTGTGACCATGCGTTGCACGCTACCGTGGTTTGGCATTGCACTTTCTACTTGAAGACATCATAAGTTACTCGAGGCCAAAAAAGATTCCACAACTGTTTTATGTTGACAACGGAAGGAAGGTATTTCATACGACTAATTCCTTGTGTCAAATGTATATTTATTTTATTTTTGTACTTCAGCTACTTGCTAAAAATGCTATTGTACAAACCCAATTCCAAGGAAGTTGAGACATTGTGTTAAACATAAATAAAAACTGAATACAATGATTTGCAAATAATTTTCAACCTATATTTGATTGGATACATTACAAAGACGATATTTAATCTATCAACTAATAAACATTATCTTGGAATTATATGGCCGCAACGCGTTCTTAAAAAGCTGGAACAGGTGCCAAAAAAGACTAACAAGGTTGAGAAATTCTCATCAAACACCTGTTTGGAACATCCCACAGATGAAAAGGGTAATTGGGTGCAATGATTGGGGATGAAAGGATCTTTCACAAGCGCATATGGTGCGAGATTCACCTTTTTGTGAACAAGTCCATGATAAAATAGTTTAGGGACAATGTTCTTCAATGTAAAATTGGAAGGAATTTGGGGATTTCATCATCTGCAGTCCATATTATCATCAAAAGGTTCAGAGAATCTGGAGAAAGCATCACTGCATGGAAGGGACAAAGCCGAAAACCAAAATTAAATGCCTGTGACCTTCGATCCCTCAGGTGGCAATGTGTAAAGGACATCACCACGTGGCCTTGGGAACACTTTGGAAAACCAATGGCAGAAAATACAGTTCAGCACTACATCCGTGAATGCAATTGAAAACCATGCATAGAAAAATCGATTTCTCAACAGCACCCAGAAACACCCCCAGCTTCTCTGGGCCTGAGCTCTTCTAAAAGTGTGAAAGTGGCCTGCTGTACGATGAATCCACATTTCAAATTGTTTTTGGAAATTGTGGTTCTCGTGTCCTCCAGGCCAAAGAGGGAAAGAACCATCTGGACTGTTATGGACACAAAGTTCAAAAGTCAGCATCTGTGACAGTATGGGGCTGTGTTAGTGCCAATGGGATGGGTAAATTAGGCATCTGTGAAGCCACCATAAATGCTGAAAGGTACATACAGTTTTGGAGAAACATATGCTGCCATCCAAGCAACGGCAAATGCCAAATGCCCCTGTCCCAGCTTTTTTATAATGTGGTGCATCCATGAAATTCCAAGTTAATGATTACTTGCTAAAAACAACAGTTTCAGTTTGAATATAAAATATCTTGTCTATGTAGCGTAGTCAATTAAATACAGGTTAAACGTGATTTGCAAATCATTGTATTGTGTTTTTATTTGTTAAACACAATGTCCCAACTTTATTGGAATTGAGTTTGTCATAGCATATCAATTTTCTTGGCTTATTGTTGGTAAATGGTATAAATGATTAAAAAACAAAACTGTTTTGAAGATGGGATTTAAGGTCACTGTAATCCAGGGGTGCATCAATGTTTTTCAAAATGCGAGCTACTCACAAAATGACCAAATCAAAACGATCCATCCATCAATCCATCCATCATCCAAACCACTTATCTTCACAAGGTTTAGAGGCATGCTTGAACTTTTCCCAGCCAGCTATCTTCGGGCAGGAGGCGTGGTACACGCTGATCTGGTTGCCTAGCAATTTGCGGGGCACATATAAACAAAAACCATTGCCACTATGGACAATTATTTTTTCAATTAACATGTCAGCAAATCATATATCCCTTCATAGAGTAAATACAGTAAGAATTATTTATAAAAACCCTTTACAGAATTTCAGTGTACTTTCCATCACTACGTGAACCCATATTACTCAATATACCAACATTTTTTGTCATTACTTTGATGACTTGCACTCAATAGAATCAGCCAACCTATAACCCTCCATTATCTGAGCCTCTTATACTCACAAGGGTTATGGGATTGCTGGAGCCTATCCCCGCTATCTTCCACCAGGGGGCAGGGTGCACTCTTTACTGGTTGCCAGCCAATCAAAGGGCACATAGAGACAAACACCCAGTCGCATTCACAATCACACCTAAGGTCAATTTACAATTTACAATTAATGGAAGTCTTTGGGATGTGGGAAGAAACCAGAGTGCCCAGAGAAAATCCACGCAGTCATGGGCTGAACACGCAAACTCCACACAGGTAAGGCCAGGATTTGAACCCCAGTCCTCAGAACTGTGAGGCGGATGATGTAACCCTTCATGTCACCTTGCCACTTAGAATTAGATAGAGATGCATAATTCCACAACTGGGCTGTATGTTTTTTACGTTTTTCTTGGTCCAGGTCCCCCACTCATTTTTATAGCCTTGGGTTTCGAAGACATAAATCAGAGGTTAACTCACTACCTATCTGCAGATGAAGCAAGACACCTATGTCAGAAAAGGTCCGATTATTTAGCTTAATTGTCAATCAAGGAACAAATTTTATCATGAGGATGATAAGCTTCATGTTGCCAATTATTTTTTTTTTTTTTTGCATGGAGACATGATAAACGAATAAGAGGCATTCCTTTGTCAGCAAGAACCATCACCATCGTACCAGGATGATGGCATTACATTCACAATTAATGGATGGAAGTCTCAATGAAAGCAGGAAGCTTAATCTCACATTTTATGAAATGGACTATCAAGCTATCAGCAAAACCGTGCAGCACCAGAAGTCGCATTAATGGTAAGAAGTACTTTTGTCATTATTGGTAAGCAACAGCGTAGCAATGTTATTCAAAAGAATTTAGAGACTGATTTTACTCTAAAAGTCTTGGTCCTACAAAAATGCAAAAATATACCTGTATTTAGTTTTTAAAATGCTGTATGGCTCTTTTGAAATGACATTTTTATGGCTCTCTCAGCCTAAAAGGTTCCTGATCCCTGCACTCCAGTATGGCCCATTTGATATGTTTTGGTTTAAATTTTGCCATGGCTTTGTAGAAATCTAAACAGTGTGTCATGGATCATGTTCGGTGAAATATTGCTATTCCTATTTAAAAGCTTGAGGAACTAACTGGAAGTGTATGAGAATTAATTCTCATACACTTCCAGTGAGTAAAACTTCTAAACTTTACACAAAAACTTTAGACGCCAGTTGTCGTGTCTCTCTTGCATTCTTTCCACCTTCATAACTGTACATGTGACCAGGTGATGAGCGAAGGTCATGGGCTAGTGTTGAGGGGGCATTATGGTTTTGGGAATGGCGGATCCATCAGTGCTGAGGCTTTCTTGTTATGAGCTGAGCCCCCCTGTCCACCATCTCTTTATTTGGGCAGCTGAAATGAACTCCATGGGAGAGAACAACGCATCATCGCAGACGTCTGCTTTGCCACACCCCGCCCCAAAGCCAAGGAGGGCCAGCCATCTGCGCCCTTTGTCTAAGGAGGGGGGAAGCGCAGCCTATTTGCTACCCCTGCACCCCTACACACACACATAAAGATCTCGCATGAGCAGCGGTAGAGTTAAACATATTTCTCAAGAAGAAAGAAGTCTGTTTCACCAGGGCCCCTCCTCTTAGTCATTCACTCACTCCCTCAGTATGGAATATCAACGTTGCATCATCTTTTTTCTTTTCAGTGGGACACAATGAATGGCTGTGTTTACTTGGGTGTTGCTGAGTGACTTGCCGAAATTGTTCACATAGCTCATTGTGTCTGCCCAGACCTTTATGTGTTTGAGAAGGGGGAGACCAGACGACCCCCTGAAGGATCACGCTTGAACAACTCAACAGACTTCTTCCAAAGTCACTCTCACTAAAAAAGTGTAATATCTGAAAACTAAACATAACGCGGTCACTATATAAAAGGAGTGACTCCTCAAGTGTCATTTACTTTTAAACTCATTTTAATTTGTGCTGGGTAAAAAAACTCCAATAAGGGACATCTGACACAGAATCAGACATGGAAATTGTCTAAGAGCAGAGTTCATGGCCAGGAGGCGTGAACGAAGCACATCAAATCATCATTGAGCGGCTGTAAATGCAAGCGATTAGAAAAGAGATCTTCACATTGGATAAAGCACAGCCGTCCAATAGGGATGCCAATCGTAAACAAGCCTTGGCTCCTCTGGGTTTTTTTTTTTTGTGTGTATGTGCGTGTGTGTAATTTATTTATTTACAGTATTTATTTAGGGTACTGTGGTAAATTTCGAATATTGAGCATGTTATCACTACAAAGCCATTGTCTGTGAAGGGTCTCCCAGTGAATAGAAGACCTAGTTTTAGGCTGCAGAGGTCTGGAGGACCCTCTCTGCAACTCTTTCCCATTGGCCCCCATTGTTTGGCTGGGCGTCTGTCTCGCTCGAGGCCCAACCCAGACCTACTTACCCACAAACAGCAAACTGCTGAGGTTATCCTGCAGCTAGCGAAGGTCAATGGCAGAATGGAAAGGAATGGAGTAATGGAGGTTTTGACTATTCAGGAATGTTTGCAAACGTCAACCATTCTCACTCTCACTTGGCCATTTGTCAACACTTTATCAAAGAGTTCTTGTGTCAGTTTTGCAGTATGAAATCCTTGGAAAACCAAAGTTCTCTTTTGTTTTCTTATTCCAAAAAAGGTTTTTAGGGTAACACAGTGGAGTAGGGCCTAGCAACACGTCTGCCTTACACTTGCAAGGTTCCAGGTTTGAATCTTTGCTCTGGCCTTCTTTGGATGTTCTCCCTACACTTTTCTGGGTTTACCCTGAGTTCTGGGTCTACCGCCTATATCCCACAAGCATGTGTGTTAGGTTCATTGAAGGATCTTCGCTGAGGACATAAACATGCCTGCTAAGGTAACCTCTGATTCATAACCCACTACATAAAGGTTGACCACAAAACCTGGATGGTTTTGGATAAGGCCAGGCAGAGCAAGCAGTCGGTGTGTAAGTTTGTACTGGTCTTTTAGAATGTCACATTGTGTCATACACAGTTGCGTATGGCAGCCAAAAAATGTACAAAAATTAGAGTTTTGTTACTCAAGAACAATATGACTCAAGCAAAAGTAAAAAGTAATCTTCCAAATATTTATTTCAGTAAAAGTAAAAAAGTACCCAGGCGAAACTCAGGTACAAAGTAACTAGTAAGTAACCTCTTGTTTATTTTTTAAATCATTGCATGAATGTCAAAGAGTTGAAAAATATTAAAGAGGAATCTCAGATTCAGGAGGTGCAATGAGGTTTTCGTCCTGGCTGTGGAACAGTGGACCAGCTCTTCACCCTCGGCAGGATCCTTGAGGGTGCATGGGAGTTGGCCCAATTAGTCTACATGTGCTTTGTGGACTTGGGGACCCTTTCCCTCGGGAAGTCCTGTGTGGGGATTCTTTGGGAGTATGGGGTACTGTTGGGTCCCTGTATGACCGGTGTCAGAGTTTGGTCCGCATTGTCGGCAATAAGTTGGACTTCTTTCCAGTGAGAGAAAAAAGGGTGGCATGCTCTCTCCAAGTTGGTGGATGAGATCCTGCCCCATGTGGAGGAGTTCAAGTATCTCTGGATCTTGTTCACGAGTGAAGGAAGAATGGAGTGAAAGATCAACAGACGGATTCGTCTAGCGTCTGCAGTGATGCAGATTTTATATCGGTCTGTTGTGGTAAACAAGGATCTTAGTCAAAAGGTGGTGCTCTCAATTTACCAGTAGATCTACGTTCCAACCATCACCTATGGTGACGAGCTGTGGGTCACAACTGAAAGAATAAGATCCCGGATACAAGCGGCTTCCTCCGCAGGGTGTCCGGGCTCTCCCTTAGAGATAGGGTGAGAAGCTCAGTCATCCAGGAGGGGCTCAGTGTCGAGACACTGCTTCTCTGCATTTGAGGAGCCAGGTGAGATGACTGGGGCATCTGATCCAGATGCCTCCCAGACACCTGCCTGGTGAGGTCTTCCGGGCACATCTCACCGGAAAGAGACCCAGGGTTACGACCCAGTACACGCTGGAGAGACTACGTCTCTCGACTGGCCTGGGAATGCCTCAGGATCCCTCTATAAGAGCTGGATGAAGTGGCAAGGGAAAGGGAAGTCTTGGTATCCCTGCTAAAGCTACTGCCCCCGAGACCAGACCTTGGAGAAGCGGTAGACAATGGACGGATGGATGGATAAAATATATCCTCTCAACTGAAACATATCATTAAATATTTATAAAATGACCTGAACTTGGGCAAATTTAGAATCTGAATCATATTTAATGGCCATGTGTGTAAAAACACACAAGGAATTTTTCTCCAGCTGTCGGTGCTTCCCTGCTACGAGATACAGAACAAGGAACAACATAGCAACAAGAACAAAGAACAAGGGACATTTCTGTTTGTAGGGACTATTCCTTAACCTTATTCCTTCGCCATAAGAACTGGTATTAAATTAACTTTCCTTGTCTCCACTTGTGAAACAGCTCGATAAGCCAACCAGGCACAGATAAAATTAAATAGCCTTTCTTTTGCCTTGTCTGTCAGGTAAACCTAAACTGAATGTGAAGTCAGTGGTGTCAAGCCTATTTTGACACCCATCGTTGTTTCTGCCATGCTTTACATAACTGAGAGACTTTGAAAACTGTGGGTGGGTTTTATGTCCCTTCACAGAACATTCTTTCCTACTCAGTGTTCGATGCTTCAATCACGATCTGAAAATTGTAGGTGGAGCATTCAAGGTCGATGAACCGCTGATGCCTGCTTTATGGGAGTCTATTAGCTCCTGGACAGTGACATACAGTATAAAAATGGACATGGAACAGGCCGATCACACAGAGAGCAGTATTTAAGATTGAATAATTGCTTTCTTCGTGACAGTCCTTAGTCATTTTAGTTTAGATATACTCTACATATTTTGTGTTTTATTTTTGGCAGCATTTGATACTGACATTTTTTAATTGCAGTCGCTCTTGGACGCTCCACAAATGTAGAAAAAAATAGGATGTAATGTTTTCAAATGCATTTGATCACATCACAAAAAGAAAAAAAAGTTTCAGCAACATAAGGACATCATGTTAGTAACTACAAATATGTCCCATGAGTGTACGGGGCATACAGAGACGATCGATTTCTCAGACACGTCAATGGCCCAACTTCACATTTAATTGCCTTCTCCATGAAATTACATCAAAGAGCAAAAGGTCTCATTTCTCCAAAAATTTGTCCCTCCTCACTCCTCTGTTGTTCACCTGATAGACATATGTATATTTATATCCATCCATCCATCAATTTTCTTGGGCGCTTATCCTCACAGGGGTTGTGGGGAGTGCAGGAATCTATCTCCACTGTCAACGGGCAGGAGCCGGGGAACACCCTGAACTGGTTGCCAGCCAATCACAGGGCACATGGAGACAAACAGCCGCACTCACAATCACACCTAGGGGCAATTTAGAGTGTCCAATTAATTGGCATGTTTTTTTGGATGTCACCAAATTGGAGTTTCCATGTTCTCCCAGTGCCTGCTTGCAACTCTGGTTTCCTCCCACATCCCAAAAACATGTATCTAAATTGTCCCTAGGCATGATTGGGAGTCCAACTGTTGTCAGTCTCCATGTGCCCTGCAATCGGCAGGAAGCCAGTTCAGGGTGTACCCTTCCTCCTGCCCGTTGTTTGCTGGGATAGTGCAGCACTCCCGTGATCCTTGTGAAAATCAGCGCCCAAGAAAATGGATGGATGAATATATTTATTTCTGTTTTATCTCAGGAGGTGATGTGGTGCCACACTGAAAAATGCTATCACTCATCCATCAATTCATTTTCTACAACACTTGTCCACATTAGCTGGGTTAGGTGAGCTGGTGCCTGACTGAGCCGAAATTCAAACGCCAAACCTCAGAAATGTCAGTCAAACCACAATTTCACTGTGTCGTGAGTGTCACTCATGAAATAAATGTTGAGCCATCAGCATCTAATGAGCTGGATGTTATTTTTGTGCCACATAATGTGAATTGCAATGAAAGCAAGCTTTAAATTAACCTACATTTCCTGTTTAAGCCCTTATGGAAGCACCCTTCGCTTTCAATGCTAAAGGATCTTAATCACCAGCTAATTACTAACATTATCGTTTGGAAGGTGCTGCAGTTGGTTTTAGGACTATAATTTATCAAATTTGTCAGCAGAATAATTTGCACAATCCAAAGGGAACATTCATGAGAACATTCATCATGATTGCACACCATCTCTCAGATTGCTGCTCTTTGCATTTTTTTTTTTTTCATAATTTCCTCTTGGCTTGAAAAGGATTGAAGAAAGGATTTTAAATACAGTCTGCTAATGGTTTATTTTAGGCTACAACAAACAGATGTTGACTAACAAAAGCTCCTGTGTGTGCCCGTGCATGTGTGATGACACTTGATCACAGTAGTTACCATGGGGATATCAAACAGCATCTAATGTCATTACTCAGCATTTTTCTGCACACTGGTCTTCTCTGTCCTATTTGTATGTTCTTTCCGACTCATCAGTTTGGAAGATGAGCAAACACTGTCGATACAGTCCACTTCCTGCCATCATAACTTGCGTGACCCAGGCACCCCGCACGACAGCGTGGATGGCAGGAGGGTGGGTTATTTCGCTGACGGAAACATGGAACGACTAGCCTTATAAGGATTTAGCAGCTGCAGTCAGGACTTCTGGGACCAGGGAGCAGACTGTTTCAAAGGCTATTATAGGGTTGAGTGGCTGTATAGAATGTGACTGAGACTGATAATGTATCTGTTTGTATGCACGTGCCTATCTAACAAAACATGGAAAAATATTTTTTGAATGGAGTGGCAGTGTTTCAAGGAAGCCAATGAGGTTTACAGGTCCCTAGTTGCCTATACATTCTTCTACCCAACTCTGTCAGGAACTAAGTAGGTGGAGGATTTGATGATGGGTTACTCAAACCAAGCAAGAATGCTGGTACACAACGAAGTTCCCCCTGAATCTTAATTGTTCATGTGAAATTTTCTGTGGTTAATTGTGTGTAGTCACTTTCGGGAAGAGAGTTTTCTGTGCTAAGCCCAATTCAAGGATCATGAAAGCATGCTTGAATGTGCTTGGTGTGGAAGAGCCCAATCCCATCGGACATCGATGGAGTTTACTCGAACAGTGATTGATTTAAAAAAGAAAAATACGCAAAAAATTCCTCCCTTGTCCTGCTGATTGATGGAGGTGTTGTAAGTAAACAAGCATAATAAATGTGATTTTCAAATCTGTAGTAAGTATTGAGATAACCAATCCATAAAGTCCTACTCTTCAGTATTATCCCATTCGGTACCAAATTTAGGGCAATGGTATCTTTTCTCAAGGGTGGAACAAGACACACAGCAGTTGCATTGAAGGGTTTACAAAGAATCATCATAGACCAAAAGTGCTATCTAGCACAGAGTTCAGCACGCAGCAGTCGATATCTGCACTAATCCTAAACCTAACCCTAAATTTTGTAATTGTGGTATGGTCTCCCACATCTTCCGTGAACCAGAAAGTTGCCTGCTGACATGCAGACAAACACAAATATGTCACTCCATTTTATTTTTCCCTTTTGTAAGAATAATGGATCATCTCTCTTTTTTTCTACTTTGTCATGACAATCTTTTCCACCACAATAAAATCAAAAATTTTATGTTACAATCCTCTTATGTCCTACTCAATGAACCAGAAAGTGGTCAGCTAAATATTTTTCTTTTTCTTTTGTTAAAAGGTTCAACATTACATTGGAGGTCTGCACTCGACTGAATGGGATTCTCGTTAAATTTCTGTGTTTATGCTACAAAGAGTCTTTGACTGGGATGAGGCTATTTGTTTGTTTCGAGATGGCTCCGGTCTGACTGCCGTCACCACAGCCTCTTAAAGCATCAAGTAATGTTCCAACCAATGCACTGGCTGCTGGTGCTTCAATCCTACCCTAGCGTGACAAAATTTCCAGTACACCCACAGAAACCTGACAGATTACAGTAGCTCTGTCAGGAGGATAATGGGTGGAGCTATGCTGGTAATTATGCGATGTGACAAATATAATAGTAATGATAACACCAAGTCAGGCAGGATACAGTATTTGAACACTAGTGCGGGAGGAACAGGCGTGTGGGAGTTCCTTTCATGCATGATGAGTCATTGCATTACTCAGAATTCACATTAAAAAAGAATTACCCCACTATCTGAAAAGCACTCTTCCATTCCTCGATATTGTTTTGATGTGAATTCTGGTTGAAGCACCATTCTCCAAGCCATACAACCAACCACTATTTTTTTACAGCTTTTGTCCTTATTATGGTCATGAGTTGAAGCGAGCTGGAGCCTATCCCAACTGACTATGGACGAGAGGTGGGCACACCCTGGACTGCTCGCCGCAGTCAATCGCAGGGCACATATAGACAAACCAGTCACATTCACATTTATTGACAATTTTGAGTCTTCAATGAGCCAAACAGTTTTCATTATGATAGTTATTAACATATTTTTTTAATGGGGGTGTGTAGTACCAGACTCCACATTAACAGGGAGAACTTCCTAATGTCACACAGGTGATTTAAACACTGAATTCAAAGCGAAATATGAGGTTTATGTGCTTACCACTAGGCCACCACTCTCCCCACAAGGTACCAGTTGCAACTTTGTCCAAGTTCTCTTATGAGCTTCAGACATTTGCATTCAAAATAAGCAGTACGTATAGGTATAGCATGAAACTTTTGTTTTAGTGTGACAGGATGGAACAAAGCTGCAGAAGCCAAACTAAGAGATTTGGAATTTTAACCAATGACCATCTGGGAACATGGAGCCATGGCACACACACCCTCAGACACACACGCACAAAACCAACAGACTCCAGACCAACAAGACTCCTCCCGCTGTGCGCCGTCTTAACCTGATAGGATTGCCACGGTGTAAGTATCCCAATAATGCAAATAATTAAATCAGCAAGAATGCAAAGAAAGGTTACATGCTGCTCTTTAGGGAGCAGCCCCAACCAGACCAAAACACACTCCCCCACCACAGCCTCCCACCTCAGAACACAGACAGAAAAGCACAAGGGGGCCAAGAGGGGGTGGTTAGGAGATTTGCCTATAGACCCCAGAGGGAGGAAGGTGCAGGAGTAGGAGAGAAAGAAGGAAGCGGCAAAACAAAGAGCAAGGGAGACAATCGAAAGAAGCGATGAGATGCAGATCTGTCAGGTGTTCATCACAATTACAAATATCCTCAGTAAACATTTCACATACAATGGATACATTGAGAAACACAACATTGCCGGGAAAAGCAGATGCCTGCTAATGTTTTAATTACCATTTGCCACAGCAATATTTTGGCACTTGTAAAACTGTGGACTGTAGGGTTGCTCAATGTACGCAGTAAATAAAGCGATGACGGTTCTTTTTCCTTTGCATTGAGGTTTAAGGGTGTTAGCGTCCTGCTCTTGCTTAAGTGAATTACAGTACTCGATGTGAACAAAGACAGGGACACCTGGCCATTGCACATTCAGGAAGTGAAAATATGGAGTTACAGTAGTTGTTCCCGATTTTCATAGAAGACTTTCTAGGAGATGCAGCCAGGAGAACATTAGTCAGGTCAGACATTGATTATAGATGTAGTCAGACTTTCTTGGTAAAGTGAATAATTAAAACTCTCAGCCAACTGAGGAGTCTGGACCTATATTTGATTGATTAATGAATTGTTTAAGGGATGTGCCACAAGGCTTTTATCCACATTACTTACTCTAATTTGGGGCACAATATAGTGAATGAGGTGTGACAACAGGAATTAGGGCTGAAGGGAAGATTCTCATCTGTCCTGTACATATGCTTTCCTTGATGTTTTCCACATCTATATCCTTCCTCCCGTGTTTGCAACAGTTTACACACTCCAAGTTAAAAATAGCCCAAGCTTTCTGACCCCACCTATTCTGCAAGTGCAAAAGAATTTTGTTGTGGCTCTCTGCTATGACCAAGCTGAACAGGCAACAACCCACGTCTCCCTCACATCTCTTTTCTTATCCCTTTTCTTCATCCCTCCACTCAATTCCCCCCACGTGACCCCCAATACTGCTCCCCTCCCACATAGGTCCTTTGAACCTGCACTCTTTTTCTCGCTATCCGTCCCACACACGCCCTCCTTCCCTGCTCCTTCATCTGCTCCATCTCCTCTTTAATTTGCAGAGGAGGCCTACAGCTTCAAGGCCCCTGAGCTAATGTGGCAGCATCCCACATCAGGCTGGGGTTGGGGGAGCTTGTGTTTACAGTTTTAGGGGAGTGGGGTTCCCCAAAACTTAGCCACTTTGTCTAAGGCCCGTGTGGATAAATGACAAACTGGTGGGACAAAAAGTAAATAATATTCACAATACTACTTGGATGTGTCTGAGAGCAGAAGAACTTTGAATTGTCTTTCCCAGTAACGAAGTTCTCTATGTGCCGTACTCTGTGGTTTTAATGACCTTTTTTCACAGCGGTTAGTAATATATAGCAGGATAGTTACTAACATTATGGTAAAAATATATTCTCTATTTCCACATATAATGTGGGTGATTACTCATCCCCAGAGAGGATTAGGTCCCTACTAAGGATAAGGGACTTACTTCTTCTTCTTCTTTTCCTTTCGGCTTGTCCCGTTAGGGGTCGCCACAGCGTGTCATCTTTTGCCATCTTAGCCTATCTCCTGCATCTTCCTCTCTAACCCCAACTGCCCTCATGTCTTGCCTCACCACATCCATAAACCGTCTCTTTGGTCTTCCTCTCGACCTTTTGCCTGGCAGCTCCATCCTCAGCACCCTTCCACCAATATACTCACTCTCTCGCCTCTGAACATGTCCAAACCATCGAAGTCTGCTCTCTCGAATCTTGTCTCCAAAACATCCAGCTTTGGCTGTCCCTCTAATGAGCTCATTTCTAATCCTATCCAACCTGGTCACTCCGAGCGAGAACCTCAACATCTTCATTTCTCCCACCTCCAGTTCTGCTTCCTGTTGTTTCTTCAGTGCCACTGTCTCTAATCCATACATCATGGCCGGCCTCACCACTGTTTTGTAAACTTTGCCCTTCATCCTAGCAGAGACTCTTCTGTCACATAACACACCAGACACCTTCCGCCAGCTGTTCCAACCTGCTTGGACCCGTTTCTTCACTTTCTTACCACACTCACCATTGCTCTGGATTGTTGACCCTAAATATTTGAAGTCGTCCACCCTCGCTATCTCTTCTCCCTGTAGCCTCACTCTTCCCCCTCCACTTTTCTCACTCACGCGCATATATTCTGTTTTACTTTGGCTAATCTTCATTCCTCTCCTTTCCAGTGCATGTCTCCATCTTTCTAATTGTTCCTCTGCATGCTCCCTGCTTTCAGTGCATATCACAATATCATCTGCGAACAAAACATAAGGAACTTACTAAAGAGATTATTTTATTTGCACAAACACTTTTTTACAACATTATAAAACTGTTGAATTATTTTTTTTTAAATCTTTAAAGATGTTCAGTAAAGCATAAGTTTGAAACACAATTCATCTTCTGTACATCTGTATATTGAGAGAAACTTGGTTGGACAGAAGGAGACTGAAATCATACTGCACAGAGAATGTGTTTTAGACATCTGAATAACAGCAGGCATGCCTGTTTATGTGCTCTAGCGATATCTGCTGTTTTGGCTAGCAACAGACTTCAAATGGTCTTAGCAGTTAATACGTCCATGTCAGTGTGAACAATGGCGTCCATGCACCGAGATAATGCTAACAGCTACAACCTGTTTTGTCCTCAAGGGTATAAGGAAGGAAGGAAGGCGTCTCTTTGAAGAGGGGTACTTGTTTGTTGCCAGCGTACAACGTACCTGCACATCATTTAATCTTTGCAAAATGTTGTAGAGGTGTGCTATATAAGCCAAGAAAGATAAATGTGTGGGCAAAGAAATGATTTTTTTTACACTAAATACAACTATAGAAAACATATGAAATGAATAAATACATAACCATAGAATCTTGGAGGGCTGTACTATACAAAGGGAGATTCGGTCAGCGTAATATTGATAAAACAAACAAAACGAATGGTGGCAATTTTGCACAGCACCTACTGTAGTGGGTGGACACGGTACACTATAAGTCTTATACCTTACATATGTATATATTCATGTCTAAAATCCTCAAACTGATAGTTTGAGCAATTATCACCAATCACCAAGACGCTCCAAACGCTTGGTTTACTTGTGTGGATGTCTTGTTTGTGCAATCATTGAGACTGCCGGCCACCTTGTCATTTGTGTGCTTGAGTACATTTGTGCATGTGTGCAGTTGGAGGCTCTTTTTCCTCTTTCGCCATGTCCATTGTCACCAGATGTCAGCGCCTGGGAACAGAAGCGAACAATGGTCACAGAGAGCCAAAGGGCAATTGCTCGGGGAGGGGTGACATCAGTCTGTCATCTCACAGGTTTGTACTCTGCCAGTACAACATTATTTGTGAGTAAGTTGGAGCTTTTTCTAATCTCTGTACTAACACTTGGACAAGAGCATCTAGAAATGGAGGTGAAAATTGAAACATGCAACAGTAGTTGCATAGGCAACGTTTGGGTGAGGACAGGGTGGAGTCCAATGTGTTGTTTTGATACAGTATCACAACTAAGGGCTGAGAATATCCTGGAATGGAGATAATACCCAGGAAGCTTTTCCCCCAGTGGCCATTGCCTCTAAGTCAAGCAAAAGCAAAACCTGCCCGGTATCTTGATGGAAGACAGATAAGTATCTTGATTAGAAAACCCTGACAAAGCAGGGACCCACACAGACGACAGCTCCTGGGAAAAAGAAGCACACGGGCCAAAGTGTCAGCGACGGTGTCAGTGTGAGGTCAGTTAAGGAGTCTGCCGTTACTTTGTCACTCTCACCTCGTCATTTTCCTTGAATAGGCCTCGTCCAATAGCCTGATGGACGGTGTTTGTAGCACACTGTGAGCACACACTAGCACCTGTGCTTTCTCGCAGCCTGTTTGCATAGTGTCAATATAATGTAAAACACAGCGGCATCTATTGTGCTGCAGCTGGAGGCAATTGCGCCTACAGATCTGTGAATGTAAACGGTACAGAAAGCCACCCGAGCTGGTTTGGTGGTGAGCCAAAGAACTACATAATTGGGCTGTGGAGGGAACAACAGCAGCCATGACACGTATTCAGTGTTTGTGTGTTTAGGCTTGACCTCCCACCAAGAACCAGTACCAAATGAGAAAGATGAGGACAGGAGCGAGAGGTTAAGGATGAGGGCTGCTTTCAGGGTCCATGTAAGCTATAGCACACACCCACATGGGACAGAGGTCAAAACAAAAGAGGATGATTGAGGACTCTGCAGCTTTCACTCTCAGGGAAATAGCATTGAAAAAGTAACATTTAGCGGTACATCAGTAATGCATTTATGCGTCCTCTTTATTGACGCTGTACTTCACACTGCTGATTGGATGTTACAAATTCATTTCAAAGCTCATTCCACAAAATCCTTGAGTTCACTCTGGGGTCAAAAGACTAATTTGAGAATGGTGGTGGTGGTGGGCAGGGGATGCTTATCGTGTTTTGATCTTCCAAGACACAGGAAAATTTGCTTGTAAAAAGGTCTGTTTCAAGAAAGACCACTTTGAAAATCTCTGCTCCGAACAAGTGTGTCACTTTGGAGTTCTGCATAGTGAAGAGATTTTAGACTCCAGTATTCTCTATAATACTTAGTTTCAATAAACATTTTTGCATTTTTATATCCCTCTAATGGTAGCTCAGTGATTATAGAAGTGCTCATGATGAACGGTGCTTTATAACCCACTAAAAACACTCACTGAAACGGTCTTTGAGAATGATGAAAGTCATTGACATTTATGAAAATTGAGATTTCACAGGAAGTAAGCGTCGGAGAAAAAAAGATCTGTTCAGGTCCATCGTTTTATGAAGTCACTGTGTCCTCCACTCTGATGATCTACAAGGTTTGAGGGTTTCATTAAGTGAAAGTATCTCGAAGCTGGAGAGATTTCATAGATGACACAAAATGGCTCAAAAAAAACAAACCAACAGATTTTTTTTCAGACCATCCAAATGATGAAAAAAAATATATATACAGTACAATTGCTTGACACTTTTGTTGTCTTCGCAGTGTTAATCGTTTTGACATTAGCATCATAACCGTGGTCATCAAGAATAAGTCTAGTGTTGAAGGGAAGTTGAAATGTGTTAAAGCGTGCAAAAATAGTTCCAACAATTTATTTCTGTAACATAAGGAATAGTACGCTACTTCCAAAGTGACCCAAAATGATTGCAACCCTGATGAAATTATTAATATAGTGCTACTAATTTCATTTTTCAGAATATTCAAAAGTAAGGGATTTAAAAAAAAAGGAACCCTCATTTTTTTTTCTGAAAATGCATTGTCCAACTGAGCAGAGGACTTTTTGTGAGGTAACCTATTTTCAGACCAGGTTGTTTAAATCTGAGAAGACAAACATTTGAAGGGTGCCGAATTTCAATTGTTATCTGGACAAATGTCTGATTTGCAGAAGGCTCAATGCGTTCGGGACCAAAGGATTTCCTCAAAATATGAGCTCTGAACATAAAGAGGTCCAAACCAGATGATGTTTGAGTGTTCGGGTGGCTGGAAATCCTGATGCTCTCGGGGATTCTATCGCTTCCAGCACTGAGAAGTTGATCAGAGACATAGTCATGAGGTGGACATTTCCTGGGAATCACTGAGTCGGAACCTGGAGTCAAAGTTGTAGCCTTAAAATAAAAATCACATTAAACAGAAGATCACCCAGAGAAATCAGGACAAAAGAGTCGGTGTGTGTAGTTAGTTTGGTCAAAAAATCAAACCAAAGGAATTTGTGCAGCAAATAGAGCAATTCAGTTGTAGAAATGGGTTGAAATCAGATGATTTTCATCCTGCAGTACTGGAAAACTATGGCTTTGGTCTATTTTGTAAACAAACAAGTGACTTCTCACACATTCCTGGAATAACATTTTGAAAAACTATAATGAATACTCATTATTCTTTGGCAACATTGAAAATAAAATGCTGGACCATTTGTTTCCATCACTCTTCTGTACGTCTGAGCTCTTGTGGCTTTGTGGCTAAGCCTTGTCCGGTTGTTTGACAAGGGAGTTGCCTCATGATTAAAGTGAAGCACTCCCATTAATTGCAGCAAATGAATGAAGAGAATTTGGATAATTTTTGTTGGTGAGTGTCTACGGATATTGTGTCTATGAAACATCCATAGCCCATGGTTAGTGTGTAATATCTCAAATTCTTTACCTTGACCGTGTGACCACATGTGGCTACTGGAGCAAGTCGCGCCCACCTTATTTGCTGCATTCTACCCAACACTGACTTGAGACCTCCTGGTGACCCACTCTGTGATTGAAAAAAGAAACCACAAAGTAATAGCCACTTCAATTCAAAGTTAGGTCAAGTCTTTCTGAAGTTTTGGCAAGCAAGTTGTAAGTCATAAAACTGGCAACTCAAGTCGTCCGTGTCAAATCATTTGACTTGAGTCCCCCATCTCTCATATGGGGCAGTTTGTTTTCCATTTCATAGTTTGGATATATTTTTTATTTGAAGTGAAACTGTGGGAAGCAAGCAAACAGACCACACAAAGAAACTGGAGCCTGTGGAGCATTATGCTGTATTCTCCTGATAAAATCCAAAGACACGGAAAACTAACACAGTATGTGTGATTCTCTTTGGTATTTCAAGCCATGTAACCTCAAAGGTTACAATGGCACTGCAGTGACTGCTTGAGCTACGAGCGACCAGCAATTGTTCACATCCCATTTTTGGTTCTTCGGTACAATTAAAATTGTAGCTAATCAGGTAGTATAAATGGAATGAAGAAGATTTTACATGTTACACAAATCTTATAAGGAACAGTTCCTATAAACAGAAATGTCTCTTGTTCCTTGTTCTTTGTTCCGAATGTCTGTCATACCAGGGCAGCACCGACTGCCGGAGAAAAAATTCTTGTGTGTTTTTACACACTTGGCCAATAAAGCTGATTCTGATTCTGAGTCTGATCTAAAAGTACCTGATTTTGTCAGTGGAAAAACATCAATAATGAGTTCATATAACAACAACCACAAAGAGGTAAACAAAAACCGTGTGTTCAAGATGTTTTACATACACACTTCAACATTCTCCAAACAACTCCAAAAACAATTAAAATGGATGCTGTATTATGTATACAATAAAGGATAACACTTTCTAGTACTACTGAATGGGAATCTGGGTTCAGACTTTTAGCTTATCGTGGTAGTTTGTACTTCTCTTTTTGAAGAAACATACACATATGCACCAACTGCTTCTCCAATGGTTATTTTCAAGCTTTTAAATACTTCTCCTCTGTTTAACTTATGTACGTAATTTTCTTCTTCTGACTGTAGTGGTGTTACTTTACATGCAGACTTTACAGGAGAAACATTTCATGTGCTACTATGTGGCCTTAGCATTGTGGTCTACCATTTCCGTTTTAGTTGGGAAGTCTTCTCACATGGCCACACCGAATGTTTATCGTTCATGTGCAATTCTTTTCAGGATGAAGAAGGAAATGTATCATTTCCTAAAACTTTCATTCTCAGACCGCTTTTTAAGGGAAAACAAAATGACACCATTACTATCTGTTCCAACAGAGGAATGCTTAAATGGGCTTCCGTCTCGACAGACCGGCCTTACAAAGGTGGAGCAGGGACCTTCAAAGATTCCCCTGTGTGTTGCACTTAAAAGTTTCTGTCTGTGTGAACTTCACTTCAAAAAAGCATGGGCTGCTTCTGGCGCTTTGAAGTACCAACGTGGGGGGTGAGAGCTGTACACGGACCTGCCTTGACAAGTTCTGGTTGAAAATGGACTTAGCTGCAGTATAAAAATGGCTCAGTTAAAAGTCTACAGAGAGTGGTATAGGATCGAGACTCAGGACTTGACCAGTAACTATACCAGTAGCATCATACGTGTCACATAGAGCTTGATCTTTGAAATGTTTACACCATAGACCACTGAGCGGCTCGCAGCAGACAATATTTGTCAAGCAGAGAAAGAGAGAAAGAGAGAGAGAGAGAGAGAGAGAGAGAGAGAGAGAGAGAGAGCACAGAACGTACCAGAGATGATGCTTGTTTAACAGTTAATAATGACCATCCAATAATCGTAATGTTGGCAAATGTACAGCCAAAACAAAAGGAAACACTTCTGAAACTTACCGCAAGGTGTTTTCTGAAAGCCCCACTGACACGAAAAGAATTAATTTTAGTATGTTTTTAATAAAAAAAAAAAGACAGCAGGAATGGACCCATCCGTTTTTTCACCACACAACATTATTTTGACGGACATGCCCTTTTGTAACTCCCGCCATGAAAATCCTCTCGAGGGATTTGTTTTGGAGAAGAAGCAGGAAGTGACGTTGTCAGCAGGAGCGCACTCAGGTGGTCTTGTGTGTTTATGCAAGTTTTACCTGCTGGAAGGTAGCTCTTTGTTCCTTCATGTTAGCCAAAATGCTGGCTCCTTGTATTGCTGGATATTGTTCGAACACTCAGGAGGATGGATTTACTCTTTATACTTTTCAAAAAGATCCGGTTCGTTGTGAAAAATGGATTGCACATGTGCAAAAGACGAGAGCTTTGTGGGTTCCAAATGACAGGTAGGTGTGTGTCAAGCTAATAAAAAAATTAATAGTTGGGGGGGGCGTAATCCTCTCAGAACATAACAAAAGCTCTGCATACGTAAGTCAGGGGTGCTAAATGTGTCGATGTGCCTATCGACGCCATGTCCGCCGAGCAGGGCTTCGACGGCGCCTCGTCCGCCATGGACAGCTTCGGCCGGGGTGGCTCATCGCGGCACCGAGCTGGTATGGCTCATCGCAGCGGCGAGCCGGGCTGCTTTACGGTGTTGTTGTCCCTCACGGCTAAGTATGCTACATACTGTCATACATCCTGTCTGGGAGTCTGTTGTTAGTTAGAAGTGATCCACATATGATCGAAATATGGTTTGAAACAATAGAGTAATATTGCCCCGATCACGTCACTCGATTGTGAGCTGTTCTCTTTTTCGAAAAGAGCTTCCGTGTCCCTTAGCAGGTGCCACTACATGTTGTCAATCGTGAATGTCCCAGTGTAACATCCGCTGATAACGTTGTAGGCAATATGGCTACCACTTGGATGTCGAATGAGACTTCTGCAACTTTGCGCATGGATGACATGCTCTCCGCTCATATTTATTTTTTCGTATAGACATTGAAGTGAATAATGTTATATGTATTTTTCATTACAATATCTATTTTACAATGTATATAGGGATGTCAGGGGGTCAACCATACAGAGCAATGGTGAGTGTGGTAAGGAAGTGAAGAAACGGGTCCGAGCAGGGTGGAACAGTTGGCGGAAGGTGTCTGGTGTTCTCTGGGACAGAAGAGTCTCCGCTAGGATGAAGGGCAAAGTTTATAAAACAGTGGTGAGGGCGGCCATGATGTACGGATTAGAGACGGTGGCACTGAAGAGACAACAGGAAGCAGAAATTAAGATGCTGAGGTTCTCTCTTGGAGTGAGCAGGTTGGATAGGATTAGAAATGAGCTCATTAGAGGGACAGTCAAAGTTGGATGTTTTGGAGACAAGGTTAGAGAGAGCAGACTTTGATGGTTTGGACATGTGCAGAGGTGAGAGAGTGAGTATATTGGTAGAAGGGTGCTGAGGATGGAGCTGCCAGGCAAAAGAGCAAGAGGAAGGCCATAGATGTTGTGAGGGAGGACATGAGGACTGTGGGTGTTAGAGAGGATGATGCATGAGATAGGTTTAGATGGAAAAAGATGAAACGCTGTGGCGACCCACAATGGGACAAACCGAAAGGAAAGAAGAAGAATATAAGGATGTGAGTGGGGCTTTAAGTTAGAAGTGGGCTCAAATATTCAAGTTTGGGCAGTGACAAAACTAAGCTTCATTTTCAAACTGTTGTTTTCCCAGCCTGAATTGTAACATGTGTAGCGTGTTATAAAAGCAATCCCCCAATTATTTTTTTAATATAACAGATGATCGTTTGCTAGTACAGGATTCAGTATTGGTGCTAAATGCTTACTCGCGGAGGTACGTCACGTCCAGTTTCGGGTTCGAGTATCACACGAAAGGCATACAGTCATAGGACAATGATGATAGTTAAGCAAACCAATTGTATTAGGGCAAATGGGTGTTATGTTGGCGACAGTGTGTTCCAAAGTGTATAGTTGATACCATTTCTTAAATGCAAAGACACTGTTAAGACTCTCGGGTATTGCGTCTACATGAGAAATAGGCACATGAGCCACAACAGAGGAGTGGTCACAGTACAGTGAAAGACAAGGGAATCAACAGTCGTGCTGATGCAATGTGTTCTTGTTTTCTTTTTGCAGAATTGTGCCCCCACCACATCTTTGGAAGAATGTTGAGTTTGCTTTACTCTAATGTCAGGAGACTTTCAATTTTGTAACGGAAAGTACACAACAACAACAAAAATTGTTACACTTGGAAGAGCTTTGCCTCGTTCTTTAATATGTAACATATTTTGGTGAGGCAGACCGCCAAGAGGCTAAGAGGGGGAAAAAAAAGCCTCAAATAATCCTCCTGTGAAAGAGTCAAAGTTTGAGAAATAAGGAACATCAAGTGAGCCCATTCAATGAAGCCAGTGCCACAGAAGGGCACAGATGAGAAGTTTTCCTTGGCACATACCCCCCTGCAAACGACTACAGGATCATTACTCCAAAGCTGACCATTGCCAACTCATTCACTACTCGGGGTAACATTAAGAAGGGAGTTCAAGATCTTTGGACAAATTGGGGTGAACGGAAACTTCTGCTAAGAGACATGCATGAGATTAAACGAAGAATAACTCTAACTAAGAATAACTCTCACCATTTTTTAGCGGCACTACTGAGTGGACAGCTCCACTGTCCTCTACCATCAACTCATAAATATCTCCAAAGAACCCAAAGATTCCGTGTTGAACTTTATATTCCGTGCCATTGCACTTAAAGAAAAAAACTCTTGTGGAAAGTGATCAACGAGGAGACAGCTGTACATTGTAGCAGAGTCACCATTCAATGTCAGTTCCCATGCTCAATTGAAAGTAGACTATTCAGTAACTCGCCGAAATTTTATCTCCTTCCTCACCTGAGTGTGAGAACCATGACGGATGAAGAACTGATCGAGAAGGTGAATGAAGTTGCGAAGGTTGAAAGTGAGAGGCAAGAAAAATGTAAGAGGCTTACAGCTGGGACAACCCCCCATAGTTACAGAGGGTTCATTCGAAACTCCCAAACGAGCTTTTACCAACTCAAAGTTCTGGTATGGAAAAAACATCTCCCCCTTCATTGGCACATGGCAGTGAAAGCCAAAGACATAAAAGTAGACAGCAGATCTTGGAAGAGCTCAGAGTGAAAATGAAGCAAATGTATAGTGGGCAATAATGTTCAATATTTAAATCCGAAGCAACAGTCACAACTTGTGAAGCTTGTAGGTAGCCAATGTATAGTGAACTACCTCTTGGACCAGCAGCCAGTGAGAGCACTGTGGAACACTGGTGCACAGTCTAGCATTATTGAGACGGGAATCCCACTCCAGAAGGAAGAAAGTGGAGTTTCCATGTTCTCCCCATGCCTGTGTGGGTTTTCTCTGGGCACTCTGCTTTCCTTCCAAATCCCAAAAACATACATTCATTGGAGACTCTAAATCACCCCTAGGTGTGATTGCGAGTGTGACTTTTGTATGTCTCTGTATGCCCTACAATTGGCTAGCAAACAGTTCAGGTCAACTTTCCCCATGCAGCAACTTTTTTTACGTGTGTGCTGCAAGCTACGCACACCCTATGTGGAGGTGCTGGGCGGGGCAATGCGTAGGTCATGTGAGGCAATGCAGGCATTGTTGCATGCCCAACTGCAGGAGTAAAAAGTAGCCCTTTTTAGGCTGGCCAAGTTAATTACTGGACTCTGACCTAATAGAACATGCATTATACCTCCTGAAGGGAGAATTACCCATAAACAAAGAAGAACTTAAAGAGATTGCAGCAAAGTTAAAGCCATTTCAGAGGAAGAATGAAAATCTGGTGAAGTTAATGGGTTGCAGGTTTTGATGGAGTTAATGCAAGTGAGGTTAATCCCACCAAATATTAAATGTTATTGATTTTAATTCAATTTCTGTTCTATTATTTTTGCTTACTTGAAAAGTGGGTAGCCTAAAAAAAAACCAAAGGTACTCTGTCTTGAGTTGTGTAACACATCGAGATTAGTGATGGGCTCAGCAGTTCTTTTGAGTGCACGGAATCAGTTCCTTATGTAGATTCGTTCAAACGATTAATTCACAGAATCATTCAGTTCTTTTTGATAAAATAATTTAAGTGCTTCTTCATTCCGTTAATGATCCAACCCAGCTGCTTCACCAAAGCACTATATCCGTGGTTGCTGTCGTGTATTTTAAAGTAGGAAAGGCAGGGAGATTAAAAAAAAAAGTGCAGTAAGATCAGCTACCAAACATCGTTTCATGTCTGCTTACGTCCAGCAAGGCTCTCACCAGCCAGTGTGACTTTTCTGCACAGGATCGCTGACAGACTAATGCCCTACAGCCGTGCCACCGTCGCGCAACATTTATACAATCATCATTAATTTACTTTTGTTTTAAATACTTGTGCTTGTTTTTATGTGTTTGCCTGACTCAAAATTAGCCGTTAGCTTGAAGAAACGGCTGCTAGTGAAAGCTATCCCCCCGAGGATGTCAGGACTTGCTGTTAAAATCACTCATGAATACGTTCATTGCATAGTATATCACTCCTCTAGAAAACGAATCACTCATCGCGCCTTAGCGGATCACAAACGGAAAAATCACTCTTTGGTTTCTCAATACAGCAGCCCATTGAATGAATTATTCAGTTTACTTAAGTCCCTGGCTGCTCATTGGTCATTTGCCGAATATTAAGAAGTGAGTGACAGAATGCTCCCATGCGACTCGTTCACCACATGCCTGCAGGTGCCGGCCAAGCATAATGAAGAAATCAATTCATAAACTGATTCAGTTCTATTCGTTCACTAAATACATTCATTCTCTTTAACAAATCATTGGCAAATGTAACAGCACTAATCGAAATGTAAACACCACGAGATGAACGCTGGAATTCTGAACTTTTGTTTCATATTCATCTTTTGATCTGAAAGCCAAATATATTCTGTACACAACGATAACAAAGAGATTGGGATTGCCATTCCAATACATTTGGAGAGGACTGTAACGTATTGAATTGCACAGCACGTTAAAATTTAATGAACTTCTGAACACCAACCATCCCATTTTCTTTTGGATTTTTTTCACTTTCAAATTTTCCTGCTTGCTGGATTGTACTTCGTAGCGGGCAGTAAATATCTTTGAAATCCCTGTCCCAGATGAAATAACATTGTAAATATGCAAAAGATACCAATTACAATTATGAATGGGAAGAAAATAGTAGCAGGCCAAAATGTTATGTCAAGGCAAATCTGAGTTTCAGATATCTGCAACACATATCTAGTTGAGGCGGCACGGTGAGCAGAGGAGAGCGTTGGCCTCACAGTTCTGGGGAACCAGGGTTCAAATCCTGGCCTGCCTGTGTGGAGTTTGCATGTTCTCCCGTGCCTGTGTGGGTTTTCAGTCATCACTCCAGTTTCCTCCCACATCACAAAAACATGCATTCATTGGAAACTCTAAATGTGATTGTGAGTGTGACTGTTGTCTGTCTTCATTTGCCCTGCGATTGGCTGGCAACCAGTTCAGGGTGTACCCCGCCTCCAGTCCGATGATAGCTGGGATTGGCTCCAGCACTCCCTTGACCCTTGTGAGGATAAGCGGCTCAGATGGATGGATGGATGGCTGGATGGATATTTAGTCGACTTTTGGCTTTTGTCATCCGGAAGTGTGTGTGTGTCATCATTGTAAAACGTCCTATTGGCCGACGTGACAGTGTGCATATGAACCTTCGAATTAAAAAAAAAAAAAAAAAAAAAGAATACATCGGCACAAGGACCGCGCAGAGCTCCTCGACTGGAGGGGGCGGGCTGAAGTTTTCCGATGGAACGGCTTCCACTTACATTGGCTGCTGCTCCACGTAAGACACCCCGCACTCATAAAAAAAAAAAAAAAAATCCAAGAGGATCCATCTGACACGAACAGCTTCGACCTGCACAAGTCTCACAGTTTCTTCCGAGGAGCCACGCGAACCCACACGGATAAAAAAAAAAAATGGCTAAAAGTGAGAGTCAAAGAAGAAGTTTGAAGAGCGAGGAATTCTTCTTCGATTCCGATGGATCCGTGTTGGATCAGCAAGACTTGGAGACGTCTACTTATCCTTTCAGTGAAGTCTTCAACTCCAAAGACTCCCACATGGAGCAGATAAACACTTTTCTGAAAAATGTGCAAGTGTTGCTGGAGGCTGCTCGCTTTCTCGAGAGCGCCGAGAGGAAGGACGGAAGTGAGTTGATGTGTGCTGCGCGATGCCGTTATGTATTTGACAAAAACACTTCATTGTGACGGGCACCGTCAGACAACAAAGAACTGAGCTGATAGAACTAAGTACCGCGTCGAGTGTGAGTCTCCGCTTGATCATCAGCACGCTGTCAAGAGTGGATTTCGTTGCAATTAAAAACATGTTACGCCGTCGTTATAACGTGGATCTTTGTATCTGCTTAAATTTGCACGCGACCCGCAGTTGGAGTGTGCGCGCACGTCTCCGATCTGCGTACAGTTCAATATAGCAAAATGTGACGTATTGATTGGATGACCGTGCTGGCTCCCACTCAACATCTGAGCACATTGCAGCGCCCATCCTGCAAGTCACTTCTGCGATGATGTCATTGCACCCCCGCAGATTGTTGCAAAAAGCCTCCAACTACGTGTAGGACAATGTGAGTCAGAAAAACGGCATTTCCAAAAATACATATATATTATGTTGTTGTTTTTTCATTGCGTATTTTTGACGTTCTCCAGAATGTCTTTTAGATGTAACTCTACACGCGACTGCTCGGTCTGACGTTTTTGTACAGTAAAGGGAAAAGGGGATTGGAAAAGGCAACGTTGAGGTGAATGACCGGAAAATTCGCTTCGACAGTTCCCGTATTTCTACACTTGTCCGGAGTGTTTGCTTCTTGATATTTGTGGGTGTGTCCCGCTGGGTTGCACATGGCGCAAAGTCGCTCTCTTATTGGTTGGAGTCGGGCTCAGCCCTCAAGATATATGCCAATCAGAGACGTGTTCTGCACACGTCATGTGTTGCTGGGCCTGGCTTTTGACTGTTAACCGCGCCCCTCGTTCGTGGTGTCTCATGGGACTTGTAGGTTTTGTGAGCCGAGCGCTATCAGTACTCTGTCACTGTAGATCTGTAATATCAACTGTTTACTTACGGCCTACACACTGACATATCTAGATAAATAATCAAACATATGGGATACATTCTTCAGTATTCATCCACACGGTGGTGCAACCCGTTAGATCTTTGGACTCACAGTTCTGAGAACCGGGGTTCAATTCCCGGCCCTGCTTGTGTGGAGTTAGCATGTTCTCCCCGTGCCTGCGTGGGTTTTCTCCAGGCACTCCGGTTTCCTCCCACATCCCAAAAACATGCAACATAAATTGGACACTCTAAATTGCCCCTTGGTGTGATTGTGAGTGTGACTGTTGTCTGTCTCCATGTGTCCTGCGATTGGGTGGCAACCAGTTCAGGGTGTACCGCGCCTCCTGGCCAATGATAGCGTGAGTTTAACCCAGCTATCTTGACGTAGGAGGCAGAGTGCACCCTGAGCTGGTTCCCAGGCATTCGTAGGGTTGATATATAAAAAAAAAATCAACAGCCATTCAGACCTATGGGCAATTTAAGTTCTTCAATTCTTAAATTCTTCAGTTCACATATACATGTGTATGTATTCTAGCAATGTATGCGCTGGTATGCATTACTGTTATCTAAAATTAAATTGGATATTCGTGTGTCTTTGATTCATTAGATTTGTTTGAATGCATACATGAGTGCAATAGCATATCATCACTCTATTGCAGTTTTACATATAATGATAATTGCAGTAGCTTTATATTTATATTCACCTGTCTCCCCTGATTAATATACTCCAGAAAGTAACTAAGCGGTTCTTCCGCTAACATGATCTTGTGAAGACAGAAGGACATTTTTGAAAATCTTTCACGTTTGTGGCAGCAGTACGGTCAGACTGCAAAAGACATCATTTCCCAGAATGCCTTTCGTTGATTTGGGAACCTCCCCTTTTATGTGCCCGCCTCCGAGCTGTGCAATGGAAAACAAACAGGAGAGGAGAGGAAGAGAGACAGAAAGCAATTGCTGGCTCACGTCTCCTTCGTTTTTTTTTTTTTTTTAAATATTATTTATATTTGATTTTGTATCAAATTACAGCAATTTGTACGAGAACATTTGTTTATTTTCATACCCCAGTTTTTTGACGTATTTTTTTAAAATCAACCTGTTATAGGATTGGCAGTAGCTTGCTAGCTCGTCACCACTGAAAACAAGATTTGTCCTCTTGAAAGACCCCGAATACGATAACGAAGCGACGATTATTAGAATATAAACGTATATTATATATTATTTATTGCACAGTTAACGAAGCAGTGTCTTCTGCGCGTTTTATATCGTTTTATTGCTACTGTCAATGTTAAACGGTATAGCTAGCGATCAATTGACCGACAGCCAGGCTCAGGAAAGAATGACTGCTGTTCAGCTCGAGAATATCCAGCGACTATTGGAAGCCGCGGAATATCTGGAAAGGAGAGAAAGAGGTAATTTCACCGTTGTAAACAGCAATTTATTGAAGTGTTGCCAGGGAAAGCCTCTGCTGGACAGGATTCACCTGCAGCATGTTTACATTCATATGATCTGAGCGATCGGTGAGGAGAGTTGTTGAAATTCGCTCGTGGCTAAATGCTAACCAAATAGTTTTTTTTTCCAACAGAGTGTGAACACGGATATGCTTCGACGTTTCCTTCAAATCAGGACACAAGCTACCAGAGGCAAAGGAAATTCCGAAATAAGAAATTCAGCAGTAACCATAACAGGTAAGAGAAACTCCGAATTTATGGCAGTCTGGGGGAAAACCCTTGTTTTGTGTTTGTTTAAAAATGTGTCCTCATCCTTGTTGTGCACTTGTAAGGACCGGAGAGGGCTCCCTTCTCTGCTGGCTTTTCACCAGATGATTGTCAAAGCCACTGCAGGGTTGAGGAAAGGGATCGTGGTAAAAGTTACCACTCTAAAACTAAAAAAGGACGTTGTTGTTTTGTGAATATGAGTCACCTGGAATTGTTTCAATTGTTAACATTGTAGTTTTTGCCTAAAACAGAGCACTCACTATGAGGTGATGGTGGAGGGTATTGCCCTGAGGTGTAAACGGTTCTGTCTACCTGACTAGTGTTTGAAATGACTCAAAAATCAACACCTTGTGCACTTTTAAGAATTTCTGAACCATCGTTACACCTCCCTAAACCAGTGAGAACTAATACAAAACATTCATGGAGCAACAATGATTCTGCCCAACCATTATCCATTCATCCATCCATTTTCTGAGCCTCTTATCATTACTTAGGTCGCGGGAATGCTGAAGCCTATCCAAGCTGTCATCGGGGAGGAGGCAGGGTACAACCTGAACTGGTTGCTAGGAAATCGCAGGGCACATAGAGACAAACAGCAATCATACTCACGATCACATCTAAGGGCAATATAGAATCTCCAATTAATGCATGTTTTTGGGATGTGGGAGGAAACCGAAGTGCCCAGAGAAACCTCCAGAGGGGGCCAGAATTTGAACCCCAATCCTCAGAACTGTGAGGCCAACGCTCTACAGCTGCACCGCTGTGCTGCCCCAACCATTATTATAATGCATAATTTTGATTGGGATGTGTAAACAGGACAGTGGATAAGAGATGAGCAAAATAGGTTTGGGGTTCAGATATTTGCCCCGGCCACCCTGTGTGGAGTTTGGATATTCCCTCTGTGCTTGAGGACATTTTCACTGGATATTCGGACCTCCTCCCACATTTCATTTACATGTATCTTAGGTAAAGTGAAGACGCTAAATTGTCACGTGATAGTGTGAATGGCTGTGTTTCTATATGCGTCACGTGATTAGGAATCGGCACTGTAGTCCAGCTCTCTCCCAAACTCAGCTAGGATAGACTCCATTTTACCAGGGACCCTAATGTGGTCAAGCAGTATGGACAATGTAATCTATCAACAGTTGTGTATTGAATAATCAACTGTGTTGTATCATGCTGTGTGACGTCTCCTGTTCTGCCCTTCTTGTGTTGCTAAATTAGGTCATCCAAATGTTAGCTGTTGTATTGCATCACCTTTAATTGTGGAGGTGTACCTAATGAAGTGACTGCAGTTGAAAAAAATACATCCACTTTTTAAGCATCTTCATTTACATCAAAGATGCAGTTGCAGGATTGTCACCATATGTTTAGTGATTTTCATTTATGACACATGTACATCTATTTATGTCAGTTTTTGCTGTGAAATGAATGAAACTTGCATTTAGAAGTGGTTAAAAAATCCATTACATTAAATCTATCAGTTGATAATCATACAGAGGGATGAGAATTTTCTGCCGATCGGCGGATGTCTGACTTTTTCAGACCAAAATGACCATTCTTGAGGAAAGCGCAAATCCGTTGAAAAAAATTTCGGGGGGGAGGTAGGATATCGTGCGCCTGCCTCTCAGTGGTGGGCTCTGAGCAGCAAGTTCAGTATAACGATCCAATCGTGTTAGTGGTTTCACCATTGCCATGTACATGTGTTCTCGGTTCTCAGAAATTGCAGTGTAACTTGTTAGTTAGCCAAGTGATAGCACGAACTGAGCGACGGTGTGTTCAAAGTTTTACGATGGCGAAAATTTTAGAAAAAAAGGATGAAGATCGAGCGAGGGTAATTGACAAGGATGCTGTAATCAAAAACTGTTTCAGACGGGCATGGCTTGAAAAAAGTGTAACCGAAAACGGTATCAACATGTCTAACCGAACACATACAAAAAGTGGACATTCCCGGCAAAGTGCTGTGCATTCTGTGTTCCGATAGGAGCTCACCCCCCCCCCTCCCGACAGACATTTTCAATGTTTTTCCAAATTGGTCATTCTCATCCCTGATACATCAAATGCAAGCCCCGCTGTGTTGCTCTGAGCGCTTTCATATTAATGTGAGAGCAAGTAGCAAACAGGAACTGCTCATTACTCATCATCAGCACAGAATGCTGCCTACTTCTGCATGGCAACAGTCAAGACCATAATTGTTTTGAGGCTCTCTTTGTAACGCTTGCCATGAGCAGGAAATTTTAGAATACTCCTGAAGTTGTTCAGTGTATTTGAACATATCCTGAAATTAAAATTACAGATATGGGGGATGAACAATACAAATATATTATACTTCCCCAGCATGATGTTACATATAAACATGATCATGTTATGATTTTATGCTAATGCAAATGAGCTTGTTGAACCATTTCCTTGATTTTCATGTGATTTCTCTTACGTGTTATACTTTTCTGTATTTTGTCTACTCTACAAATGTCAAATGCCCCCCCTGTTTTTTTGTTTTATTTTGTTTCTATCATCTGCATATTTCTCTCCTTGAGAGCAACTGTATCAATTCATTTACAGTATGTTTGGTATCAGTTTTGCTCACTATCACAAAGGTTAGTTTACAACTTGTTAAGTAATAGCATTCTAGTTTAATGTAATTCATGTTATAAAATACATAAATGCCTGCATATGTACATATTGTACATGGATGCATGAATTCAGGGATACCTACATATTTTATCCTCTCAGGTATCATGTCAATGTCACAATGTGAACCTGTTTAAAGGGCCACTGACAGGAAAAGCAAGACTTTTAGTATGTTTTTTAATTAAAAAAAAAAAAGGCAGCCGGAATGGACCTATCCGTTTTTTCACCACACAACATGATTTTGACATATATGGCTTTTTGTAACTCCCACCATGAAAATCCTCTCCAGGGATTTGTTTTGGAGAAGAACCGGAAAGTGACGTTATTAGCAAGCGCCCACTCAGGCGGGCTTGTGTGTTTATACCAGTTTTACCTGCGGAAAGGTAGCTCTTTGTTCCTTCGTGTTAGCCAAAAAAGCCGGCTCGTTGTATTGCTGGAAATTGCTCGAACACTTGGTTTTACTCTTCATACTTTTCGAAAAGACCCGGTTCGTCATGAAAAATGGATTGCACAGGTGCAAAGAACGAGAACTTTGTGGGTTCCAAATGATAGATAGGTGTGTATGGAGCTACTAAAAAAAATAATAGTGGGGGCGGGGGTGGCATAATCCTCTCAGAACGTAGCAAAAGATCCGTGTACAAAGGTCAGGCGTGCTAAATACGTTGATGCGCCTGTCGGCGTGCCGCGTCCGCCGATCATGGCTTCGGCACGCTGCGTCCACCAATCACGGCTTCGGCCAGGGTGGCTCATCGCAGCGGCGAGCCGGGCCTCTTTACGGTGTTGTCGATGCTCTTGGCTAAGTACGCTACATACTGTCATACATACTGTCGGAGAGTCTGTTTTTAATTAGAAGTGAGCCGCATATCATCTAAATATGGCTCGAAACCATAGGCTAATATTGCCCCGGTCACTTCACTCGATTGTGAAATGTTCTCTTCTTCGAAAAGAGCTTCGATGTCAAAAGGTGCGTCGGAAAAATCCGAAAATCTCTGTTGTTCCGCTCCCATAGCAAGTGCCACTACGTGTTGTCAATGGCGAATGTCCCAGTGGGACGTCTGCTGATGACGTTGCAGGCAATCTGGCTACCACTGGGATGTCGGGTGAGACTTCCGCAACTTTGCACATGGATGACACGCTCTCCGCTCATATTTATTTTTTTGTATAGACATTGAAGTGAATAATGTTATATGTATTTTTCATGACTATATATATATATATATATATAATAGGCATGACAGTGGCCTTTAAAGTATAGAATATGCTGTAGCAGGGTGTTATCTAATCCATCTACTCCATCTGAATGGCTAGAATGTTAATGAATGATGTGTTGACCAGAGTACCATGTCTACAAGATAATTTATATATATATATATATATATATATTATATATATATATATATATATAATAGGCATGACAGTGGCCCTTTAAAGTATAGAATATGCTGTAGCAGGGTGTTATCTAATCCATCTACTCCATCTGAATGGCTAAAATGTTAATGAATGATGTGTTGACCAGAGTACCATGTCTACAAGATAATTTACACTAAGGTTTTTAGTTGTAATCTGAGGATTTTCCAATTGTAAATTAAAATTACAGACGTCATTAAAAAAAAAACATGATAAAAAAAGGCTGTGCCTAATTTACCCAAACCCCGTTAAGTTTTTGGGCCTGACTTACTGGCTTCTCTGTAATGTGTTAAGGCTTAGAGTGATGAGCTTATCAGACTGTCCTCACTTGCCTACCGTTTATAGCAGGGCTGCTTTATCTCATTGACCCACTCGGTCTCTGTCTACATACATGTGCTTGCACGCACTCACGCGCACATGCACACACATATGCATGCACACACAAACACCCTCACACTTGCGGGCACAAATAATGTCCTCATGGTAACAGAAGTAAGCATACTGCAGTTGTGCATGGCCTGGAGCCAGTTCATTATCTAGTTTGTAGTGTTGTTGAGTTGTAGACACGTTGTCATCTGATTAAGGATGAAGGGAAAGTCTTTGGAATGATAAAGGGCTACAGGATAGCAAGATGACGTAGACTGATCAATGTGAATGTTTGGTTATACAAAGAATGTAGAGAGTGCCCACCTCAGGGCTCAACTCTGAAACTGTTTCTTGGAGAAATAAGGAGTGTTAGTAACATAAGTGTTTTTTCTCTCTCCATTTGCATTTGTATTTCACACTTGACAATTGGTGCTAATCCCATATTATCAAATATTTTGTTAGATTTGTTAAATACGTAACAAGACGGACTCTATTGCATGACATGTATATGGTGTTCAGAGCAACTCTCCTGTTATGCTTCTGCATCCAAGCTACAGAGTTGACCAGCTGTGATTTGGAGATAAAAAATTAAGTCAACAGATTACAGTGTTCCTTAAAATGATTCAACTGGGCAAAAATTAGGAATTTAAGCCTTCCTTGACACTCAAAAGAACAAAGGGGAAAAAATGTACGGTGTGGCCTTGCCCATTTGCGGTTCACTGTTCGCAGCCCGGCATATTTGGGGATTTTGGTCTCCAAATTTGTTTTTTTTTTAATTTACCGTATTTTCACGATCATAAAGATCTTAAATATTCTTCTAAATAGACATTGTTAGTTGTTAGTGCCGCACCAACATGCCGCCAAGCATGCTCGGAGCATATAAATATCGTTTAAAGTACATGTTTTGTGTCAATTATTTTGTTGTTATGCTCTTCTGTTTGCTGTGGTCTGATCATTTTAGTTACGATGTGACACCATGAGTGTGTACAACATCGTCAGTAATGACCTGCCTACAATAATAAATTGCCAACAATCTGGCTGATTTAATCGTGGCAGCCAAATTCACAATCACAATTAAGATTTGATTACTTGTGCAGCCCTAGTTTAAAACATAAATTTGGTACAAACTATGAACACAAAACACTTAGCAGATGGCATTTAAAATGCTGACATACATCTTTAAACATTGTTGTACACTTAAAAATACTGGACAGTCAACAGCTTTCAACTTAGCACACAGATACACAATTTACTGTACCTGTAAATACACATCACCAATTTTGATGAAAATGGTAATGAAGAATTACTGTCGGAGTCCTGTAAAACACTGAACACTTGACAACAAGACAAAAGTGCCTAAATTATTTTGATGGTGCCAACACTACTGGGGTGCCTTGTGCTGGTACAAAAGTATGGTCCTTGGTAGGCTGCTGGCGCTACAATGGTTATTGCTTCATTGTTTACTATAGACTTAACATCGATCTGATCGGTATCATCTGATAATCAATGTTTTGTGATAATTGGCTTTGTCATAATTTCATAATTTAATGTCAGAATTTAGCAATCAATTTATTTCTAAAAATGACTAAACTTCCCAGTCACAAGTTAGTCACTTTAAAACATCACAAAGAAGAGCAGTTGCATCTTAAAAAAAAAAAAAAGAAGAAGTGTCCAGAGATTAATGCTTGCATCATATCAAGTGATTTGGAACATTGGAAGGGCCAAAAAGCCATACATTGAAGGGTAGTTTATTTAAAAAAAAATGCCTCAGTGATGTCGCAGAAATCTTGGTGTACTGAAAACAAAAATCTGAAACATGGTATCAGGCCTGTCCCACCACACTGTTGAACAGAGAGTATCGGACGTTAGCATAGCTACTGATTTATGGGTACACTCAGACCTCCAATCGTGAGTATTTTAGTGCTGCATTAGATCGGATTTGTGCCATGGTAGTTTGTCTGTATGAGAGAGAGCACAATTTTTATTTTTTTAAATTACTGGCCTGTGGTCTTGTTACTCTGTAGGAGTCGATTTTTGTTATCATGTTGGTGTGTGACATATACAATAAATCTGGCTGAGAAAAGGTATATGTGAGGAGGCAATGATATCCATGTGTATGATATGGCTCTTTGATGTTTATGATTTGGATCTTTGCCGTAACAGTATAAATTGTGGCTCTTCATCTCTGACTGGTTGGCCACCCCTGCAGGTACCACAATCCATTCACAAATTGTGGCGTAACTCCAGGCTCTTAATAAAGCTGTGTTTGCCATTTGTCATCCATCGCTCCCACTCCACTCGCAACTTCACTTTTTACACCCTGTTTACACCGATGTCCAGCAAATGAAGATGCTTCGTCAAGCCTCCCGGATAAATAGCAAACTCTGGGTTCATTTGCTGTGGTTGTTTGTTCTTTGATCATCAATCCATTGGTCAAGTTGTTCTTCCAACTCTGGCCACCTCGCATTATTTCTGCGGAAACTCAGCTTTGTCGTCTTGACTTGGCGAAGCCCATTTTCCTGCTTATTCTACTTTGGTACCATGGATTTGTTGATCTTGAATTCTCTCCCGGCTCCTTGATTCCCATGTTTCTTTGTGTAACTGATAGCTTGCAGTTTAAACTGTGCTTCCTAAGTGTATGTCTTCATTGCTGCAATTTTTGGGGGTCCTTTGCGAAAGGGATATTGTTGAGGACAAAACGCATACCGGCGTTATATACCTTCTGGTGGGCATGTCTTTAGCATCCTCTCCCATGCCCACACGTCCCCCTGAAATGTAACAACAAGAGGATAAGAACATATAAACTACAACATGCCTGTGAACATTCTCATTCATCCAGGTCATTTCATTCTCAGGACATTGAATCGATCAACTGGAATGTTCTGGTTGTCTGAGAAGACATTTCACCTCTCATCCAGGCAGGCTTCATCAGTTCATGCAATAAGGCTAATGACAGACTAAGACTAGGATTTAGGTAAATATGAGTTAGCTGAGGGAAAAGATGTTATAGTTGAATTCCACTGTGTTGCAGATAGTATATTGATGGACAGTATGCTAATGTCAATGACTCCTATTGACCAACTTCCACTTGAGTCTGTTCCGTTATAGCAACCAGTCAATCTGGCTATTGGGGGCCTTGTCATCCGGGGGTGCAATTTATTCTCCAGAGCGACATATATGTGAAATTATTAACACATTATTACATCTATCCATTACATCTATCCATCCATTTTTCGAGTCACTTATCGATTATTTTCACACTGACAACTGTAAGAGGGCGCTCTAGGCCCGTGCATCTGTAACATTTAAAAACTTAGACAGACTGAATTAATATGCGATTGAAGAAAAAATCATATTCTGGAGATTATTTTAATTAACATTGTTATGATGTTGTTAACCATTGTTGACAAAAGTACTTCTTAACATGAATGCGACTTGTCACACGTCATTAGATGAAGCTTCATGCAGGCGTTGAGATTTCCGTCCATTTATCGTGAACGTAATTCAATTTGATTTGCCATCATGATGGTACGATGGTGAATGGTCCTTGCCCACAAAGGCATGTCTTTTATTTGTTTCATTATATTGTTTTTATGCAAAGTTGGCAAAATGTTTACTGGCAACATCGAGGACAATGCTTTGGCATACTACTCATCTGTGAAGACACACAGCAGAACCCTCCCTCTCCACAAAGGCTGTCCATTCTTGTTGAAAACTTCGGTGGTGCTCATATTTTTTTCTTTGAGCGACCTTTGTCAAAAGTTTCCATATTTACGTAGTTGTTCCAACACGATTGGCGTTTGACTCTAAGCCTGTGGAGTACGGCAACCTCACTAGGACAAACGTCTCTGCATCATTGCGAGACCACAGCTTCTGGGTGAATCTGCCATTCAACTTTCCGGGAAGTCATTGGTTGGCTTGACAAAGTACGGGCTTCCGTGACAACCAAAACCATCCTGTTGGGATTCAGAAAGCCTGGAATAAGCTAGTTGTAACTGCAACCGATGATGAGTCTGACGTAAGCGACGTAGAAGCGGTGCGTGGTTTACCTCTGGAGTTGGCGGACATGTTTAGAAGTGACACCGAGGATGAAGATATCATTGGATTTTAGTTACCGGATATTTGGAGTGACACGGATGGTTTTGGTAAACTTAGTACGATGTTATTTATGCTATAGTTATTGGGTGGGTGGGTGTCTACTTTCGGCTTGTCCCTTTCGGGGTCGCCACTGCGTGTCATCTCAGATGAACGCACATATGTGTTTGGCACAATTTTTACGCCGGATGCCCTTCCTGACGCAACCCTTCTCAGGGAGTGGAGACCCCAGTGGGATACGAACCCACAACCCCTGATTTACCAAACCAGTGCTCTAACCCAGTGATTTTCAACCACTGTGCCATGAGAGATCGTCCGGTGTGCCGTGAGAAATTATCCAATATCACTTTTTTTTAATTAACATTTATTAATAATTTTCTGCAAATATTATGTCATTGTCCAGTGTCCGTGCTGTAAAGGCTGGCAGAGTAATGTAATATTTGTCCGTGTGGCAACACGGAGCTGATTGCCTCGTTCCTCCAAGAGAATTAGTGATGCACCTGAGAGGCCGTGATGACAGTCATGGAGAAGTTTTTAAAAAGGACAACTGCAAACTCCGAACTGGGCCCTGGACAAGATTCTGACCCGGATGAAGGCCCTAGTATGAGTGCTGGGGAAAAAGAAAGCAAAGACGGTGAGCTCAAGGCAATATAGTGAAAGCTATCTTTCGTTTGGATTTACTTTCATCGGGGATGAGACGACACCTATTCCGTTATGCCTGGTGTGTGGCGAGAAGCTATCCAACAGCGCCATGGTGCCAAGCAAGCTTAAGCGCCATCTCCAAACGACACACCCGTCGCTTCAAAACAAGCCGATAGACTATTTTGTTCGCCTGCATGTAAACACAGAGAAACCGGCAACGTTTATGAGAAAAACCACAAAGGTAAATGAGAAAGCGCTCAAAGCTAGTTACCTAGTCGCCGAACTTGTTACTAAATCAAAAAATCCGCACACTGTGGCAGACATTAATTCTACCTGCCTGTAAAGCCATTGTCAACGAGATGCTCGGCCCTGATGCGGTTCAAGACAGCTAAAGTCTAAAGAGAGAATGAGAGCTGTTGAAGAAGAGCTTCGTGTGAGTCTTTCTTCTATTCCTGCCAGGATATCGGCTTTGTGTTCATCTAAACAGGCTCGGGTTTCACAGCGACTGAGTATAAATAAATTGAGAAATTATATTGTAATTAAATATACTATACAAAGTGTCTTTTTGTAACATTTTTGGTTAGTGGTGTGCCACAAAATTTTTCCAATGTAAAAAATGTGCCGTGGCTCAAAAACGGTTGAAAAACACTGCTCTAACCACTGAGCTACGGGGCCTCGTGCTATAGTTATTGGAATAACTCTTAATATGTTATGTTAAAATACCAGGCAAATACCAGTTCAGCCTGTTGTTGCCTCTATTCTATTTTTATTTTTAAATATTTCATCATTAAAATTTGAAATGGCATGTGTGTTCTTGGTGTTGGATTTTATCAAATAAATTTTCCCTAAAAATTCAACTTATACTCCAGTACGATTTATATATGTTTTTATCTTCATTTTTATGGATTTTACAGGTATTGCGACTTATACTCCGGAGTGACGTTTAGTCCGGAAAATAGGGTAATATAGTCTAATGCAGACTTGTGTTTTTTTTTTTTTGATTTGTCAATTTTTAATCTAACATTTTTTTTATAGGCAGTAACATAGAACAATGGCCATTTCCTCCTTCTAAATTAAGGTTATGTGATGATAGAGTGGGGTATCTGAGACACTGTAGCCTGTTTATATGCCCCGGGTTGAAGTTACACATGTCACCCTCATTCAAAACGAACACTCCTTGAGCTGAGTCGTACTACAATTTGAGTGGATGAAAACCCAGCCATTTAAATAAGCACAGGGAGGGGTTTTTTGTCTCCTTTCAGTGTGTTGCCCCACAAAGACAGTGTTAGGGACTATTTCATTCACTTTACATTATTAACAGTGCACTGAATCGTGCTTGTTTCCTGCACGAGGTATGCACATGTTTCTCACACTCTCCCAGCTCCCTATACACTACATGCATACACATACCCATCCCAAAAAACTCACTCGTGTGCGGTGTCAATTTAAGTATACACAAGTCACTGTTATATCTACCGACCTACTGAGTAGTGTTGTTTATTATTTAGGAGGAGGAGATTGCACTGTACTGCCTGTCACATTCATGTTTGATCTTCAGTGAGCTTGGCTTGAATTTTGGAGAGACTCATCTTAATGTTTCTCCAGCAGTTGCCATTCAGTTATAGTTGATTGCATAGATGGGCAGAGACAACTTTTCTCGACCAGTGGGGCGTGCAATATTATTCGGCCCCCTTGCATTAATATTTTGTAGCGCCACCTTTTGCTGCAATTACAGCTGCAAGTCGCTTAGGGTATGCCTCTATCAGTTTTGCACATCGAGAGACTGAAATTTATGTCCATTCTTCCTCGCAAAACAGCTCAGGCGCAGTGAGGTTGGATGGATAGCGTTTGTGAACAGCAGTCTTCATGTCTGCCCACAGATTCTAGATTGGATTCAGGTCTGGACTTTGACTTGGCCATTCTAACACCTGGATATGTTTATTTGTTAACCATTCCACTGTAGATTTGGCTTTATGTTTTGGATCATTGTTCTGTTGGAAAATAAATCTTCATCCCAGTCTTAGGTCTTTTGCAGACTCCAACAGGTTTTCTTCCAGAATGGTCCTGTATTTGGCTCCATTCATCATCAATTTTAACCATCTTCCATGTCCTTGGTGAAGAAAAGCAGGCCCAAACCATGAGGCTGCCCCCACCATGTTTGACAGTGGGGATGGTGTGTTCAGGGTGTTTAGCCATGTTGCTTTTTCGGAAAATATAACATTTTGCATTTGGCCAAAAAGTTCGATTCTGGTTTCATCTGACCAGAGCACCTTCTTCCACATGTTTGGTGTGTCTCCCACGTGGCTTGTGGCAAACTTTAAATGAGACTTTTTATGGGTATCTTTGAGAAATGCCTTTCTTCTTGCTACTCTTCCATAAAGCCCAGATTTGTGCAGCCTACGACTGATTGTTGTCCTATGGATAGACTCTCCCACCTCAGCTGTAGATTTCTGCAGTTCATCCAGAGTGACCATGGGCCTCTTGGCTGCATATCTGATCAGTCTTCTCCTGGTGAAAGTTTAGAGGGACGTTCGGGTTGCTTCCACAGTGCTCCTTGAGATGTTTAAAGCTTGGGAAATCTTTTTGTATCCAGATCCGGCTTTAAACTTCTCCACAACAGTATCTTGGAAATCCCTGGTCTGTTCCTTGGGCTTCATGATGCTCTCTGCACATTAAACAGAACTGAGCAGGTGCACTTATACGGAGACGTGATTATAAACAGGTGGATTCCATTTATCATCATCAGTCAACATTGGATCATTGAGAGATCCTCACTAAACTTCTGGAGTGACTTTGCTGCACTGAAAGTAAAGGGGACGAATAATACTGCACGGCCAGTTTTCAGTTTTTTTTTTTTTTTTCAATTATAAAATATCCAATACATTTCGTTCCACTTCACAATAGTGTCTCACTTGTTGATTCTTGGCAAACAATAAAAATGTTATATCTTTATGTTTGAAGCCTGAAATGTGGCAAAAGGTTGAAAAGTTCAAGGGGGCGAATACTTTCACAAGGCACTGTAGCTAAATCCTGCTCCACCATGTTTGCTTTGGACTCTGCACTCCATTATTAGGCCTGTTTTAGTCGATCTCAGAGCCCTACTGGGTTTTGGGTTTGTATCCATTAGCATTTCTTTCATGTATTCAGGACCTAAACCATTTTGTGATTTATAGACCAGTAGCGATTTATAGACCAGTAGCAGAACTTTAAAATCTATTTTAAAACTGTCTGGAAGCCAGTGTAAAGACTTTAGAATTGGAGTTATATGCTCTGACTGCTTTGTTGTGGTCACAACCTGCGCTGCACAACGAGCTGCAGCTGTTTAGTGTCTCGCTTGCCATCTGCCAGTGAATCTACAACTTCCTGACTGGCTGGACACAACAGATGAGGCTGGGGAACACCACCTCATTCACGCACACCATCACCACTGGGGCACCTCTAAGTTGTGTCCTCTTCTCACTGGTCTATTCGCTCTACATAAACAACTGCACTTCATCGCACTCAGCTGTCACACTTCTGAAGTTCACAAATGACAACGGTCATTGGACTCATCAGACCGTGACAAGTTTGTGTGTCGAAAGGAAGTGTGTGGGCGACACAACCTGGAGCTGACCACACTAAAAACTGGAGAAATGATTGTGGACTTCAGAAGGGATCCTTCACCACAACTGCCCATCACAGTCATGTCTTGTGTCAACTGTCAAGACCTTCAAGTCCCTGGGAATTACAGTCTCACAGGACCTGAAGTGTGAGACAAACATCAAATAAATCCCCCCCAAAAAGCACAACAAAAGATGTACTTCCTGCAGCTTCTGAGAAAGCACGGCCTGCCACGGGAGCTGCTGAGATAATTTTACACAGCGGTCATCGAATCAGTACCATGTACCTCCATCACAGTCTGGTTTGGCGCTGCCAAAAAAAAAGGACAAACTCCGACTGCAATGGACAATCATAACTGCTGAACAGATTGTCGTCATCACCCTACCTACCCTTGAGGATTTGCACGTCACCCAAACCAGGAAAAGAGCAGGCGAGATTCTATCACACTCTCCACATCTTGGCCTCCAGCTCTGTAGCTTCTTCCCTTGGGTAGGCACTACCAAACTATGTAGACCAAAGCTAGCAGGCATTCGAACAGTTTCTTACCTCTTGCAATTAAATTCTTGAACAGCTAACAGTGTACAATACAACTGGAACATGCTGCCGGTTTTCTGCTTCGAGTTCTTTATCACATTCTGATGCCCCATATAGTACTATATATTATAGATTATTAGTGCACTCATTGTTGTAGTGTGACCAGTCTGTACTATCTGCACATCAGTTGTTGACCAATACTTCCCCATCATACCTGAATAGCATCCCACCTCTTGCACAATCGACTGAGGAGTATCTGTAACATTTGCACAATTAACACTGTCCCAAGCTATCGCACGAGACACCCTACCCCTCGGATGCTACACTCGAACAATAAAAGGAGGTTAATCTAATTTCAGCAACACTACTAACTTGGGCTAGCATGTTAACATCAATACTAATTTACGACACTGTCAGAGGAGCATGGATGTTACAGTCACTGTGATTTATCGGGCGCGCACGTGCGCCATCGCACTCGCAGATCTGCACAATCGAGCACGAAAAATCTCACGTAAAATTTGTTACAAGTCGAAATACATAGGTATTGAAAGACGTCGCTTATTTTTGTGGTCTTGACCAATGTTCCCTCTAAGCTGCGCACTTGTCGTACACTTTCAGTGCACATGAAAACCGATCCAGCGTACTGAATCACAGCTTGACGTCTTTTTTTTTTTTTAACACAGAAGCACACAGCCTTTAAAAACAAGCTACTGCTGAGCCTACTTCTACTTCCTAGTTTACCTGACACCGCCCCCCTCCACTCTTAAAGGGGTACACACATAATTACAAACAGAACACTCACCCGCAACTTTATATCTGTGAGCATGACTGGTGGACCACACCCATAACTTTATATCTGCGGGTATGACTGACCCACACGTACATTTTTCAAATGTTACTAATCTTAACAAAATTGTACATTACAATGTACACAACAAAAGTGTAGATTGCTTCAAAAGTGGTATTTTTCCATTCAAGAGTTGTTTATTTTTATTGATATTTTGTTTTCTTTATCAAATTTGTTTTGTGAATACAAAGAAAAAAAACATGATTTTAAGAGACTAGCGATAATTTCATGCAATTTCAAGGAAAATAAAATACTATATCAGATATATCTTGTTGAGAACCACTTCATTACACCAAGACATCTGACCATTAACCCTACTGGAACAAAGACTACCTGACAAACATATTGTATATATTTACGATATATATTGATTTCCTCATTAGTAATTTGTGTCTAAATGTCTGCTTGTGTTTTCTGGCCTTGCAGGTCCACACACAATGAGTTGGAGAAGAATCGGTGAGTGGAAAATGTCATCCCAACATTTAGTCTTTGAAGTTCAAGTAAAGCAAAATTGAAAATGTCTTTGAAAACTGACATAATGCAGAGAAGAGTTGTTAATAAGGCTGCTGAATTTGAATTGATTAAAACAAAAATCATGTATGATTCAGGCTCCAAAATAGTGAAGTATTGAGACATTATCTTGATTCATTATCTTTCAAGCGCTGTGGCCGTGTCGACTGAATGTTCTGAAAACTCGCCCTTTTCGACTATTACGTTTTACTAAAATACATTCTGTACTGTTTTATCTTTCTACGTGTTAATGTGCTTAGTGTAGAACGTAGAAGTAATAGCCAGCCAAACTGTTCTATAGCCAGGAGATGAGTGTTCTATAGCTCCTTTATTGAACAATAGAAGCAGATTGAAACTTTAAACAGTGATAAGAAATATACAGCACTTGGTGAGATGTCAATTAAGCCTGTACTGTACATTAATAAAATGTATGAAAATGCAAACCTAAACTAACCGTGTTAACTATTTGAAAATCCTATCCACTTATGAAATAGGTAGGTTAACATAAAATCCATACTAACAGCTAAACAGCCAGCCTGACATCTGACATACAATGATCACACAGTAGCTAATTAGCTAGGATATGCACAAAATAAAAGTGAACATATTTGCATTCCCATACAACATGCACCAACATAAACATCAAAGATTGGCCTAGTGCATCACAACAAACGTACAGCCAATCCTTTCTGAAGGCTAGCATAAACAAAATGATGGACAACACAACCATGAACTTCATGTGCGTTTGGTGGCTGCTTTGTTACAGAAGAGAAAGTTCCGTTCTTTATAGGCATGAACAAATGAGTGCTGCCACCCACCGGTCAGATGTGAAAATACACAAAAGCATTAAATTAACAAGGCTGTGTACAAATGTAACTGAGTAAGAGCAAAAATTATAATAAAATATGCAAAACAGAAGAATAGCTCATCAAGAGAACACATTCATACGTCGAGTATTTGCCAACACATCTCTATGTTTGATCCACGAAAATATATCTGCTTAAAACCTCCAGTTCCTGTAATATGGAGTATGTATCCCACAGCATGTATTTGTGGCATGGAAAACCCCGGTGACAAATTGGTGATAGTCTCTACAGCTCGCGGGCTAACAGGCTTCTGGACCGCTGACTGTGTTGTCCAATACTTCCCCTCCTCGATTAGAGTTTTGTGTGGGTCAACCTAACAGAGACACTTAGGGGAAAGTTAACCATGTATTAAACACAGCAACCAACTTTATTCAGCCCATGGTTTACACTGCAGACTTTTAAAGTTTGGAGACTTTCTGTTAATTATAAATTCTGAAGACTTTGCTTTTCAATTTACAAAGGGTATAAAACAAAATGCAAAATTCTTGGGAATTTAGATAACGACACGGAACTGATCTGTGAATTGTGGAGATATGCATTTTTCATTCTATAGGCCTAGCTTGCTAGCTAACTCCATTTTGTAGTGGTAGACCTGGGGCTCATAATAACAACAAAGTAACTTGCAATTGCACCAGATAGCCACTGTTGGAATGAAGGCTCTCAGTACTTCCATAGTGGGGGAAGGTCGGCTCATGTAGAAAGCTGAAGTGTGTACCTGAGCTTGGTTTTGGGGACACCCAAAACATCAGGACAACTGAGAAGGTAGAAGAGTTTAACTATATCACAACAATTCAGTACTACAATGTTCTGCCTGTGCATGTTTTCAGCCCTATCTTCAAACTTATATAATTTATGTGGAAATAAATCACTGATTTCACTTTACAGGGTCTTTTACGTCATAACACTCACACTTCTGAGCCCAGACACTTTCTTTTTGCCTTTTTTAACTAAGCATTTTCTCCTCAGCACATCATTATAATCAAAACTAATGCTATGCCCCTCTTATTTATACTGTAACACAATAGAAGAACAACTTTTCTGTTACGGATTTTGAATAAACACCATGCAACCATGAAACAGGGTACACGTAACTGGAAAATGTAACTTTTTTGCCAGGTGGTATATATAGCCTTATAATGTGTCATATTCTAGCCTGAACATGTCTTTATCCATCCATTCAGGTTCTCATTTAGGATGGTGGAGAATAGGAGTGATGTGGTGGTTTCTTCTGAACATACCAAACTCTGGTGTCTTCAAAGTGGTTTTGTGATTACCACCCACTAGGGTACTTGCTGGTGTTCACGCACGATATGATCGGAGACTTCATGAGTTAATCTATAAAGTTTCCATGACACCATAGATAAGTGTCTAGACTTGCAGGATTTGTAGTAAACCCAAAAGAAGACCATGCCTTCTCTTTCATTACCTCTGAAGATATATGATAATAGTACCATGAAAGGATCCATTAAATATAATCATATCACCTCGGCCTGTTGTTCACACTATCCTCCTTTGGCAGACTCCAGTAAAAAGATGGGAACAGTGGATTCAGTGCGTTAAATATAGACAAGATTTGATGTGTCATCGTGATGCTCTCATATAATGCCATATAGCAACACAGTTGGCTGACTGGTGTCTCTGGCGGACTGCAGCTCCCATGCTGGTTAGCATTTTTATTGTAGTACTAGTATTTCACTACAACAAGCATGTTTCATTTTTGTTCACACACCACATTGTGATTGGTGTTTTTGTGAATCCCTCCACATTTTTGTTTTCTCATCTGTGTCCTGCTTGTCCTTTGCTCTTCCTGGAAGTCCTCTCCTGTATCTTATTCTTCAAATGGTTGTCTTTGTTGTTTTCTCTTGGTCCAAGACACATTTATATTTCTGTTACCAAAGAAAGTAGGTAAAATTAAAATTCTAATCCATCTTTTTGAAAGCGCACTTGTCAGAATAATTTGTAATCCTCCGTTTTTGCCAGCAGTTAATCCAATTCCCTTTCAGGACTTGCCCCACTGTAAGCTATATGTATCAGCCAGAGTTGTTCACCCAAGTGTGTCAGGCTTATACCATGATTCTACTGAGGCAGACTTAGTAGTGAAGTGAAGTAATGAAGAAAGTCACAGTCAAGCTGAACCACGACAAAATTCAAATCTACTGGTGCCAGGATTCATTTTACACTTACACCACTCGTCTTAAGGTGAAAGTAGGGACCACAAGTCGGGCAATAAACAAAAAAAGAACATTCCAGTTTGCTGCTTTGATGATATACTTGAGCCCTTTTGAACTTAAACATCCAGCCATCAATTTTCTGAGTCACTTATCCTCGTAAGGGTCACGGGAGTGCTGGAGCCTATCCCAGTTATCGACGGGCAGGAGCCGGGGTACACCCTGAACTGGTTCTCAGCCAACCACAGGGCACGTGGAAATAGACAACAGTCACACTCACAATCACACCTTGTGGCGATTTAGAGTCTCCAATTAATGCATATTTTTGGGTTGTGGGTGGAAACTGGAGTGCCCGGAGAAAACTCACGTAGGCACGGGGAGAACATGCAAACTACACATGTAACTGCCAAATTACATTCAGCCTGCATATTGCAGTTTTCAACCCTTTAATCTAAGAGATGTCCACCTTTTAGAGCTATTAGGAATTAATCAGTAATTAATGCATAATGCTCGTGAAAAAAATCTGGTAAATGCCAGAAGGTGTTGTCTACTGTATTATTGTTTGAAGCACATTGTCAGAGGTCTTCGCTCTACTCACTGCCATTGTAATTTCAGTGTTAATAATAATGTGTGAATATATGAATAATTTGATCATGACAATTTACAGCCAATCAATGACTACTTGATGCACTAATAATGAAATATAATTTTTCCTCCATCCCTGCTTGAGGTGTCACCTCATAGTGAAGGGATTTGTATATATGTGCCACTGATCCTAGTAACTGAGGTGAAAAGAAGGGCGGAGCTGTCACTACCTGGTGGTGAATTGGCTCTGATGGTGGGGAAGATCCCGGTTCGACCTGGCAAGCCCAAATGTATCATGAGGATCTTCTGGGAACGTCTGGCAGAATCCCATCAGAATGAGTTTAAACTCACACCTCCGGCAGAACTTCACCCATATCCCAAAGGAGGTGGGGTACATTTTGCCTGAGTGGACCAAGTTCCATGCCTCAATTGTTGAGGCAGCTGACCGGAGCTGTGCCATAAGGTGGTCAATGCCTGTAGGGGCAACACTCAGCAAACCTGTTGGTGGACAATGGCGGTGAGGGATGCTGTCAAACCAATAAGTGCTAGATATATCGGGCCTTTTTGGTCTGTGTGACTCCTGAGGCAGCTGCTGGGTAGTGCCTGGTTAAGTGTAATGCAAGTTTAGTGGTCGGTGAAGCAAAAACCCGGACATGAGAGGACTCTGGTGGGGCCATGCAGCACAACTTCTGCAAGGTTTTGAGGAAATTCTGGTCCACCATCCAGCATCTCAGGAGTACGAAGCAGTGCACCATCAAAACTTTGTATAGTTGGGATAGGGTGCTGCTGATCTTGTCTCGGGGTGTTGCGAGTTGGTGGGTAGAACACTTCATAGACTTTTTGAATTCCACTGAAACCTTCCCATGAAGAACCAGAGTATGGGATCTCTGTGGTGGGCTCCCCTATCTCTGGGGTTGAGCTCACCAAGGTGGTTAAAAAGGTCCTTGGTGGTATATCTCCCGGGTTGGACAAGATAATTAAGATAGATGAGATCATTCCTAAATGTTCTTGATGATGTAGAGCTGTCCTGGTTACACGCCTCTGCAACCTCGCATGGAAATCGGGGACATTACCTTTGCAATAGTAGACTGAGGTGGTGGTTCTCCTTTGTAAGGATGATGGTATGTTCCAACTACAGGGGGATCACACTCCTCAGCTTCCTTGTTAAGGTCTATTCATGCGTGCTGGAGAGCAGTGTCTGTTGGGAAGTCGGATCTCAGATTCAGGTGGTGCAATGTTTGACCGAGTCCCTTATGGAGTCCTATTGGGAGTAACTTCTGGAGTATGGGACCTCCTGTTACGGGCTGTTCTGTCCTTGCACGACCGGTGTCAGAGTTTGATCTGCGTTGCTGGCAGTGTATTGGACTCATTTCTGCTGAGGTTTGGACTCGGCCAAGGCTGCCCTTCGACACTAACTCTGTTCATAAATTTTATGGACAGAATTTCTAGGCACAGCTGAGGTATAGACGGGGTTCGGTTTGGTGGCATCAGTAGTCCATCTTTTTGGAGATGATGTGGTTTTGTTGGGTTCATCAAGCATTGATCTTCAACACTCACTGGAGCGCTTCGCAGCAGAGTGTGAAGCAGCTTGGATGATAATTCGCACCTCCAAATCTGAGACCATGGTCCTCAGTGGGAAAAGCGTGTTGATTACTTTTTCACAGAGGGTCTGATAGGATTGGATTTTTTTGTGTGCGCCTTAATAAATGTAATTGTCATTTGAAAACTGCATTTTGTATTTCCTTGAATGGTGATAAAAGTGGTATTTAAATTGTTTTAAACCTTTGTGTGCGATAGATATGCACAAAAAACATGAAATCAGGAGTCGGCAAATCCTTTTTCATGGTGCTGTCTCCCAGCCATCTTCGGGCAGGAGGTGGGGTACAGCCTGAACTGGTTGCCAGGCAATCATAGGGATATATAAACAACCATTCTCACTCACACCTACACCTACAAGGGTTTAGAGCTGAAGTACAGTCACGAATTGCAACTTAATGGGAGAAAATGGAGATAATGCAGGACTTATTAGGCTACACGCACCAACTTTTCATTCATCATCATTCGTTACTGTCGTGAATTATCTAGGATTGTATGTCTCGTTGTTCTGCTTCACCATTTCTCAGTTGTGCGTGGTCAAAAGCTGCAAATAACTGAATTTGTGATTTCTCTCTCTATTAATTCCTGGTGTGTTTTCTTTGTGGTAAGGCAAAACTAAAAGTTGAAGTCAAGCCAACCGCTACAATGATTGTTAATAGTGTTTTAGTGTGACATACTGACTCTCCACCAACATGCTGAGATGGCCAAAAATAAAAAAATCACAATACCTTCATATATCAGAACATTGGACATCAATTGCATATTATGCTTTTATATTGAAGTTGGCACCGGAGCACAGTGCTGGATTTGAATGAAGCCTAAACCATGTGTTCAGCCCTCGCTGGCTGGCTGATTAGGTTGTGAGGACTGCTGCAAATGAAGAGCTTTTCATATGCAGAAGTGCCCTTATTTTAAATGCAAAAAAAAAAAAAAAAAAAAACACAGACAATCGGGCAAAATTAATAGTGGCAATCAAAATCATGATTAAAAGTTGAGTAATTTTGTAGCCTTAACTGGAGCTTTACTCTTATGTCAAGCACACCAGAAAACTCTTTTACATTCACATCGGTTCTGTCACCTAAGCTTCGGTGTTCACTGACCTTAATCATTTTTTTTCTCATTTTCAATTTCTTTCTAAATCCAGTGTCACAAAAGATGGATCATTTGACTTTCCTACTACATCCGATGAAGCACATAACTTGTTACATAGAGATGACTTGACACTACATTAGGTGTCATGTTTACTTATGGTACAGATCTTTGGTAGAGTCTTTGTTAATAGTAGAAACTGAAATAAGCTTTGTTGTGAGAGGCCTTGGGGTTGAATGAGCTGTTAAGCATGAAAAAGCCTGGGCTACATTTTCTGTGGCTGTGGTAAAGCTTTATGTTCTCTCTTCAGTAAGTGCAGCCTATTCTCAGGTTCTGCTACAAGCCCTGGGAGTGGGACCATTTGTCCTGACCAACGTGACGACTTGTAAGCTTTTCTTGGCTCCGAAAAGCCGCTTAAGGGGCTTGATCTTTGGTCTGGTGAGCCCAGCTAGCGCATGTACACGTGTTGGGGCACGTTCATCATCCCCCTAGCAAACACACACACTTGCTCAAACACCCAGAGGCCACCCGTTGTTATTCTTTAATAGCTTTGCTTGATGCTGGCTTAGCAAACGATCGAGTCAGAGAGCAAGGAACTAATTGACAAGCTGATGGGGATGAGCAAAGGAATAGTCAAACACACCTGACTAAGGGTTACTTAAAGCTGCACGCAAGCCTAATCTATGCTCGCTTGTGTGCCAGTGCATGCACAGTGAGCATTTCAACCCAGTAATTAATAGCGAATTTAATAATTTCCTTTGAGCAAAAGACAACTTCAAGAGGACTACCGTAAATTATTTGAACACCTTTTTGAAAACGAGCTTTTTTGTTTATTGACCACCGGTTGGCTAGTCGCATTACCACAGAAGAGACTGCCTTTTTCATCACAGAAATGTCAAAATCAATAGCCCTGAAAAGACACTGAGAAATCCAGTCTAATGGGATCTTTCACTACTCTCCTTATGCTGCAATGGTAGGGAACTTCACCTGGTTAGACAATTGGTATACTGTAGTTAGCACATAATTGGAGTAAATGTTTTTAACTCTGTTACTTCTTTGAGTGAATGACTGCTCGGTAAAAGTCCAAGTGGCATTAGGCAGGCTCAAAAAATGGCATGTACATTTGACACATCACAGAGAAGAGTAATGTTCACAAGCCTGCCTAATTTGAATGAATAAAAAAAAATGCTAAGTATATAACATCAGTTTTCAAAACTTGAATTATAAGGGCCACCTCTCGAGTCTGACACGTGTTGAATAGATGCAGCAAAAGGAATCAAACACACTCAGAGGAGTGATAGCTTATACGATGTTAAGTCCCACTAGGAGGTGCAACTTCAAAATTGAATGGTTATAGTGGAGTCTGAGTCTGAGTCAAACTCTACCCTTGTTGTTGGTGACGCGAGACAGGCGAACAAAAAACATGACGTCAGCGTGACCAAAAGAGGATGTCCAGTTCGTAAGTCGGCAGTGCCCCATTCACCACTATGATGTTATCCACGAAGCAATATTGTCTCGATTTAAACTATCCATCGTAAAATATGCACTGCAGAGTCGGCTGGTGTTTGCTTTGACGTTCAGCTCGCCATCTGCATGTCTTCAATAGGTCAATCCATCTTTTTTATTCATTCATATCAAATTACCCACAAAGCCATGTTGTCTCTGGTGAAAGTTTGCAAACCATCCAACATAAAATGCACACTACAGTTACGTTGACATTCAGCTCACTATCTACATGTTTTATATATAAGTGTATTGCTTTTTTTATTTAAATTGAGGCATTCAAGTAAAGATGCATTTTTGGGCGTAGCCATCATTAGCTTGCTAACTGCATACTGGAGTGCTAAATGGGGTTTGTTACGGGAGGTTAGGAAAGCTGACACTCAACTGAGCAGCTCAGTGATGTCACAGGGCTATGTTTGCGCTCGGCCATAAAATCGTGAAAAATTAAACATTGGAAAAGATCTTAAGCGATATCTAAAAAAAAAAAAAAAAAGAGCCTTACTGTTATGGGATTCTGTATTTTTTCAGTACTTATCTTCAAACATATTTAATGTATTTAGAAGCAAAACAGTGATATCTGCTTAGAGTCCCTTTCATTTAAAAGTCCCATATTTTACTAAAACACGTTTTTCTAGTATTTAGGTATGTACTTGGCTTTATGGTGCCTGAGGGAACATTTGAAATGTAACTTAATATCATCCACACATTCCTGAGTACCAGACGTTTGTCTGCCAAGAGGCCTGAAAATCACGTCATTCGAATTACTCAAGTTTATCTACGTCACTAGCGAGATATCTGCCCTCCTCTCCGCTCCCAAGCCAGCGGCATCAACATAACACGGGTGCTCTCAAAAGTGGGTTTTCTGCACGAAGGCAACCAGTCAGAATAAAAGGGGGCTGTCTTAGCCAAATATGGGCAAAGCTGATACAAAACTGAACAGAAGTAGCTCTCAGAGGGTCCTTGTCTTGACATTTGTAAGACAAAATTGTTGTTGTTTTTTTTTTTTAATGAAATTCACACTTATATTAGGTTTGTCACAGTCACACTATGGAGGTATAAAGAGCCAAAATATGGGACCTTTGCTATTGTTGAATGAAACTTCTCTGTCTTCCCCAACCTTTTTAGCTTCTCATCTCATTGTGCCGTTATGCCACCTAGAGTGTATGAAATCTGTGAGCATTTTTTTTTCATATGAAACAACCCAGGAAAATAACTTCATGCCCAGCTGTACGACAACAAAGGACTGTGTTTAATTTCTGTCACATTGTGGGATGTCCAATGTGTGCCATGGAAAACATTGTCAGGTTTAATGAAAAATGAACAAAGTTGCTGTTGGACACTGTTCCAGGAAGTAGGAAGGTTTTTCCATCCCCCTTTCTCGAACGGATTGTCATGTTTTCTGCTGAACTAACAGTCTGTATCTTAAGGAGATGGTTGAGAGTTTGGGGGACAGAAAGTAAGACAAGGTGGAACGGGAGAGAAATAGGATGCATGCAGAAGAAACAAGACTCAATTAGACTGAATCTGACTATGTCTTCTATTTTTAGCTTTACAGCTGAGGCAACAGAGAGAAAACACCACTCACTGCCTTCTGACCAATCACATAGGTTAGCTGTGCACCAATGAGAGCCAAGCGACAAAAGAGCAGTGAAAATGGTCATCACTCCTTATTCCTATTAAACTGCCTTCACATGGTTCCACATCATCATGGCACAGACAAGCAAGTAACACTATGCTGGAAAAATGTATCGTACATTTTCATATCACAAATGAGCAAAATATTGAGACCCACTGGTTAATATTTTTATAATCCAGGGTGGTACACGAGACATTTTTGTCATTTCCTCCAAAGTCTCCAATTTTGTTACAACCTTTTGTGGCATTTTTATAAACTAGATTTGACCAACTATGTGGAAAGTGGACCTGACTCTGGAAGGGAAAGGTGTGTGACAGGGTAAAGTGTAGAAAAATGCCAACACAAAATACACGGGTTTAAATCATCATACTGTAATTTACAACAAATGTGCTGACAAGAGATGTTTGCTGGGAGATCATCTGAAGCACACGCTGGATTGGTGACCATTGGTTGACTGAAGATGGCCAGTGATGGATTGGAACACTCGATAGAGACATCTATATTTTCAAACCAACATATATATTCTGCATAGAGTTTTGTGACAAAGTTTAAAACAATCAAAACAAAAATCTGCAAATCACTGACCATCCCAACCAAAGGGGACAGTGGAAACAACATCCCTGAAGACATGGAGCTATATTTGCATTTTAGTTCTTACATTTGGATTCCGTACAGACCCTCACCCACTGGTGAACATGATAAAACACGTCCACGTGTAATATTCTACCATACCCCAGAGCCAACATCTGGACAAATCTCTTCTTTTATTTTTCCCCCATCGGACTCATTTTAGAAGCCCATCCATATTAGTACTCTAATCCAAAGCTCCTGCTGTACTCCCCTCTGGCCACACTCGACTGGACGGGATATCATCATATCTTCTATCATCTGTGGTGGTGGTGGTGGTGGTGGGCTGCATCAAATCATACTGGAAGACAAGGAATTGCAAAATGTAATATATTGCTTATTCAAGTCGGGTATTGTGTGTTTAGACAAAAAAAAAATGGGAGGTGCAAGAATTAAGGAATGAGAGGATATCCACTAAAATGATCCGTGTGTGTGCCGATGGAGATTTGGGTGTCATATGCAATTGTTTTCATAATATGCTTGGTTGTTGTAGTTTTTGACCTTAGAACTTTCTCCATCTCTTTGTCTCTGGCCTTCCCCGGTTTTTCTCCCCATTTGTTTCACATTGGAACAGATTAAAAGGCGGTTCATGTGTGAAATAATCCATGAGTTCATCATGGGTTTCAGGCCCAGAGTCTCTTGGCCCTGCGATGCAGCAAGTACACCTCTCTACCCCTATTTCACCATTGAACTTTACACAAGTATTTGTGTTTAAGCTTGTGTTCTTGCCTGCAAGGCCTGCTTGAGGAAGGCCAATTTCTGTTCTACTGTTATAGTCTGACTTTTTTTTTCCCCCACATTTTTTTCTTTTGTTCAGTTAATCTTTGCTCCCCACTCTGCTCTGTTGCTATGGGTCGTGTTGCATACTCTGTATGGCTTGGGGTGGCCTCACCATGTCAACGAGACCACAGCATTTTTCTGTCTAGTGATCAATGGGGTTTAAATTTATTTAATACTTGTGGTCATGCCATTGGTTAGCTAGAGTGGGAAGTCCTTTAAACATTTATTTTTCCAAGTTGTATTGTGCTGAATACACACACACACACACACACACACTTTTTGAGCTTTAGTGCTCACCCCAAATACATCCTTCCTCATAGCAAATCTCCCTTTGGGGATTGAGGTCACAACTGCATGCTCACAACTATTAAAGTCCTCTTCCCACCCTCACACATGCTGCTGCAAATTTCAGCCCTCTACATTTCCTTCATGTTTGCTGCCATATAATCAGAATCTACTGTTGGTCAGCAACTATCACAGTTTCTATGAAATCCCCTCACTTGTCAATATTAGTTTCCTCCAGTGAGTTTGGCATAGCTGAAGGTGAGAGTGAGAAGAACAGAGACTTGTTAGTGCTTGTAGGCTGTCAGTTTGGACCATAGGGTATGGACCACCAATTATCACAGTTTTCAAACTACTCATCCATCTATCTGTTTTCTGAGCCGCTTACCCTCACAAGGGTTGTGGAAGTACTGGAGCCAATCTCAGCTCTCATCGGGCATCGGGACACCCTTTTTTTTAATGGCACTCACCGTGACCAAACTTCGGCAAGATCTGAGGTGGACCACTTCCTCCTGACTGAGCCAAGTCTTGAAGCACAACCACCGAAGGCATCTGCCCTGTGCCGCCTTTTCTCTTTAAATGGACACTTATTCCATTATAATGAACATTGTACAGCACCACTCTATCTGTTAAATGTTACCCATGCAACCTCCACGGCTGCCAGTTCGACTGGGAATTCTGGTCTCTTCCTAGCGTTTCTTTTTTCCCCATTTTTTTTTGTTGTTGTTGTTGTTTCCTTGTCCAGTTGAGGGGTTGAGATAAGGGGATGTCATCAATTATTGCCAACTCTCAGACTGTGAAAACCCTTTGAGACTCTTTTGATGAAACTCTTTCCAAATAAACTTGACTTGACTAAACCTAGATTAAGTCCCGACTAACTCCCGTTTTGTGCCCATGGCTAGTTTCTGGGCAGATTACACACATACAAACACGCACATGCAAACACACACACACAGACACAGCAGCCCTCTCCTCCCCCACTCTCTAGATCTCACCCGTTCTATCTCACTCCAACCCTTCCTGTATCGCTCCCATCTGTCTGGATTTCATAAAGGAGAAGTGGGACACATCAGACCAAAGAGAAGAGCCTGCAGTGGTTTTTGGGAAACTGTTCCTCCAGATTGGCATGTGCATAGAGACATGATAGACTGTTGTTTACAGAAAGCAAAATATATGTTAGTAAGTGAACACAGCTGTCTTTGTGTTAGTACAAAGTAAGGACCCCTCCTGATTTTACCCTTTATAATATCTAAGTCCTGTTATTATTGAAGTCTATGATCTTGGCACTTGGTGGAGAACCCCTTGTGCGCTGCGGAGAACCATTTAGCCACTGTCCATGTTTGCCCCATGGACGTTTATTACAGGCGGACACATTGTTAGACCAGCAAGTATTGCTAAAACCATATGTGTTTTTTTTTTTGTTTGTTTTTTTTAACACACGATCAGATTGGGATGTTTAAGTGGTCTAATCAGAGTTCACCAATAATAATCCACAATTGACCTTTTTGTAGTATGGAATGTTAAAAAAATAAAATAAAACTCGATCATGTGATATTTACTGAAACAGAATAATCACTCACAGTAAGTAGCTCACCCATTTATTATTAATCATTGGGTGACATAAAGTGGCTGCTGACCACATTTTGACCTGGGTCAGTATGGTCCACGCGATGAAGATACACAAAGATAAAGAAAGTAGAAGTCATGATTGAATATTGTTATGCCGGTATATGTTCCAGAGTATTGTTATATTGCCTCTTTGTGTGTTTGTACAGTGTTTGTCTACCAATATTCATTATTCTAACAGATGCTAGCACTTTAAGGGGCCCCATAGCTCAGTGGTCAGAGCATTGGTTTGGGGCCAATCTGAGATGACGCGCTGTGGCGACCCCTAACGGGACAAGCCGAAAGAAAGTTTGACCACCGGTTGGCCAGAAGAAAGTTTCACAGACGCTAGCACTTTATCAACCTGTTCTGATCATGTGGGCTCTGCATGCCATCCGGGTGCAGCTTGATTGAAGTGCTGGAGTGGAGCGTGGAATGGACTGATTGTGTAAAAGTGGGAAAATCTGAGATCTTAGATGCAGTCTTTTTTTTTTTCAATCTAAAAGATTGGAAAAGCACACCCATACTATTAGCCTATATGTCTATATTTAACTTGATGTATGAGTAAGTTAAATGGTAGTTAAAGAAGGACTTTGTCCAAAATTCATATGTACAATAAACCCTCTAATCTGAATTAATATTATTATTACATATATTTTGGACAGTAATTAAGAAAATATTGAAAATAAAGAACATTTTTTAAATCCACGCATTATCTGGATATGTGACAACTTTCACAGCCAGACCCGGAAGAAACGTCCTTGGCCCCACCCTGTGGCGGTTTCGGTGCTTAGCATTACAGACCATTCGTTCTGCTGAGCCAAGATGCTGACGTGTTGTGCAACAAACTGCAACAAAACTGAGAAAACGCACCCACATTTGTAGGGTCAATCTGACCTGGCTGTCACAGTCAGGCTCGTTCATCAGCCGGGGAAATTTGCACGCATCTAACCCATCCATCCATTTTCTTCACCGCTTATCTTCACGAGGATCGTGGGGAGTACTGGAGCCTATCCCAGCTGTCAACGGGCAGGAGGCGGGGTACACCCTGAACTGGTTGCCAGCCAATCGCAGGGCACATGGAGACAAACAGCCGCACTCACAATCACATCTAGGGGCAATTTAGAGTGTCCAATTAATGTTGCATGTTTTTGGAATGTGGGAGGAAACCGGAGTGCCTAGAGGAAACCCACGCAGGCACGGGGAGAACATGCAAACTCCACACAGGTGGGTCCGGGATTGAACCCGGGACTTCAGAACTGTTAGGCCAACGCTTTACCAGCTGATCCACCGTGCCGCCCACGCATCTTACCATTACTGGTTATTAGCCTCCTAGCTATAGCCTCTTGTGCCGGGACTATATAAGTAACACCAGACTTCATGAGGTGGCACGGTGACGCAGGTGTAAAGCATTGTCCTCACAGTTATGAAGATCCGGGTTCAATCCCGGACCTCCCTGTGTGGAGTTTGCATGTTCTCCCCATGTCTGTGTGGGTATACCCTGCCCCCTGCCCATTGACAGTTGGGATAGGCGCCAGCACTCCCTTGACCCTCGTGCGGATAAGCGGCTAAGAAAATGGATGGATGGATATATATGTGTAATCACTTTAGGGAAGTCCCAAATTTTTTAATAAATCATGGAGGGTTCTGAAATTTTCATCGTAGGTGATTGTCCACTGTGAGAGAGATAATCTTAAAAGAAACATCCAGAAATCACAATATATGATTTTTTTAACAATTAATTTGTGTGATACAGCTGCAAATAAGTATTTGAACACCTGAGAAAAACTAGTGTTAATATTTGGTACAATAGCCTTTGTTTGCAATTACAGAGGTCAAACATTTCCCGTAGTTGTTTACCAGGTTTGCACACATTGCAGGAGGGATTTTGGCCCAGTCCTCCACACACCTCTTCTCTAGATCAGACAGGTTTCTGGACTGTCTCTGAGAAATACGGAGTTTCAGCTCCCTCCAAAGATTTTCTATTGGGTTTAGGTCTGGAGATTGGCTAGGCCACGCCAGAACCTTGATATGCTTTTTACAGAGCCATTCCTTGGTTTTCCTGGCTGTGTGCTTCGGGTCATTGTCTTGTTGAAAGACCCAGCCACGACCCATCTTCAATGCTCGAACTAACGGAAAGAGGTTGTTCCCCAAAATCTCACAATACATAGCCACGGTCATCCTCTCCTTAGTACAGTGCAGTCGTCCTGTCCCATGTGCAGAAAAACACCCCCAAAGCATGATGCTACCACCCCCATGCTTCACAGTAGGGATGGTGTTCTTGGGTCTTACTGATTGTATGGGATGGACAGGTGTCTTTATGTAACGACCTCACACAGGTGCATCTGATTCAGGATAATACATGGAGTGGAGGTGGACTTTTAAAGGCGGACTAACAGGTCTTTGAGGGTCAGAATTCTAGCTGATAGACAGATGTTCAAATACTTATTTGCAGTTGTATGACACAAATAAATTTTGGAAAAAATCCTACATTGTTATTTCTGGATGTTTCTTTTTAGATTATCTCTCTCACAGTGGACATGCACCTACAATGAAATGTTCAGACCCCTCCATGATTTCTAAGTGGGAGAACTTGCAATATAGCAGGGTGTTCAAATACTTATTTTCTTCAGTGTATCTGAGACTATAGTACATTATCTGTAGGAATAACAGTACAATAATCTGATATACAGCATTCCATACATAGAAGCAGTTTCAAATGTTTTTTGCGTCTTACACACATGCACTTTTGAAACCTTTTTGAAAACCCATCTTGTGGTATACTTGCAGTTTTTATGTCCCAGAGAGCATTGACATTTCAGTTAAGGTTCTCTTCCTATGTGATGAGCTAGGAGCCTGGTCTTGTTACTGGAAAATAACTGACAGACATATTACCTTGCCTAAAAGGGCTTTCGACCAAATCCAGACGTTTTCTACATGTAGTTGTGTCCCCATCTGTTAGAGCCATTTAGCAAACTTCACATTTATGGTTCACATAATAAAGCTGTGGATTTAAGCACATATGGCGGGGGTCAATTTAGCATCCAGTCTTGTTCTTTAATGACTGTTCCAGCACTAGTGAGCTTTAGGTTCCCCATTAACATTAACAGCCTATTCAGTCAGGTGCTACAGGTTGTATCAGGGAACACGTGACTGTGTTCTCATGTGAGTGACAAAGGGAGAGAAAGATTCCCTGTTCCATGAAACACAGTCAGACAGAAAAACTGTGGGTGGGAGATGTGAACCAGCAGTCAAACAACAGTCCTCACAGTGGAATTCTTATTATAAAAATATCCTGGTTTCTTTGTGCTAATCGCTTACTCACGAAGTTGCCGATTCAGCTCAAAGTAAATTCTTGTGGGTTTTACTCTTTTAATAATACAAATTCCATTTCAGATCAATCGCATTACCAAATATCATCATTGTATTTTTGAGGTCCAAGTTTTGGTCCACTAAATTATGTTGAGGACCACATGTAATTGTCTTGATAGAGAACTGGTCAGGGGGTGTTTTGATTATAAATACTGTGGTGTGTGTGTGTGTGTGTGTGTGTGTGTGTGGTGTGCGTGTGTGTGTGTGTGTGTGTGTGGTGTGTGTGTGTGTGTGCGTGCGTGTGTGTGTGTGCGTGTGTGTGTGTGCGTGTGTGTGTGTGTGTGTGTGTGTGTGTGTGCGCGTGTGTGTGTGCGCGCGTGCGCGCGCGCGCGCCCCTGGCACACTGTCGAAGCTCGCTGGGACCAACAGCAGTCAGTCACAGTGACAGCAAAGCATCATGGGGGATGGATGGATGAGCTGTCACGTGAGCCGAGCCTTTGCCCTCTCCATGTATATTGCATGTCACCATCTGCACAGTGGATTCATATGGAACGTTTATATGCTTTTTTGCTGTACAATAGAAGAAATGTTCTAATCAGATTTGCCGTTGATGACACATCTTGATTGTTTCAACAACCGTACATTTTGTGCTTACAATTTTTTTTAAACAATGGAGTAGAATTAGAATATGCTTAGCACAGAAACTATTACAAACTGCATGCAACATTGACTGGGTTTGATGTAAATTGCAGTCCTCCCTCCCATGAGATAATTTCACATTGCCCAGTGGACTTGGATTAGACTGCTTTAAATGAGGCCTTGCATTACTAAATACTGTAATGCATGTCTCTAATCTTTGTCATCACTGTGAAGGATTTTGGGCTGCTTCAAATCAATGTGGGAAAGTTCATCTCCCCTGAAAAGTTATTGTTTCTTTTTTTCTTATTCAGGAAGATCACCCTTTGTAATGATTATGATTTCTTTTTTAAGACAATTTAGAAGATTTATCTCTGAGTGTGATAGCGCTGATGTGTAATTAGTGAAATAACTCAAGCGAAGGGTCAGATTTCCTCTCTCTCTCTCAATGTAATACAATTGGGTCAATGTGTGTGCGTGTGTTAAATGGGTTTGAGAGTGTGGGGGGGATTGGCCATGGAGAAGATGTGTATTGACTGTTATTTGGGCTGGAAATGTGACCCTGCCTTTAAGAGCACAGCCCGTAATAATGTCAGACATCTTGGGCCTGAGAAGTTATCTATTATTTATGTATTCACAGGTTCGGAATCTAGGGCAGCCCTTTTTTTTCTCCTCTGTCGCCCGTACTTTAGCTTAAAGTTTTGCTTTAAGACTGCTTTGACTAAGCAGAAACACGACCTGGTTTATCACTCCAGTTGTCAAAAAGAATTCCAATTTTGTTCATGTCTGTCCGCAGGCTTGTTTTGATTGCAACTAATATATTCAAAGCATACTGCAACATTTGCAGAAATAGCTTTGCTAGTATTGTAGTTGCTATCACAGTACCTCCAATCTGTCAGAAATATGACATCGAGCAACATTGCTACTAACATTTGGAAAAACAAAGCAAAGATTAACAATATTGGATGAAATTATGGGTTGGAAACCATATTAGTGGAATTGATTTTGTTTTATCAAGACAACATTTTCAAGAGAATTTAAAAGCTTCTTGTTTTGCACTCAGTTGAGCCCTCATCGGATTATTCTTAAACCAGGGAGGCATTTACGGCTCTTAGTTATCTTCATGTTGGGGGTTTGATTATCTTTTTGCTGCCTTAGTGAGGTGTGCGTCTGTTAGTGTACAGGACAGTTGCTCATCATATGTCGTGTGTTCTGAGATGATAGCAGAGCGTGGGAGGAGGTGAGTGGTGAACCGCACTCCTTTGAACTGACTAAAAGAGATCTACATGTGATGTGCGTTGGTTCTGTAACAGTAGGTGGAAGCTCTCATACACCAGATGGGAAGAGAATCAAAGCACTTCTTTAAAGCTAAAACCCACACTAGTCTGTTTTCCAACGTTTCAAAACTCAAGTGAACCTGCGAATGAGCACATTAGTAATGAATTGAAAGAAATTATTAGATACATACATGATGCTGCAAATGAGTTAACCTTGCAATGAAAAAAAGGCATTGTCCTCGTGTAATCTGGGGGGAGTGGAGATGAGGCAGAAGAGGTGGGGTGCAGTGACCCATGGTCGGCTGGCTCCTCACTCACATGTCAAAGCCAAAAGGCAGAGCTGCCCTCCTGTGTACCCATCTGGGGATCATCAGTAACACAAGGTACAACAAAAAAGTCACATACACAAACATGAAGAGAGAGACCTAAACACACACACTCGTGGAGGTAGAAGTATTGTAGCTGAAGTGCCACAATTCTGTGACAGTAGCAATGGTGGTACACGTGCGCAATTGAATGCAAAACAAGAACCACAATACATTAACTAAATGCTTGATTTTGATGGATACTCTCAGGAATGTATCAAATATTCACAATATTATTGTCATTTGCAGTGTTGTAGAATGTCACTACATTGTACCCAAATGTGTTAATAATTTTATTACCCATTTTAGAACATGATGAGCTCTAATTAAATTGAGCAATTGATAACAATGAAAACCTTGTGTCAGAAGTAAGTTTGGTAAATGTACTGTTACAATACATTTACGGTATACTTTTTTTTTCTGTGTTTTAGAATTTGTTTTCATCAGTCACCTACAAAGAAAATTGCAAGGAATCACGATCCAAGTCGGATCATTTAAGTTTATCTGATACAATAGCTAATGATAAACGAATTCAATTCCTCCAGAGTTATACAAGTGAAGAGTCCAGTGCCACTTACAATATTTGCTTTTCTTCTAATAGCTAGTTGGATCAGATATTGATCCAGGTTTACAATCCACATTTTACTGACCCACTATTAGAAATTAGCTATTTGATAGATACATGCATTCTATATATATAGGATTCTCCCACACTATTGTTGTCTTGACCCCAAGGACTGACCTCCATTTTGCACACTCATATTCACACCTTTGAACAATTTAGAGTCATCAGTTTACCTAACATGCATGTTTTGGGAATGTGGGAGGAAGCCAAACTACATGGAGAAAATCCACACAACTATTGGGAGATTATGTTAAATTCCACTCAGGAAGCTGCTTTACAAAGGAGCAAAGGAACTCTGGCTGTGCTGTGTAACTATTTCTGGTAGCAAGACGCCACTCATATTGATAGGAAATGGCTTAAGCGCTCTTAAACTCTGTGGGTCTACACGATAAGCTATCAATGGCAGGACTAGGAACCCTTCAAGAGGAGATCCCAAGTCGCGACAAGCTCATGACCTTTAACTTCTGAGTGGCACATTTAAAGATAGTACTGGCATGGCAAACTTACATGATAAACCTGCATCCGCTTTCAGCTATCTTTATTCATTTAGTTGTTCCCTAACCACAAATGAATTTTTTTTTTTTTGTTTGTTTTTTCAATTACTTTCCTGCTGCGCTCAGTCAGTGTCACAGTAAACAGACTGACAGTCCCCCTCCTGGTCAGACATGATGAACTGAGGGATTCCTCAATTATCAGTGTTCCCGACAAGAACCTGGCATGTGTCCAGACATCAGGATAAATACCACATGGACTTTTGACAATCCTGTTCATCACTGAGACATATTGAAGGTGTTTGAAAGCAGCATGCTGCCAATGAGCCACTTGTGCTTCTAAAACAGGAGATCACATGGTTCACAAAATAGCATCAAAAAGAACAGAACCAGAACTCGGAGTGCTTCAATAAGACAGACTGTATCAGCAAATAGTTATGATGTGGAGGTGCAAATTAAAGTCAGTACAGAATGGAATTGAGCCTTTCTAAGGATCGGCATCACCGTCTTTTTGTTAATTACGGTCTGTGTCAGGATAAAACAAGATGTGCTATGGCACTTTGCTTACTTTTGATGTGCTACCATAGCAACCCATCAGCCTGGACAGAACGATGCATATTCATGCCATTGTGAATTGTATTTGTTCTTCCCTTAAATATGTCCTGTTCCTTTTTCTAAAGGGCAAATATTTTTAACAGCTTAAAAAATTCAACAATGCAACACTCATCATGGCCTCCAAAAACTACTAGACCTACAGTGGGCTTGCTGGAATTATTGTTGGCCTAATTGACCGTAAGCTTTTGGAACACTATTCAACCCTAATGGAACTATTGTAGGTCTTAGACCAACAGTATGTGGCTGCATGACAACATCATTGCCATGTGGGTGTTAAGTGATTCTTGTGATTTTGCACCATCTTGATAAAAGCTGTGCAACAAGCGACACATAGTCACAAATGGAAATTTTAGTGTGAGGGGCCAGAAGTGAATTTACCACAGTAACATGGTGCTGCTCTGGGTGCTCTGCCAGGTCAGAGGCAAGTGAGGTCAAGGGAGAAGAGGAATTGTAAGTGGGGTAGTGTTTTGGTTGACTGTTGAGTAGGAAGAGTGGGAAAAAATGTCTTGGTGTTTGGGGCCTGAGCAAACTCACAATGGATGTGTATAACACACTGATGTGGATTCATTGGTTTTATCATTACATTAAATGTTAATAGACCGATGAAGTATATCAATAATAATATGCTTGAAGTGTTGACTCACCTAGAATTAAGTTTCTATTATCTTTGTTTCTCATCACTCAGTCATTCTTTTTTATGTATTTTTACCCATCTTAATTACTTAATGAATTACTCATCATGCAGCACCTGAACACTTTTTCAAAGGCCCGAAGCAGCCTGTTACATGGAAATGTATGTTGTCCCCCTTATTTCGCTTCCATTTTGAATAGGAAAACTATTGGGCTTACGATCAGTCTCTTCACCAGGCATTATTTATTTTTTTTTTTTTTTATAAAGATTGGCCGTGCATTCGAGAGCCATCCAACATGGAACATCTACCAGGTGGAGCCAGGCTTCTTGGAAAGAGAAATGAACTGTCAGCTGATAACTTGATGGTTGAAGTGGGGCAGTGGGCTTCCATTTGGGGCAGGCACAAACCTTGCTCGGTCCCGTAAATAGAAGATAAGATGTAGACACAAGACCTGAGCCAGACTGATCGACATTATGCTAACAGCAAAACTCAAAGCATGCATTGCATGTGTATTTTGTGACCTCCAAACTTTGAGAGCCACAGATTGCATCGCGGCACCTCCTCTTTCACTCAAAGATCTGTCCTCTTTCTCGTGTCAAATTAAAGCGCACCCTCATACATACTTGCACGCTCTTAATTTGTCAGCAGCATCCATCTATACCTTAACCTTCCATTTGTGCACACTAGCCAACAGATTTTCCAGGTTGCACTTGTATGTATTCCTCCGTTTGTCTCAAAGAAGGAAAGTATTTGGCACTCTGAATCCCAGTTGTTGTCAGCTCCCAAGTATGGGTCAGTACTCTGAGCCCCCAGACTCCAAATAGTCCTCCACCCATCCCTTCAGGCAGGCTGAAAGGGCAGATCCTGTTAATGGAGCGCTGATTGTGTTATAGCCATAATTATCTCCCTTTATCTCTCAGCTCCGGGCCATTAGCAGGATAGATGTCAGCCGAGGCATTTTCCAGTCACCCAATAAGGTGCTGTCTACATGATGGAATGTATGGCCTGAGAGAGGTCCTAGAAATGCCATTACACCTTTCCTCCCTTCATGGGACCTGTCACCTAAAACATATTTGTTATGGAGATGAGCGAGGAAACTGAACCTGGCTGAGAAAACTGCCAGCAAAAGATCATGTATCAGCCAGAGGCTTAAACCATATGTAACCTGATGGGGTTACATATGGTTTATGTGTTTGGACCATACAATATTGTTGGACTCTATCACCACTATGACTTTTTGCTTGGTGACAACATGTGAGCCTGTTCTGTTCTGTTCTGTTCTGTTCTGTTCTGTTCATGTACATGTATGCCTCAATGTGCATAAAATGTGCCGTACATCGCATCCCAAGATTACAGAGCACATCTTGTGTTAGAGTGCTGAAGTGCAAATCTTTCCTATCTCGTCATTAGCACTCAACTGTAAATGGATTGCTGCCACAGTGAAGTCAGTAACAACAGTTGACGTCTGTGTTTAGGCTTTCAAAATGCTTCTTGATAACACTGACACGACTAACCTCATTTGTGAAGTGTAACGAATTTGAGAACTGGAACAGTTTATTCCATGATGCTGGTTGACCTCCATTTTTTTCAGATTTCAAAACAAAATACTCCTTTAAGATGAATTGCATTCGGAATTGTCTACACAGCCAAACTATCGCCGTACTAAAACATTTATCAACTCTACAAGCAAGAATTTAAGCAACATTTTAACATGATACATTGCCAAATACTTAGCTAAAGTAACAAAACTAATAGTAATACTTCCGAAATGTGGGAGGAAACTGAGAGCCACCCAAAGAAAACCCACGCACGAGGAGAACGTGTAAATGCGACAAAGCCGAGTCTGGATTTGAAACCCCAGTCCTCAGAAGTATGAGGCAGATGTGCGAACCAGTCAGGCACTGTGCCGCCAGACACCGTAATAATCCCGTCTTCTTGCTTCATTGTAACAATTGGTGGATAATCTTTTTTTTATTTATTTTGTCTGCCTCTTTATTTCTTTATTTTTTTTAAGTGTTGCAAAAAGTGTGCTCCACAATCTTTTGATGCTGGTTGAAATTAGGTTTAGTGAGATGCCCGAAATGCTCAGTGCTTATTTGCATTTGTACTTCTTGCATCACCACAAATATTGGTATTTTTCTTGATAATTTTAAGTTTAATGCATACTACTGGCAGGTGGGAATATCTTGCATTTCATATTCTTCCTCATTGATTAAGAATCCAGATTTTTTATTTAAAATCCCCTCATTTTGTCTGCAGACGCGCTCACCTGCGGCTGTGTCTGGAGCGCTTGAAGGCCCTCATTCCACTGGGACCGGACTGCAGCCGCCATACCACTCTTGGCCTGCTCAACAAAGCCAAAGCACATATAAAGGTGAGTCCGTTATGTCAAGTATATCCATCCATTTGTTTCTACCACTTGTTCTCAACCTTGTCCTTAGTCAGCTTGAGCGTATCCAAGTCAACTTTGGGTGAGAGGCAAGGTACATCCTATACTAGTTGCTTGGAAACCACAGAGCACATATATGGACAAATAATGATTTACACCCATTCACAATTTCGTCTTCAATTCACACCTCAACATTTTCACACTTGGCTGATTCACTTTCAAAAACATTTAACTAAAAGTGACACTCATACACTGAAGATCCTTACACATATGTCATGATTTCTTTTTCTTTTTAATAATTTTGATAATAACTTGCTGCTAACAAAATCCCAAATTCACCATCCCAAGTTATCTGAATGTTACATAAATCATCAAAGCAGCACGGTGGAGCAGCTGTAGAGCATCGGCTTCACAGTTCTGAGGACCTGGGTTCAAATCCCGGCACCGCCTGTGTGGAGTTTGCATGTTCTCCCCATGCCATGCTCCATGTGCCCTGCGATTGGCTGGCAACCAGTTGAGTGTGTACCCTGCCTCCTGCCTGACAGCTGAAATTGAATGGATTGATGGATAAACAATCAAAAAGATTTTCAATTTACAAATAGGGTCACGATTGTATTCAACTTCATGAAAAGAACTACTCAAATAAATAAATTACTGTTCAATATTCTAACTTAGTGTAATTTCGTTCAAGTATCTGGTTTACCTGTCGATCCGCTTAAATTAAACAACCTCGCCTTATTGCCCTGTCTCTAGAAACTTGAAGAAGCAGACAGGAAGAGCCAGTACCAGCTGGAGTCTCTGGAACGTGAGCAGAGGCACCTCCAGCGTCAGCTGGAGCTGTTGAGAGGTGGCGGAGGTGCGGCCGTGGAGGGCGAGAGGATACGTATGGACAGCGTGGGCTCCACCCTCGGCTCTGAGCGCTCCGACTCCGACCAAGGTCTGTAGTTGTTCTTTTGAGGTCCTCCTAACAAAACAGAGATCCACTTCAAAGGTGACTACGCGTGGATATTTTTTGTTTAATTATTATTTCTTTTGTTCAGACAGGAAGACAGGACAGATAGGAAGCGTTCAAGATAAAGTAACCTGACTGAATCCGCTCCGCACCGGCCCCGTAACTGTTGAATTAATGAAAGATCAGGCAAATACAACATTAAATAAGATGTTAACACTAGTCATCAAGGTAATATCAAGTAAACGCCATACTATGCTTTAGGGTAGCAAAGGTCAGAAACAAAAAGATTTAATTTGAAGTTGAACCTTCATAGTAGGTTACAAATATAATTTGCCTTTGCCTTTGATGAGCTCGCAGCTGACCTGAGTGAATTCTGTTAAATGATGCAACTCACATTCAGTGAAATTTTCAGGAGGATATGTCTTGAAGTCATTTTCATTTTGCTTGGTGATAGATGGAGAGGCAAAAATTGATCTGGCTGAGTCTGTGTAACGGATATGGCTCGCATATAGTCAATTCACGTGAGTTCTGCTTTGACGTTGAGAGGCATGGGAGCTGTTTCTCAGACATGAGCAAATATAAATTTCGGGACATATCAGTAGTTTGTTTCGGCATTTCAATGCTCAACATCCATCAAAGTTGGCCAGTTACATGGTGATCAATCCGAGCTTGTGTCCCTGCATAATCTTGAAAGTTGCCTGATTGTTTAAATGGTTCTGGTGCCTCTTGGAAGGTTCGGACCTAAGTTCTCAAGTGGTTAGGTGGGGAAGGTGTCATTTTGGTGTTCTTTGAGCCCAGCAAAGTTCCTGCCGCCTGATCCATTTCCACTGGCTGCTTCTACAGTCAAGCAAAAAGAAAACCAAAACTTGTTTTGAATAATATCTTTGTCATTAAACTTTCCTATAATCAAAGAGGCAAAATCAACTAAAAATGGGGGGAATAAAGAATGCACCAGTACATGGACTCCAAGGCAGACATCAAATGAGACACAATAGAAGACTTTATGTCATTGATTCATTTGAAATATTATGCGAGTATGAATAGTATGACATTTTTTTTCAAGCCGTATTGCCCAGCCATACAATACAATCAACCATGTCTGAATGTCAATATCATAAATCTGCACGCTTTCCTCATTGTGCCAATCAAATAGGTGACATTCTTCTCTTGCACTGTTCTCTGCCGCAGAAGAGATCGAGGTGGACGTGGAGAGCACGGAGTTCTCCCACGGAGAGCTGGACAGCCTGAGCACGGCCAGCACCAGCGACCTGGACGACCACAGCAGCCTGCAGAGCATGGCCAGTGACGAGGGATACTCCTCCTGCAGTGTCAAACTTGCCTTTTCCTCCTAGAAGCGACACACCATCGCCAACACCTCCTCCTCCTCCTGCTGCCCTCCCATCTGGTGTATCCGTTCACCCATCCAGCAGTGCCCACAGGCATCTGTTCACCTGCTTACAGCGTTCCCATCACCATGCAGCTAGAGACCCTGTTCGAGTTTCACCTAATATCTCGGACAGAGGCTTTCAGACTTTTTGGGTCCGGGGACCAACTACAGGGGAGACATGTTTACAAGGACCCCCTCATAATCCTTATGATAATTAAATTTACTGTAACTACCATGTCTACACCAAATGCCATAGGAATGCTTTTCAAAACCGTTCATCCGTAATACAGTGTTTCTCCCCCATTATGAAAAGTAATTGACGAATCCTTTCATATGGGTTATGATAGCTTACAGATGCTACAAGAAAGCAAGAAAGCAGGAAAGCACTACCTTTATCTACACTGAGAAAAAATGAGTATTTGAACACTGCGATTTTGCAACTTCTACCACTTTGGAATCATGGAGGGGTCTGAAATTTGCATGTCCACGGTGAGAGAGACAATCTAAAAAAAAAAATTAATAATTTATTTGTATGTTACTGCTGCAAATAAGGGTAGGACGGTGGTGCAAATGCTTAGAGCGCTGGCCTCACAGTTCTAAGGACTGGGGTTCAAATCCTGGCCTGCCCCTGTGTGGAGTTTACACGTTCTTCCCGTGCCTGTGTGGGTTTTCTCCGGGCACTCCGGTTTCCTCCCACATCTCAAAAACGTGCATTAATTGGAGACTCTCTATTGGCCTTTGTGCGACTGTTTTTTGTCTCTTTGTACCCTGTGATTGGATGGAAAGAAGTTCAGCGTGTACTCCGCCTCCTGCCCAAAGATAGCCTGGATAGGCTCTTGCACTCCCGCGACCCTTTTGAGGATAAGTGGCTCAGCAAATGGATGGATGCTGCAAATATGTATTTGAACACCTGTGAACATCAATTTTAATATTTGGTACTTTGTTTGCAATTACTGAGGTTAAACGTTTCCTGTAGTTTTTCACCAGGTTTTCACACACTGCATCAGAGATTTTGGCTCATTCCTCCTCACAGATCTTCACTAGGCCAGTCATGTTTCTGGGCTGTCGCAGGGAAACATGGAGTTTGAGCACCCTCCAAATATTTTCTATTGGGTTTAGGTCTGGAGACTGGCTCGCCCACTCCAAAACCTTGAAATGCTTCTTATGGAGCCACTCATTGGTTATCTTGGCTGTGTGCTTTAGGTCATTGACATGTTGGAAGACCCAGCCACGACCCATCTTCAATCCTCTAACTGAGGGAAGAAGGTTGTTCCCCAAAATCTCAGAATACATGGCCCTAGTCATACTTTCCTGAATATAGTGCAGTCGTCCTTTCCCATGTGTAGAAAAGCACCCCCAAAGGACTCCCATGCTTCACAGTAGGGTTGGAGTTTTTGGGGTGATATTCCTCATTCTTTCTCTTCCAAACATGGTGAGTTGGAATTAAGACCAGAAAGGTTCATTTTGGTCTCATCCGACCACATAACTTTCTCCCATGATTCCTCTGGGTCGTCCAAATGGTCATGGGCAAACTTAAGATGCTGATTTAAGCAGGGAAACCTTCCGTGTCATGCATGATTTGAAATCATGATGTCCTTAGTGCATTACTCACAGTCACCTTGGAAACAGTGGTGCCTGCTCTCTTCAGGTCATTGACCAGCTCCTCCCGTGTAGTTCTGAGGTGATTCCTCACCTTTATTAGGATAATTGTTACACCATGAGGTGAGATCTCACTTGGAGCCCCACTCCGAGAGCGACTGACAGTCAATGTTTAGCTTCTTCTGTTTTCTATGAATTGCTCCACCAGTTGATTTTTTTTTTTTTTTTTTTTTTTCACCAAGCAGCTTGGCATTTGCCCTGTAGCCCTTTCCAGCCTTGTTGAGGTCTACAATTTTGTCTCTAGTGTATTTGAACAGCTCTTTGGTCTTAGCCATGTTAGTAGTTGGAGTCTTACTGATTGTGTGGGGTGGACAGGTGTCTTTATGCAGTCAACAATCTCCAACAAGTGCTTCTAATTTAGAATAATAAGTGAAGTGTAGATTGACTTTTTAGAGGGAGACTAACAGGTCCTTGAGGGCCATTATTTTTGCTGATTGGCAGGTGTTCAAATACACATTTGCAGCAGTAACATACAAAATAGTTTTAAAAATCATACATTGTGATTTCCGATTTTTTTTTATTATGTCTCCCACAGTGGACATGCACCTAAGATGAAAATTAAAGACCATCGAATTGATTTCAAAGTGGGACAACTTGCTAAATCACAGTGGTCAAAATCACATTTTCCTCACTCCTCAGGTCAGCATTAAAATGCGACAAGATGGCACCAAAACAATAATTTTATTGCTTTGCCTTGGGTGCAACTCATCCCAAAAGGCAAATAATGGGGAATAGGTTCCCCCCTCCCATCCTCCCCAAAAATAAAATTACAAAAAAAAAAACGTGAATGACAAATATGCGGGAGAACACTGTATTCATATGTTCTCAGTGGAGCGGATTTGGGTTTAGAGCCATTTGACAGAGTGAAATCTTCCCCCATTGCCAGTATCTAGAAATGCTGTGGGCCAAATTATTTACTAGCAAAGTGACTCCTGAAATGCAGGACAACAGATTTATGTGATGCATCACTTCAGAGCTTTTTTTTTGGGGGGGGGGGGGGGGGTCAATGCTAAAGTAGGAAGGAGTCATGGGGTAGTGCTTGTTCTATTGGTGAGCCTGTCCCTTCCTTTATGGACTCAAAAAAGTAATTAATAATACGACGTAATAATTTAAAGCAAATTATTTTGCGACACACGGACCCCAGTTTGAGGAGCCATGATCTAAAAACACTCCTGATATTTAAAACCTGCTTATGCAAATGACCGCAAATGAGACCCAAAATGCACTTAAAGTTTATTTGATATTGAAGTCGTTCTAAGATGATGGGTGCTTCAGCGTTGGGCCCAGCCACTGGAAAGCACACGACGCGGTGACATCACCTGATGCCGCCAAAGATGCCAACTCTATCTTATCTTATCTTGTCTTGGACGCTTGAATTGGTGCTATTGCGCAACTTCCTCCATCAGTTTCGAAAGCAAAATCTTCTGCTTTTACACGCTAGCACGGACCAAGACGACGACGACAAAAAAAAGTAATTCCTGTTGAATGTGGGTGCTCGACGTGCTCTCTCACACTCTTTCCCTCTCGACAAGCGGCGAGCTGTCCTGCACTTAAATACTTTCCAGCTGACGTGGCACAAACAGCAACAAGAAATGTTGAGAATAGACATCCACCTCCTCTCCAGCAGTAACAAGCAATAAATCGTCATTTTTCTCCCTTTGTGACCGTCCAAAAAGAAGCAAAGTCATGTTTTCTTTTTTTTTTCTTTGTACATACAAATAGCTTAATCAATTAATGTTAAAGATGGAAAAAAAAAGGTAGCGATCATGGATAGAACTTCTCCTCTGTTGCTGACTTGTGTTTTTTGTGCATTTGATAGTCCATGTTTGGAAGCTCAGTGGGCGTGGCTTGGACTATGTCTCTTTTTGCTGGTTGACATCCTAACAAGTTATTTATTGTGTTGCTGTCTGGTGCTGCGCTAGGTTATGGGATGGAGGCTGCGGAGTTTAAATTATTTCACGTGATGTGCTCGTGGTGTGTGTGTGCGGGTGTGTGTGTGTGTGTGTGTGTGTGTGTATGGCATTCCACTGATCGTCAGGTGATCCCAAGTTTCGGGGTAAAACGGGTTGTCAAAGTTAGCCATCCCAACTCCACTGGCATTAAGAATTGCACTTCGCTCACAGATTTAGTTTTTTTTTTCTTTTCAGCCCTTTTGATATTTCACCTAATTTTGAATATTTATTTATCCAACCCTCCAAGAACAGACTTAATTGGGGGGGGGGGGCAAAAATAACTTATTTTTGTCTTGTCTTACTTTGACTTCACTTTGGATTCCTCATTCCTTATTTTTAAGAATGGTGTATTTTATGTTTTATTGGTCATTTTGGGGGATTTGGGGTATAACATAATGTAGCCATGTTGTTTTGCTTTTGAAGTTTATTCAATGGACACTTGAAATGTAAATGGCCCCAAAGCTGCTCCTAGTTGCTGAGCCGGTTTCGAGTCACCTGTCTTGTTTGGAAGTTGACCCCGCCCCTCCCCCTTCCCAACACAGCCCCACATTACATACTCACGTCCACATTTTACAGCTGGACTGGCTTCCCTCCAAATCCAGCCTGCCAGTCCAGTGAAAACTATTTGTGTGTGTGTTTGTGAGGACGAAGACTGAGGGAGGCGGGTCATCGCCACAGGCATATGTCGAGCCAGCTTCTACCCAAACTGGGGTCTTCATAACGCCACTTTCCTCTGACGAGGATTGTTTTGTTGACTAGGCTTTGTCTTATTAGTTGCTAACACGTGTCTTACACTTACACCTCCATAAAGGGATTCAGCAGAAAAAACACATGTAGAGTTTGGCACTGAATCAGAGTGACCGCCGGTGTTCGATCCTACAAACAGAAATGCCAAAACCACGTCAGAACACCTCAGTGTCCTCACTCTCTCTTTCTTGCTCTCCCTTTCTTTCAGTGTCTGTCTGAAGGGGAGTTTTGATGAAGCCTGCCCTTTTGTGACTTTTTAGGCGTCTCTGTTTCCATGTCGTCCTCACGTTGATTTAACAAACCTGTGCTGTCACATCTTGTAAGTTGTAAGTGTGTCAGAAAAATTTCAGGACTGGTGTCACAAAAGAATCCCAGTTAATCACCCAGCACATCTACAAAGAGACCCTCTGGAGTTCGGATGGTCCAGTTCCTCAAAAGAGTGTTGCGGCAGGATAACTCAACAATCCACCTACTCGCGATGCCCAGAGCATCAGGCAGTTCCTGGCTGAGATGAGCATTTCATTGCTGAAGCGACCTCCCAACTCACATGATCAGCTTCTGAGTTTTTCTCTCCCCGCCTCCCCCCCCCACCCCCCACCCACCCCAAAGCTCAATGAGGTCATCAAGGCAACCGGTAACAAAGATTTTAACACCTTCAAGATGCCGTGACAAAAGCTGCAGAAGATGGCAAATTAATTATTTCAGAGAGAGGTCCATTGAGGGGGGCAGAGAAGGCTGGGAAAGTCTTTTGGACTCCAGGGAGGTTACCATGAATTAGGGTTTTTACATTTAACCTGAAATCTGTGTGACAATCATCCTGGAAATTTTCTGACAGACCTTGTTTTTTTTGGTTGTTGTTGTTGTTTTTTTTTTGGGGGGGGGACATCTGTGCTTAGAGTTTGGTTCCAAACAGGCAACTTTGATTTTGCAGGTGGGTTCTGCTGTGCTTTTATTATTCTAAGCAGTCCCAAAGAAAGTGGATGTTGCAGTGTTTTTTTTTTTTTTTTTTTTTTGGGGGGGGGGGTTGGTTTTTTTTTTTTTTTTTTTTTCTTTTGTTTTGGGAAACCACAATCCATTCCAGTCTCGGTGAGGAAAACGGGTCCATGAGATGAAGTTAAGGCAACGAAATGAGTCCCTTGTGACCACCCTTTGTACAACAAGCACTCTGATTGAACGTGTTTTTCTTGCAAAGTTGGAAATGCAATACTTAGAATAAAAATGAGATTTTCAAACTTGAACCACTGACTTTGACCTTCACATGACAGGCACATCCCTGTGGTTGATGTTTTGGGGTAGTAGTTTAAATGTACACCTGTTTTATAGTCTGTACCTTTCTATTAGCCTCCAAATGTAATTTTTTTTTATGCTTGTATGAGAATCATTTACAATCAAAAAGTGCACGTGGTTCCTAGCGCACGGACGTCATCCAATTGTGAGCATCCTCAATGGAGATCTTTCAGCCTTTACCCCAGCCACCTTCAATTGCTACTTGTCTGTGACTTCCTGTCTTCCCCTTTTTTCCCCTTTTAATGTCCAATATTCGGCCTAGATCAGGAAACTGACGAGCTCTAGGACCTCACACTACAATCGTGATGAACACAATATGAGGTTCTGAGTTTCAATCTTTGTTCCAGCCTTTCTGTTTGGTGTTTGCATGTGCTTGCGGTGGTCCCCAGATACTCCAGCTTCTCCCCAAATTCCGCGACCCTTCAATGTTGGGTTCGCAAAGATTAAACTAGGCGTTGGCAAATTTTTGCACTCAAGGGAACTCAATATGATTTTAATACTGGCAGATGAGACAATAATAAAATAAATAGCTTACAATATCTAATCTCATTCATCCATCCATCCATTATTTTTCTGAGCTTCTTATCCTGATGAGGGTCATGGGAGTGCCAGAGCAAATTCCAGCTGTCGTTGGGCAGAAGGCAGGGTACACCCTCAACTGGTCGCCACCCAATCGCAGAGCACATATAAACAAACAACCATTCACACTTTCGGGCAATTTAGAGTTTTTAATTTCCCTGCCGTGTATGTTTTTGGGATGAGATTTTTTTATTTTAATTTTTAAGGTAATTAACATGCTTATTGTTGCATTGTCTGTCTGTATGTATTGTATTGTCTCTGTATGTTACCAGTACTTTGTTTTACCTGCTGCATTTATTGTGGATTTATGTTTACCAATCCATTGCCCGTAGGCGCGAATGGTTATTTGTATGTGCCATGTGATTGGCTGGCGACCAGTTCAGGGGGTAACCTGCCTCACGCCTGAAGACAGCTGGCATTGGCTCCGGCCTATGACCCCATTGAGGATAAGCAGTTTGAAAAATCAATGAACGTTGAGCTTCAGCGCGTGCTTTTCTCAATACTTGGGTAAAAGTGACAGATCTCAAGTCAATGGACTCGAGTCCGAGTCATCAAATTTGCGACTCATCCAAGTCATGCGACTGGTTACCAGTCTTTTGTCAGTGCACCGCATGGCCCGAGAAGCTACTGAAGCGCACAGGACGTTTATGGCCTCTGCACAAGAACAGTGGTGACCTTTTTATTTCTTCCTTAACTAACCCTGGGCAGGTGCAGCACAATACGTAAAGGTTTTCTCGAGTATTTCCAGCCTTTGAAAAGTGCTTTGAAAAATGTCACTGTGACAGTGCAGGGGAGAGCGTCTTCCTTCCAAGATGATTGGCAGTGTCAACAAGTTCCTTGCGTGAATCCACGTTGGAGTGCAACTGCAAAAGGTGACTTTAAGCCTCCAATGACGTCCAATAAAAGCTAGTGTGCGATGAAATGTAAAACATCCCACTGAGAGCTGTTTCTTTTTTTTATTATTTTTTTTTAACTCTCCCTTGTTGCTTCTGGGATGATACAATTAATCCAGTCTATACCGTGCAGATGCAAAGTTGATATTATAACTTTGTAATTTGATGCAGCTAATACAGCACAGACATACACGCGATTCCAGACCGGTTCCGATCGGCTTACGTCAGCACCGTTGGAACGGATCTCAGTCGAAAATGGAGGACCCGCTGTACGTAGTCCTTACTTGATTAGATTTTCCCACCACCACCATTTGTCGGGGGGACTGGGACTGGACCTGTCTGGTCTCCGACTGGATGCGCAGTCGCGCTCTTCAACGCAGTCTGCATCGCGCATCCTAAACGGTAACGTAGCGTCATCTCGTGGACTAAAAGACCCATTACGCCTTATTCATGTGCTTGCCTCCACTTAGAGCCTGGAATCGCCCGCGAACCCACATCAAGAAGGCTCCTGTTTTTGTTTTTGTTTTTGTTTTTGTTTTTTAATAATACGGCCAACAAGCTTTCACAGCAAGGCTTATAATATGTGTTGCTCTCATTCTGCTTTGTTTTCGTGGTTAATTTAAATGTCATTTTTTTCTGCCCAAATTAGCTGGGATAGGCAGGCGTCCCTGCTTAAAAAAAAAAAAAAAAAAATTCTATAGAACATTTGTAAAGAATTTCTAAAGAACTTTAGGACCCAAGTCCTCTTGAATTTCTATAGCAATTCTATTGTTATGTAGAATTTCTGTAGAAAATCACAGCCAAAGTTCTCTAGAACAAGTTGTGCTGTACGAATTCTATAGAATTCTACAGATTCCAATAGAATTTCTATAGAAATTTTTTTTAGCAGGGTTGGGTTAAGCAGTTAAGAAAATGTATGGGTAGACAATTAAAATTAATAAAATAAACTTATTACAATGGAATATTTAACAAACTTCTTTTAATTGTATTATTTTTAGTATATAATCTGCCCTACCTATCTGTAAAAAAATGTGGCCCTTGAGCACTAAAGTTTGCCCACCGAGTTCAAATTATTTTTCTTAGTTTTCTTTCACACGCACACGCACACGCACGCACGCACACACAAAATGGAATACATGTATCTGATTTTGGCATATGTTCAGTTCTTTAGTAAGTCAAGAGAATGTCATCCATTGACACCAAAAGCGTGTAATTCCTTATCCCTGAAGCACAAAAAAACTTTTTAATGTATGATTTGGAGCCACCTCTTACCCAAACCACAAAGTTATATCACAATTAGTAAAATAAACACTGTGGATTTAGAGATAAAACTTGTGTTCACTTCTGAGGTATGGTCCATCCATCCATCCATCCATCCATCCATCCCTTTTCTACCGTTTTTCCGGGTCAGGTTGCGGGGGAAGTAGCTTCACCAGGGATACCCAGACTTTCTTTTCCCCAGCCACTTCTTCCAGCTGTTCCTCACAAACCCCTCCACCACGATATGGTGACGGCTCGAGGAGGGGATGAGGTATAAAATATTTTTAGACTGAGGTATGGCTTAAATGGTTTAAAAATATGTATTACAACAGAAGAATGAATTAACAGTGAGAAATGGTTACTTTTATTGTGTAACTAGTCCGCTCGAGAGAGCAGCAAAGGTGATTTTCCAAATCCACAAATTTCAAATTGGAGCAAAAATGCCAATTGACCATGTACACTGCCCGAGTTTGCTCACGTATTGTATGTAGAAGTGACGATGGTCCAATACAGTATTTTTCAATACCTGTGAAAGACCAGCGCAAAGTGTGCATGCTACTGTGAAGGCATTTCCCTTTCACCTTCTTGCAGCGGAACAACTAATCGCAAAAAGGAAAAGTCCGCTGATTACTACATAAATATACGTTTAAATCTTACAATGGGAATTTTTGTGACTTGGAACGGGCAATTGTTACCAATTACATGTCAAATTCTTACAGACATTAATGTTCCCCAAGCAGGTGCTATTGTAAATAGCAAGATGCAAAAAGCATGTTGACGCCTAGCAACAATCGCCGTATTTTGAATCTGTGTTATTTACTTATGTCTTTGTTTATTTGTTTTTTTAGTTTTTTTTTATTCGTTTTTGTCCATCGTTGTTGTCGTTTATGATCCCAGTCATACCCCAAAACGCCACTAGGAGGCAAACTCGATCTGCCTGCAAACAGATGGCCTTTTAAATAGATCAGGGGCGTCCAAACGTTTTTCTTCCAAGGACGCCGTGCAGAAAAATTGAAGGAGGCGGGTGCCACTTTCACATATGTGAATTTAGTAAGCACACTAAAACATCTTACCAGAGATTACATATAAATCTTTTAATATTTGCTGCACAATCTCGCTGTTTTTATTTTTAAACATACACGAGGCCTATCTCTTAAAAAGAAAAGAAAAAATGTAAAGCTTTGCCGACCCTGATAGATTTTTTTAGTGCGTTAAATAAATTCAAAGACATCAAAATAACTCTTGCTTTTCATATTTTCTGGAGTAGTATAAAGTTGGAGCGGGAAAAAAAATAAATTTACTTCACAGATATTTTTTGTTCTTGTTTCAAGTAAAAATGAGCTTGGAACACAGTTCCATTTCAAGCAATGTGTCTTATTTTAGGTGTAATCGGATTAGTTTTGAGCTCATCAAAGAGACAGCCAAGATGAGACGTTTTGGGGAAATATAGAGACACGACTCCATAGAGATGGTTTGGGGACACCAACGGGAGCTATGATATTTTTTTTAATTTTCCTGATGTGCAGCCGACTTGCATCCCATCCATTTTTCATACAGGCAGGACGCCAGTGAGCAAATAGCTATTTTCCCTATAAACGAGGCTACAAAAAGGGGAAAAAAGAAAAAGAAACTTTGTTGCCAATTGAAGACATTTCATCTGTACTTCGAGTTTGCTGGACTGAAATAAAACAGTGATGGTTGGCACGTCAGAACGTCACAAACAGGGGGAGAGGCGGGGGCTGTCCCCTGCCTTGACTCCAATCATGACTCATCCTCTGGAGCTCATCTTGTAGTTGTTTTTCCAACCCCCTCCTCTTGCCTCACCGGAGCCCAATGCCACCAATTACGGCACTGAGAGTCCTTAGTGGAGTCCAAGGGGGATTGCGAAAAGGTAAAATGACGGAGGGGCAGCAGGCCAGCGTGATAGAAAGGGGGTGTGGGGGGGGTTCCTCCAATCATGTGGGTGAGTCATTGTCCCCAAGGCGACAGACAAGTCCTTTGACCCTGGAGCTCGGTGTGACACAGTGGGGAAAACATAAAAGATATATATATATATATATTCATGTATGTTCTGTATCACTTATGATCAATACGGTCAGGGGGCCGTTAAAGCCTGAACATAAAATACGTTGTTTTTATAGTGTGCGGGACCGCTCACGCTCAGAGCAAGTGGGCACCCGGTAAGGGCGTCAAGCACTCCGGGCCTCCAACGACAGGACAGACGGGAAGTGGCATTGGGTTTCGTGCCAGGGTTCTGCCCAAAGGTTTGTTCAGCAGTTGCACTTCACAGCGTCACATTAGTTGAATGACGTAGTTGAAAAGGAAACTTTGAGGCTTTGTGTTTGAACTAAGATGGTCGTCTCGTTGGGCATTTCAATTCCAACACGTATCTTTTTTGCATGCATTCTCCAGCCCTTGTAGCTGTGATCCCGTTGATAGTATTTCATTTGTCATTTGAGCATGTTAGGAGATTTGATTCACGCAACCCAGGAACCTCTCGATCATAACCACAGCCAGAATAATGACAATTCTATGGGCCCATGACCGTAATATGCAAAATTAGCGTAGAGGGGCCCAGAGGGGTGTTTAGGGGTTTTGGTATTTTTTTTCTAGGTGGCCAAAAATCCTTCTCGTTGCCCCTGATCATAGTGATGCTATTTTTCTCTGTCTTTTCGCATTCCTGATTTAAGATAAGCACCTAATTTATAGCAATTCAGTTTATAGTGTGATCAATCATCAATTTGTTGGCTTTAGTCAGAGTGATTAATTGAGTATAGTAATTCATTCATTCCCATTAAAAAGATAAATCTGGTATCATCTATCTATGTCATATAGCGAAAGGCAAAATGGTTAAATGCTCTTCCATTCGATGTCAGAAGGTACCAGTACAATAAACCTGCATATCCATCCACCCGTTGCCATTTGTGCAAGAACCTTCCTGCAAATATAAAGTTTTATAGTTTTATCTTTATCTTAAATCGCCCCAGGTTTCACACTAAATGAGAAGTGATCATCATTGTTTTGTCCATGAAGAATTCCAGCATACAGACCAAAAGTCAGTCGTTCCATACAGTATTGCGCTGGATGTGCTCTTGTGTATGGTGAGGTCAGATATTGTTCTCTGGTATCTGCTGGAGCCATCGTCCCATCTTAGGCGTTACTGCCCCCAGGGTCACCCGATCCGTATCACTACTTGGTATTTCCCAGCCTTTTTGCAGTTGTTGCTATCGCTTGGTATTGCTGCATCTATCACAACCACTATCTACTGATGTTTATTTAGCAACACTTTGCGATACTGCTTGGCCATCACTGGTCTAGATCTGGAAGCCCCACAGGATCTTGGCCTGAATGTTTTCCACCCCTTTCAGTGCTGTCTACAGTCAAATCCATATTTGCTACCGAGCTTCCGGCACATTATTCCCGCTACTTGGTTATCCCACTCCATGGATGTCATCCTTGCCTGCCAGGATCGTACACCCTACTGCAATGTATCGATGTTTCTGGGGCTTCATTGCACAGTCTGCACCTGGGGTCCTGTCTAATGTGCGAGACCCTATTAAGCTTGTGCTTAGGCCTTGTTCTTGTTCCACCATTAGTACACCCTTGCTGGCTTTCAGTCCAGCCTTTTCCACTCACTTGTATGTTTTCTCACCACTTCTTCCCTTTGTGGGAGGAACATACCATTATAGCAGCTTGTATTTCCACGATTGTATTCCCATTCACTTAGTGGATGATTCCTGGGCGATCTGTTGGTGAGTGCCTGTGACGCTTGGTCGACCTCAGCCTCCCTCTTTCCCCTTTGTGCACAGCATCAGGACGATTTTTCTGAATTTCATATGGCTGACTCCAGGCGGGAGATTGGTCACCAGCCAATCACAGAGCATATATAAACGACCATTCATACTCCCACTCACCAAATAATTTAGAGGCCTCAATTCACTTACAATGCATGTTTCTGGAATGTGGAAGGAGACCGTAGTACCTGGGGGAAAACCACACTGGCATGGAGAGAACAGCCAAACTTCACACAGGAAGCCCGGGCTCAAACCCGGTCATTGGGTGGAAGAAATAACTATTTAATATGTCACTATTTTTCTTGGCTCCACGGTGGATCAGCTGGTAAAGTTTTGGCCTCAAAGTTCTGAGGTCCCGGCCCGCCTGTGTGGAGTTCGCATGTTCTCCCCATGCCGGCATGGGTTTCCTCCCACATTCCAAAAATATGCAACATTAACTGGACACTCTAAATTGCCCGTAGGTGTGATTGGGAGTGCGGCTGTTTTTCTCTATGTGCCCTGCGATTGACTGGTAACCAGTTCAGGGTGTACTCAGCCTCCTGCCCGTTGACAGCTGGGATAGGCTCCAGCACTCCCCGCGACCCTCGTGAGGATAAGCGGCGAAGAAGATGGATGTATGGCTGGACTATTTTTCTCATTAAATTTGGAAAAGTGTTATTGACGTAAAAAATTCACCAGATGTTGGGAACAACCCAAGTAATCCACACACAAAGAAAGTAGAACAAATAAGGCATGAAAAATGAACTCCTTCTAGGAGCTTTATTTTTTTTTTCTCTGAAACCAGTTTTCTTGGCAGAATTTTTTGGATGATTACCATGATAAAATGTCCACCCTCATTTAATTTTCCTCATCCTTGTAGATAGCAACAGATTTTTGTCAAGAATGTCTTGGTACATTTGCCCATTCATTCTTCCTTCAGTAATGTGATGTTCACCAGTAGCATTTGCTGAAAGACAGCCCCAAACCACCTTCTTCCTACCTCTGAACTTCACTGTTGGCATGGTGTTTTTAGGGTTATGTCCAGTGCCATTTTTTACTCCAAACGTGGTGTGGTTTATGGCATCCAACGGTTCAATTTTACTCTCATCCAACCAGGATATAGTCTCCCAGTATTTGGCCAAATGTTCTTTGGAAAACTTTAAAAGAGCTTGAGACATTCTTTTTCTTTTCAGCAATGAGGTCTTGCTTGGTGAGCGTGCATTCAGGCCTTGATGGCGGAGTGCATTACTCACTGTTTTCCTTGTGACAGCAGTACCTGCTAATTCTAGGTCTTTTTGGAGCTATCCACGGGTGGTTTTTGCCTCTTGGACAACTCTTGTGATTATTCTTTGTACTCCTCTGTCAGAAACCTTACAAGGAGCATCTGATAGATGCAAATTTATGATGGTATGATTGTCTTTCCCCTTATGTAGTATGGGCCCAATGTGTTGCCACAGTTACCTTGAATAATTAACTTAGCTACTCTACTGATTACTTGCACTTAAAAGTAACTTAGTTACTTTAGATTACTTAATTTAAAAAAGTAACTGAGTTAGAAAAGATTAACTCGTTCAATTAACTTGTTACATTCAGCAGCTGTCAAGTGGGAGGAATATTACTTATTCACAGTACAAAAAAAGCATTATCTTAAGCACATCCATAACTTGGTAATGTATGCCACACAAGTTACAAAACGACGCCATCAACATGAATAAATAACTTAAATAGGAGTGTAGTTGAAGGCACATTAACCCTAGAGAACCCAAGACCTCAAAATCCTCTTAAAATTGTGACCCCATGGGTTATCTGCGATTAAATGAGCAACTTCGTGCAGACTTCACATGCGAAATACCCAACTAAATATATGTATACAAGCACACCATTCTTAGTACACTTCTTTCAAGACTCTTGACTAATAGAGGCACAGACTGTAGCAACTCTGCTGATTGTGTGGGGGTCCGTGAAGGTAACGTGTGTGCGTGTGTGTGTTTGCGCGTGGGCACATGCACGCATTGTGTAAAACCAATCTTAGTATTGTTCTCTTTAGAGAAACTCAAAGTAGATACAGTATGAACTATATTTCAAGTTGAAGTATGCCAATCCCTCATCACGAGCATTGAGTTTGTGCCACTGGCTGCCTGGGCACACACGAATTTACTGACCATGTGCAGAAACGGTCATAAATATTTTGACTGTTTTTCATTACTGTAGTTAGCCATTTTGTTATATATATATGTGTGTTTCGACAAAGGCTGAAATTGAGCCTAAACTTACGACACTCAAACTGAATAAATCAAGTGTCTTGGTGGTTGACTTGCCTCATTTTCCCAAGTGCTGTAGTTTGTTGATGTGAATTATTTTTTTGCCTAAGCACAAATAACATTATAAGATAAAATGCATATTAAGATCTGGTAATCACAAAATCTAAATTGATTATTGGCAGATAAATCTAAGTAACTGTAATCTGAATTTGAAGGGATGAATTGAGTACTGAATTCAAATCTATGAACAACATTTTCAGACACTGTAGGTGTTCTTATTGTCCAGATGAGAAAGATCTGAATGAAGTGTTGTGGAGCTGCACAAGTCCCAATTGATAATGCTCTTAGAGACTTTTCAAAGCTAGATTCTTTAACCACAAAGCCAGTGGGATGGCCTCTCCCTAACAGCACATGCTAATAAATGACTTGAATACAAAACTAGACTTAGAAAACAAGCAGCAAGTTAAGGTGGCTTCAGTGATGGCTCATTGTGTGGAGCAATCCACCGCCTACACTGCCTTCCTGTGTGCTATGCATTGTGACAGCTGGCGAGTCATGCGTGGTTCACTAACAAGGTCTCAGTCTGCTTCATACACTTAGCCCCCTGTTTTGCCGTCCTTCAGCGGGGTTGTTGCCGAATGGGAAGTGGCACTTTGCTGATGGAGTGATCTGTCATTTCCCTCTCACGCAGTCACACACACACACACACACACACATGTACACGCGCACACACACGCACATACCACAGAGTGAAGCAAAGGTGACAAAGAAACATATCACATCACTGAGCTGATTCAGTCGCCATGTCACATGCTGACCATGTTAAAGATTCAAGGTGAATGTTCTGTAAAGCTTTGCTCTTCTTCTCCGCGATATCATTTGACCATCGTTGGCTCTTTCTCACTCGTTACTCGCCGTGTCTTAGCAGTGTGACAAACTGAGGCCGGTTGGCAGCCTCTGAAGAGGTGACGACAACTCAGCTGTGAGGGCCTACGGCACCCTTCATTCACACGGCTGCCTTTACCCTCAAATATGTCTTCATTTGCACTCGTTGCCCCTGCATCGTTCTGTCAGTTAAGCATGACTCATTTTTGCGCATAACCGTTCCAATGGGTCTCCACCTTAAGTGTTGAAGTAACACAACTATCTACGGGATTAATGGACTGTTCCACACGTGGGTTTATTGGTACCTTGAACAGCAGAACCTCTGATTTCTTTGTAATCTAATTTTGCTCCAGAAGATATTGGAGGTTCTTGGGTCAAAGTTCATAAAACCATTAGTACAGACTCCAAAGGGTGCATGTAACACAGTTTGCGAATGACTGGCTTGATCTACGACAGGATAAGATGATGACAGTAATTTTGAGTTTATGTGTGACATTTTCCTAGTTTGAATTTTGAGGTTCTGCAGTATAATAATTCCCCATGCTTGATTGATCTTTAATTTGTGTATCTTGGATCTTTTCGATGTGCTCAAATGATGTATTTGACTTCCCATTTTTCTCCTTTTAGAGCTTGCACGTTTTGCTTTCTGAGAATGGTGTCAGTCCAGAAAAAAAAAAAGAAGTGAAGTATGGGCACGGCCATTGCAGCAGCTGCCCTGGTGATGCCTCAGATGATACTCATGTTGTTGACTCATATTTGCAGGCTGTGGCAGGTGATGTGCGCTGCTGCAAGATGAGCACACTCTGTCAAAGACTACGATCACAGCATGACTGTTGGCATGCAGAAAGATGTCAATTAAAAACAAATCAAGAATCATTTCGAAGAAGAAATAAGAGATCACAAGGGTATGATTGATAGATGTAGAGTTTGTTTTATATTTTGGAGCAGTTGTCTCATTGCATTTGCGTTTACACCATGTGGGTGTGTAGGCAGGATGGTGGTAGTCGCGTCACATATGTTAAAACAGGTTACGCACACGCCAACAATCTGGAAAAAGTTGAGCAATTTTCCTCGCTTGCGATGCAACTATAAAATAACGTCGCAGATAGATTATCCTGTGTGAGGTGTTTTTTTTTTCTCAGTAAGAAACACTTTTTAAAGTAGTGCTGAAAGACTGTTCTTTGTCCCTCATTGCCAGGAAATGTAAGGGTATTGTAGAAGATCGCTTTGAGGAAAGTAACGCTAACATTTTATGTGACACGCCTTAACCAGGCTGATGGACATTAGTGTAGCTCATGGGGTAACAGTAAAGTAATAAACAACTGCTACTTTAATGCACATACAGAGCAGCAACACAGACAAATTCAACACTACTCACAAGAATACAGCATATTCTGTGGTGTGAACGTTGAAGCAAGCTATAGCGGCAGTCCACTGTATTTTATTTATCTTTTGGATAAACCGGCGCTGCTGGAATCTTTTAAATCTATGCTGCGGACACCTCACACCTGGTTAAATTCAAGTTGATTCACTGTGCAAGGAATAGCATTGTCTGTTTTTATGAATATAACTGCGTGTCTGTGATAGAATGGTGGCATGACCACAACGAGGTCAAATGTGTCAGTGATGAGACGTGGGTGCATCACGGAGCAAATCAACCACAAGTATGTGATTTTAGGCTGTCTTTGTAAAGACGAGTCTGTCAGAGCGTACTTCACTGGAATCCCTGATGGTACCTCGGATAAAACAGATGTATGTTAAAAGGAGCACAAGTACAAATGTGGAAATGTATTTGTGGTGAGAAAGGAGAGGTGGGGGTGGCTGATGAGTCACCCCTGTTACTGGTGTGTATGTCACAAGACGCAGCATCAGACTCGGTGTTTCTACAGACCATCGCCGCATGAGGATGTGCACACGAAAAGAAAAAAAAAATATTTTGCTTAATACTGGCCGGTTTGAGTACAAGCAGAACAAAGCTCACGTGGGTCCCATCAGAAACCACAAAGTTGAGACTCGCAAAGTTTTAACAGAATGGGTTGATGTTTGCAGAAGTAGTTAGGATGTTACTGAATGTTAAGTCAGTTTATGACGCAGCCAGTGTCTGCATGTATGGGTGAGAGCATGGCGGGTAGACAGTGGGGTAATTAATAACTAGATACAATGAACCAGCACTCTTAAGTCATACAACAAGAAAAGCATCAACCAAAATCCGTCCGTCCATCAATTTTCAACATTGTTTCTCCTGTTCAGGGTCACAGAGGGGTGGATCCTCCCCCAGCAGACACATAGAGACAGTCAACCTTCACACTTGCATTCACAATGAACCAGAATCGAAACATGAAAACTAAGGAAAGCAATATTGTCATTCCAAAACTGTTCATTTAAGGATTCAGTGAATAACCAAGGATAAAAGATCAAAATAATTTCAGCTCTGAAAAGGTCTTATCAGCAGCTTTATGACAATAAGTGCTTTTGTGCCCAATGATTTTACTTATTTTTTTCCTCGTTTTATTCCATCCTGTTCCCCAGGCCAGAGTGGTTGGGTTGTGTAAGGAAGGCCATCTGGTGTAAAAACAGCGCCAAACAGATCGCGAGTGACTCACAGTGGCGACCCCTGGTGGGACAAACTGAAAGTCGCAACTACAACTGGTGATCTTTGACTTTGGGGCCTAACAGGTTGAGATCAATTGCCACCAAAAATGAATCACTAGCTGTACCGTTCCTTTGTGTGCACCTACATCGGAACAGATCAAATGAACTGCGTTTAAAGAGAATGTGTTGGATCTGTTTAACCTCAAATATGTATTTCCTTTGGCCTGCGAGGTCTCTGACCCTCCATTGTCCAAGCCATGTCCACCCAAGCCCTTGTGGATTGATGTTGTGCCGCTGCCCACGAATGGGGCTCTTGCACAAATCCCACATCAAGCTAGCTCCAGCCTGAGTGCTGAGTTTCTCAGAGCAAACAGCAGACGTAATAGAGGCAACACTGGGACACGGAAAACAACTGATGTTTTCTTCTGTGCACTTAAGCCTCTAGGAAAAAAAGTTGATGGGATAGACAAAAGGTGAGATCGGTTTTTGATGGCGCACCCAAACATGAGCTGTCAGCTGTCAGACCTATAACTACGTCAACGCCACCGGGAGCTCACTGTCCCTTCTCTAGAGTGGAGAATGTGAGTGAAATTCGAATGCTCACAGTGAATGCGTGTGTGTGCATTCCTAATACCGTTGGGAGTGCGTGTGTACACCCTAGCTAGTCCTTTGTGTGAGGGAGTCTCTCAGACATTCCTTTTTTGTGTCATGCTTCCTTGTCTCCAGGCAGTCTTCAAGAAGTCGCGGTACCCTCAACCACAACAATAACATAACTTGAGTTCGCAGCAGCCCAATTAGACATGCGACTGCGGTAATGTGAGATCTGGTTCGCTCGACGCGTGACGTTGTTCACACCTAATCCTGCCGTCGTACAGCCGGTAATGAGCGCTCCGTGGTGTGACAGTGACATGTCGTTTCGAGAGTCAGGTTGTCTGTGTATGTAACGCGGATCTACACTGGTCTGCTGTGTCCCTCTTCCATGCTTATAGGGTCCAAAGGAAATGACGCTGGTTGAATCACGCCACAAGCATCCTATTAATGCCTTTTCTAAGTGGCCATTGTTACTTCTTCAACAATGACTGCAGAGAACCCAGACTTGTACAGTGGAACAGAATACAACTTGAAACACACACACACACACACATACACCTCTCATTTTGATGCAGTACCAGCATATTATTCCAGTGATTCTTCTCTGACAGTGTCACCCAAAAACAAGCACTTTTGTAGAGGCAGCATATTTCATACAGATTTTGTCAAGGATATTATTAGACTCTATGTGTGTGTGTGTGCGGGTGTGCGTGTGTGTGTGTGTGTGTGTGTGTGTGTGTTGTGTGTGTGTGTGTGTGTGCGTGTGTGCGGGTGTGTGTGTGTGTCTGTACGGAATAGTGAAATTGACTTGCAAATTGGAATGTCACCTACACCCTCAAGTGAAAAAAAAAAACCTCAATCACAATTATCAGCATCCACTGCTTTGGCTACAACTGGACGAAAGATCTCAAGAAGGTTGGAGTCACACTACATGGTTCCGAGTGACGCAATTCATATATTTTGCTCACAATTCATATAATTTCGGTATGCGTCATGATGGCATCGTGGGGCGGAAAAAAATCCAAATGTGGATCGTAATCTGACATCTGCCAATGTGGCTGCCACGACAATTGGATTTAACATCAGATGAATTTGACCATCAGGAATCAACATTGTAAATGTCTGCAATGTCTGTCTCACTATATCTAATTACATAGTGAATAGTTCAAATTTTCCTTTAAGTAATCAATGTTTGTAATTGTGACTAGTCGTGACAACATGTACCTGTCATTCAAGTTTTCCTTCCATAGACTTTACCCAAGTTTTGAGAAGTCAAAACTGAAGTACAAATATGTGCAACACAATTTTGCCAAGAGGAAAAGTGGCGTCACTTTTGCCTTTCATGTGAGTCAGGTTTCTCATAACTGATGTGTTCAATTCAGTTGCAGATATCTATATTGCAGGACCGCATTATAGATATCTGCAACTGCATTGTACAAATCTGTAATTCCCATTTCTGATATCAACATCATTTTGACTTCACTCTAATCATGATTCCAGTGACAGATGTCTACAACATCTTCGGTCAAAATTCAATTTTAGATATATGGAAAGGGCCATGGACGGTAGAGATCTTGAACTGTGGTCAATATTAGTCAATACGCTATTTAATGATGAATAATGATAATGCTAATAATAATTATTTAACATTTGACAGGACAGCAGCTGACTAGCTAGTACATCTACCTCACATTTCTGGGACCCAAACACACACACACACACACCCCAAAGTGTGGAGGTTTGCATGTTCTCCTTGTGCCTGTGTGGGTTTTTTCCCAGTACTCCGGCTACCTCCCACATCCCCTAAATCATGCATAGTAGGTTAATTGAAGTCATTAAATTGTCTGGAAGTAGAAATGTGAGTGTGAATGGTTGTGTGTTTATATGTGCCCTGTGATTACCTTGCAACCAGGTCATGGTGTACCCTGCCTCTTGGCCGAAGAGGGCTGGGATATGCTCTAATACACCTGCGACACTAGCAAGGATAAGCAGAATGGAAGATGAAAGAATGAATTCGTGCATTTCACATTTTATTTTTGGTGGTTTTCAAGAAACCCAAGGGCACTGAACAATATAATGGTAAAATCACGAAGCGAAAAAAATGAAATCAGATAATGTCAAATTCCACGAATAAAGAAGTTATTCAAAATACGTAGTTGTGTAAATGCAGGTTCGGAAAGGGAGTAGAAAGTCTTGAATGATGGGTGTTGAGTCTGAGTTTGAAGAGAGGAAAAGAGTCAATGTTGCGGATTAACTTGAATGTGACATCATTTGTTTTCGGTGAAATAGGGTTACAGATATCTGCAATGTTAACTGGTTTGCAGGAGGAATGTAGCTTGTCGTAGACTTTACCGTTAATGCACCATTCATTGCCAGAACCACCCACTTGAGAAATATGGAAGTTACGCTCATGTATATTTGACATTAGTTGGTTCAGTCCACGCCAAATATGTAACGTGTTATTTGTGCTATTTCTCTATTCTTCATTTCTTTGTGTGGTCAGTTCACTGTTGACACTTGGGTGTCATTTCCAGTCTGTGCAATTTGCACATTTGCGTATGCAGATTGTTTCCTGCGTTCCGCCAATGTAAACACTCATATCAGATACTTGGAATGTACAACCGGGCGTCTCCATTTAGGTTGTTTCTCTGTGGCATCCATAGTGATGTTTTGACAATACATATTTCATACAGATTTTGTCAAGGATATTATTAGACTCTACGTGTGTGTGTGTGTGTGTGTGTGTGTGTGTGTGTGTGCGCGGGTGTGTGTGTGTATGTACGGACCACTTGTTTACAGTATGTATAAAGGCTTGATCACCATGTGTGCTGTTTTACTTTTGGCTTGTCTTCCCCTCCTGAATTAATCACTTTGTCTTGGTCTCAGTATATGTGTGTGCCCCCAGGCCATCCAAAATTTGTAGTCTTCATGAATGTAGTACATCAGCCATGACTGTTTCAAAAAATATCACCGCTCTCCTAAAAATGATCACAGGCTGAATTTGCCCCAACGCAGAAACAATACAGTCTCATTTTGCCCTTTCTTACTATCTTCGTGCATGCAATAGTCATAAACCGTTGAAGAAATCAATCCCTCACTTAGCAGTGCGTATGGAAACAGACTCGTGGACTCGGAACACAAACGACACGCTGCCTGACGTCAGGCAATTTTGGGGGGGACACACAATTAGCGGATTAAACACCTTGAAATTGGAACTGAGAGGCTGAGTTTTTCATACATATGAGCGTGTGTTCACGTGACACCAGCATGAAGTTGGATCATTTTGCCCCCTGTGATGATGACACACATTTGTGTTTGTCAGACAGACAAGGGAAAGCAGGAAAAAAAAGAGAACTCAAATGTGACATGACGTCAGTTGTTTGTGAGCGTGTAGGGTTGTTTCTATACATGATATCATTGATACATTTTTAATTTAGAGTCTTCATTCAACCTACCACGCATGTTTTTTGGGATGTGGGAGGAAACATGAGTACCCAGAGGAAACTCCACACAGATGGGGCTTGGATTTGAACCCTGATCCCCAGAACTGGGAGGCAGATGTGCTAACCAGCCACACACTGTTCCATGCACTTCATTTCCTTGGTAGAGGATTTCAGTACCTGTGAGGCCTTGTTTCATGTTTGCAGTGATAAAATCATGGCTGTTAGCTTCTTTTTATGTGCTGTTAATGTTCAAATTATTCACATCCTTGCCATTTTTTCAAAAGAGAACATAGAGTACAAATGGGAATTTTTAACTGCTTGAACGCAAATAGTTGAGTGTCTGGAGGGTCCGACCAACCAGCAAGTGTGAAATTAATCAACCAAGTAAATTTTATCTGCCTGTTTCTGATGCACCTGTGAGCGGGCTGTTCTGATTGTTCTCACTTTGAAGCACCGTCCTATAAGTGTTGTAGTATTGTCATGTCATGATCCAAGCTGCTTATCCTCACAAGGGTTGCAGGAAAGCTGGAGCCTATCCCAGCTAGCTTCAGGCAAAAGGTAGACTACACCCTGAACTGGTCGCCAGTCAGTCCCAGGGCAGATATTGACACCATCACTGAGTGGGAATCGATCCCACGCTGCCCGCACCAAAGGCAGGCATGTGTACCACTACACCATCAGTGACTTGAATTGTAGTATTTACAGTGTTTATGTTTTTTTTAAAGTCACTGATGACTGATCACTGAATGTATATCATTGGTTGTTCACATAAAAAAAAATGAAATTACATGTGGCAGGCAAGCCAAGCGTTACCTCATGACACCATTCAGTTCAGGAACTATCAGAAATACGCCTATTCATTTTCATTACAAGCCATGATCATTATTTCCATTTCACTCCTTTTTCTAATAAAACAAAACAGTCATTTCAAAAATAATATACAGTAGTGTATTACGTCAGTCCAATCACATCCTCCGTGTTTGTAATTGACTACAGATACGTTGGAATCATGGGATTTTGGTCGATGTCCTTTATACTTTACTGTATTTTGCAGGAGAAGCAGTGTGGCTCTCACTATGCATTGCGCAATGAAATGTTGAATTGTTGCCATAATAAAGATGTGAATTCTCAATAGTCATTAACAATCTGGATCTGGTTTGTTACCTGTACTTTGGTAAACGTGCCTTATTTAACTCTTGCATTACAGTTATGATGCTGACTGTGGTTTGTGTGCGATACAGTGCAATCGCGGTCAGTGCAGCTTTACCCTAAGTGAAGCTAAGATCGCTGTCACCTGATGACATCAACAACATTTGATACAAGCGAGAGCTTCCTTGTAATTATTCAATTTGGCCTACTTCTGCAAGCCAAGCCAGCTCTCATTGCCTTGTGTGACTCATCAGCATGACAAAAAAATGAAAACATTGATTTAAAAGGAAAGTAACTGTCAACCAAAATCTCATGGTGCAGTGCAACTAAATTTAATTACAGTATAATAATTTTGCAAATTTTTTTATTGCATGGTACATGGTAAATAACTGTAGAATTTACAGCAGTAAATGTGTGTCCTGCCAGCATACATTGTCATATTTATGGCTACAGAATGTTTAAGCATTTCAGTGTAAATGACAAGAACCGTACCTAACAAAGCAAGAGTGTTGGACCAGTATGAGTTCAATAAACCAAAGTGCATAATTTGGTGTCAAATGTGGACTGAACCTAGTTCATTTCTGCCCGATAAAAGTAATAGAGCGCTCATTCAGCTGACAAAGAATAGTTTTCGAAAGTTCAATTTCACTCAAGAGTGCCAGGTTTTGTTAGGGACTTCTAAGACAAACCCCATCTGATCACACTACATACAAGCCTTTATACTCTATGTTGGCGGATAAACACTGTATTTGGCAACCAATTCCATGCGACCATGGCTGCCATTCACATTTTTTGCTTTTTTTTTTTTTTTTTTAAATGTAGGGGGGAAGCTGCAGCTAGCTACTAGTGTTGACTGAAAGGGTGGCAACACTGGGAAAATGAAAGGCTGGTATTTTAAGGGGATTAACTTGTTCGCAACATACTGAGAAAAAAAACAATAAACTGAATGAACAGAAAAAAAAATAGAAATTTTAATTATGGACTGAACTAGTTAATTTTTAGAATGGTAAACTAAACTTGTTCATGTAGAAAATGAACTATCCCAACACTGACAAGAGACATGGAAGAAATTACGCTAATACAAGAAAAAGAATGATCATAAAGTCTATTCAGAGGTTCTGGAGTAGGGGTACAGCAGAAAATCAACTCTCAGATTCAGGAAAACGAACGGGGGTACAAATTTACCGGTAGCACGTTGCAGTTTGTCTTTTTTTGTGGAAGCACCAAACCAGAGTGTGATGGATGAACACAGGACTGCATCGATGACTGCTGTGTAGACCTGGCTCAACAGTTCCTGTGGCAGGTTGTGCTTCCTCAGAAGTCACAGGAAGTCCATCCTCTGCCCGGCCTTTTGGGGGATGGGGTTGTCAGTGATTTCCCAATTCAGGTCCTGTGACACTTTAACTCCCAGGAACTTGAATGATTTGACAGTTGACACAGCGCAGCTGGAGCACACTCTCATCAATGTTAGACTATTGTCAAAAGTTTGATTTGTTCGTCTTACAGTTGGCAACTGCCATGAAACTATTTCCCTCTTTCTTCTGCCAAGCAGGAAAGCCGTAAAACTGTAGTCCATTGTTGATTTATTTATTTTTTTCGGGTTTTGATCTGCACTCTGTATTAAGTTTCTCTGGACTTGAATTTGGCTGGCAAAATGTCAACAAGAAAAATAGAGACAGATGTTACTATGTACTTTGATACAGCATGTCTGAGTCGTAAACAAAAGTTCTAAATATGGCCAACACGTCCATGATGCATTCTGGTGTGACCACCCATTCCTCAGCCCTCTTGACAGCTAGCGTGAAGATTTAGATTGTCAACTAGTGGTAATGGACGCCTTTTAAGATGGGCACTTGTGGTTTTGTCATATCTGAGAAGAGATTTTCATATTTTGCAAGCGAGCGCACAACCAATCTCATTTTTAGGAAAATACTTTCGCAAGCTTGAGGCACAGCCACTAGTTAGCTGCACGGACGCAGCACGTATTGCTTTCAAAACACATGATTGCCAATTAATTACTTCAAGCTCATACAGTTGACAAGTCGGCTCAACCCCTGGTATACACACAGAAACACCCACTCATATACCCTCCTTTTATATCTCACCGCACACAAATACTTGATATATTTTTGTTCATGGGCACATGCGCAGGCTCTCACAGTATTGTCGTCATTCTCCAATACAGCGGCGACTATGTATGTAGACGATATGATTCAGTCTTCATCCCAACTCACACCACCAACTTGTAGCTAAAATAAACATACACCCCCATTCATTCAGTATGTAAGAGAACAAAACATCCTTCTCTTTCCGAACGCTTCATAACATCACACTTCGCCTACCCGTGAGGGTTTAAGATTATCGATGACAGACGTAACCTTGCAGCTCCGAGGGGACGAGGCTGCGTTGGAACCGATCCCTGAGGGATTTGAGTCATCTCAAGGCCCAAGGGAGAAGGCTGGTGCCTGCAGACGTCAAGGCAGGTATTCAGCCTAGCCCAAAATTGCTCCCTTAAGGAACAGGAATAGCATCAATGTGAGTGTGACTGTGTGACACGTAATGGCTGCTGTTTAGGTGGTATTCTTTGAGAGTAGTCATATGACATAGACTACTTCGGAGACACAGATTCTCTTGCTTGCTCTCATAAGAAGAATAGACAGTTATTCATCTAATATTGAAAATACGACATCACGTGTTTTAATGTTGTAGTGCTATTATCCCTTCATTTTCTATCACGCTGATCCTCGTTAAGCCTGTTGGTGAGCTGGAGGCTCTCCCGGCTGCTTTTGGGAGAGACCCAACACCCAATACCCAGAAACCTGGAGTGGTTGCCAGCCAATGACAGTATTGTACAGTTTTGTTTTGTTTTTTTTAAATACATGTATTGAATCAACTGCTATGATGTCGGTAATAGCTGAGCAGAATTGTCTTTATGGTGTACAATTGTTTCAATTTCTTTTTGTATTATTTATAGCAGGTAAATGTGGCACTATTTTTTCTCTTTTACCGAGGGCAGACAGGTTCACACTTGACAGTTGCTCACATGATCTGTCTTGACACAGTTTGATCACTCTCAAGGGAATGTCATGTGACACAGCAAATATATGCAAAACCACACAAACAGGTGATTCACACAGAAGGCATGTACATACACAACACCAGGGGCGTGTTAGTTTTTCCGTGTACAAACAGGATACATGCAAATGAAGATGAAAGTCACGTTTGATTATATTTTATTTTATATTTTTTATTTTCTACAAAGATGTGTCAACACACTAATGGTAATGCTGGAAAGATGACTGGTTTACTATTAAACAGAAGATTTTTTGTTTGAGGTTGAGTCAACTTCTGCCACGCCTGTGTTTGTAATGGCGGCGTCATCACTTCCACCCATGTAAACCTTAAAGTTGCACACTGCCACCACCTACGTCCAAAATGTAGTGAGATGAGAAGTGCCGTGACATTTATAACAGGAACTGTAGGAAATACCCTTATTTATCATCTGGAAAGCAATTAGAAAAGAGGATCGATACACATGTCTCTATTTGTGTTATTGCCCTTTATTTTTACATGAAGATAAAAGTAGTTTCAGAAAAACAATTTCACTCTCTCACTTACTGTTGTTACTAATGAAGCATTTCCATTGGCAAAAGCAGTTTCTGTCACTGTTACTTCTCTAATATAATAGGGGAATTGAACTGCACTGTATTAAGGAGAGGATGACCGCGGCCATGTATCGTGAGATTTTGGGGAACAACCTCTTTCCATCAGTCAGAGCATTGAAGATCGGTCGTGGCTGGGTCTTTCAACATGACAATCTCCCGAATTACAGAGCCAGGAAAACCACGGAATGGTTCTGTAAGAAGCATATCAAGGTTCTTGCGTGGCCTAGACAGTCTCCAGACCTAAACCCAATGGAAAATCTTTGGAGGGAGCTGAAACGCCGTGTTTCTCAGCGACAGCCGAGAAACCTGTCTGATCTAGAGAAGATCTGTGTGGACGAGTGGGCCAAAATCCCTCCTGCAGTGTGTACAAACCTTGTGAACAACTGCAGGAAACATTTGACCTCTGTAATTGAAAAAAAGGCTACTGTTCCAATTATTAACCTTGGTTTTCTCAGGTGTTCAAATACTTATTTGCAGCTGTATTACACAAATAAATCGATAAAAAAATCTTACATTGTGATTTCTGGAATTTTCTTTTTAGATTATCTCTCTCACAGTGGACATGCCCCTACGATGAAAATTTAAGACCCTTCCATGATTTATCAGTGGGAGAACTTACAATATAGCAGCCTGTTTTTCTGTCTGTTCTTATATATATGTATATATATATATATATATATATATATATATATATATATATATATATATATATATATATATATATATATGGGCATTGGCCTCACAGTTCTGAGGACCTGGGTTCAATCCTGGCCCCGCCTGTGTGGAGTTTGCATGTTCTCTCTGTGCCTGGGTGGGTTTTTTCCGGGCACTCCAGTTTCCTCCCACATCCCAAGAACATGCTACGATATTTGGACACTATAAATTGCACATATAGGTTTTATGTGAGTGCGGCTGTTTGTCTCTATGTGCCCTGCAATTGGCTGGCATGACCAGTTCAGGGTGTACCCTGCCTCCTGTCCGTTGACGGCTGGGATAGGCTTCAGGACTCCCCGCGACCCTTGTGAGGATAAGCGGCTAAGAAAATGGATGGATGGATATATATATATATTTTCATAGCAAAAAAAGATGTGGGTGTAGCATTTTATCTGCCACCACGCATGCTCAAAATGATCTTATCAGAATTGTTCACCGGGAAACAGTCAATGGTTCAGTTAATTGCCGATTCACAATCAGTGAAATGAATTCAATTCAGTCTTTAAGTTCAGTGCCGTTTTCTTTTGAAGAAAAGAACAATATCATTTCAAATGGTTGGCTTACTCCTGAAATAGTCATCACGAAACGGGGAAGAATTTTGCCCGTCACTTTCAAGGCAGCACGTACGAGAAACACACATGGCTATCTGGCTTTCCACAGGTTAGCAAACTGTTCTGTTGGCCACGGAACACACAGTCTGGACTACGATATGTTATGATGGCATAAACAACCTTCACACTTCTATGAGCAAGCACAAGTACGAGCGTGGATCTACGCACATACTTTGTGTGCTAAATCAACTCGGAATGTACACGTTTCATACGTTCAAATGGCTTGTGCGATGCCATGCCCCAACTCTACAAACTGTGTGAACTGTTCCTCACTCTGACATCCACCAATGCCTCGATGGAAAGAACATTTTCTGGACTAAAATTGATCAAAACAGCGCAATGCCGCGGTACAGCAGAGATTGTCTGGCCTTGCTATGATGTCTTTTGAACGGAGGATGCTTCAGAAGCTCAAGTCAGATGAAAGTGTCTATGAAGTCGTTGTGGAGTTTACCAAGAAGGCCCGTAGGATAGAATTCATAACGTAGGATGTTGATTTGTTATTGAGTGTGTTTGTCCTTTAATTGCCCTTATCAAACATGTCACTCTATTTATTAGTATTGGCAAATTTGTGGGCATGTGATTGTATCATTTCACTGACCACGGAGCTGGTTTAACATTATACCTACACTGTAAATTCCAACACATTATTCTTAGTATGAGCAAGTGTGAGAGCGTCTGTCAAAAATAAACTTGATATATTGGTTGAAAAAAAATCTACCATGTGTTTTTTAGTCATTAAAAACCCCAAATTTTTCAGCGAGCGCTGGCATGTATATCACTTCAGCATCAGTACTGTAAAAGTTCACTGCTCGCCAATGCTCCATAGCATTTTTTACTAGTTGCCACAGTCATAATTTTCTTATGTAAATGTGCAACTGTTTACTTTGTATGAGACAGCATGTGATGAGAAGTGATACTTCTGCAATAGAAACATGATCTGCCCACAAACGTGACTGATAAGCATGTTTTTCTTTGACAAGAGGAGAACAAAAATGGTTTTAGGTGGAACAAGAGCTACAGGGAAAAAACACAAGAGGGACAGTAATATGAATACTGTATGGAGGCGTTCTCTCTGTACGCAGATAAAGGCGCGCACACCGTTTGGGTTGAGTAGTGAACTAAGTTTTCCTCTTTGAAGCAGGGATCTAAGCCCAATATGATGACTCACAGCCAGCTTGTGTTTGAAATTCTGAGCACTGATCGTCGCTTGACTCTGATTGAACTTTAGACATTCCACCAATGTACAGTATGTTATTTTAGCTTCAATTAACGGCAGCCATGGCATGATCGTGAAGGCAAAAGAATGAATACTTTGGCAGTTAGATTGGCAATTGGAAGCAATTTAAGATGGACCATTTCTCGAACAAAATAAAAATTGGCCATTGAGCAAAGAATCAATCGCATAGCAGTTTCACGAAATTAATCAAAGTAAACCAATACATTATATTATATCTGGCCTCTGTTTGAACTAAATATACTGTATCACGGATGTCATGACACCAATTCAACAATAATACTGTTGACCTTTATGCGAATTGACTCGATTGACAATTCATTCAAGGCACACTGAAAATTTTGTTAAACAAGTTGAGTTGTATCATTAAAGCATATTCATTAAGTTCAATAGTTCAATGGTTCCGTGTGCTGTGCGGCCGCCATTCTCACTGGTTAATACTATAGAAGCCTCACACATTTAACAAAATAAAAAAAAACACACATCAACGATGAATAGGTCTTTTTGTTCACTGACTGACACATGAAGTGATTAATTTTACTTCCGGAGCGTGCCCTTACATTGACTGCCAGATAGTGCCAACAAAAAACTAACCTTGTGGCTTTGATGACTGCTGGCACCAGAAGTAAAAAAAAAAAAAATTGCCAGGAGTCCTGCCCCACCCACGAGCCCACTCGCAGCTAATACTGCTGTCCCGGTCTGTTGGGTCACTGCGTGAGACGCCCGCCAGCTCATCTCAACAATGACGATTCATCGCATCTGGAAAACTATCATATCCATTTTATGAATTCAACATATCGATATAGTAATTATCATTATAGGCCTTGTTTTGTTAAACTCTCATGCATATTAGTAAAATATGCTCTCTCTATTAAGCTCTTGTGAGTTACTGTGAAGTCATCAATGAAAGCAGCTTCAAAGTTGAAATTTTTGCAAACTTTGGATTTTGATATTCCCTGATAATTGTAGTTCAATTCAGAAGTGTGCTTGATCAAACTGCCGATGGTTACAAAGATGGCAGGCCACCGAAACAAATGATACAATGTTTTGGGGCGCAGGATGTCTTTCCGTGACAAAACTGAAAACATTCACACAGTTAAGATCACTATAAAATAGCCATAATCTGTGTAGTTGATGGAGTACTGCAAGTTTCGCTATCTCACATGTCCCCGACAAAAGCAGTACCACTTCCTGTTGAGGAAACGCATGGCTGGTCCTGTGTCCTTCTGCAGTGTGGGGACAGGAAGTGTACGACGGCCAACAGGAACCCATTTCTTTCGGCATGCCAAACATTGTGCAGCCCAGTTGTTTGCATGACCTTTCTAATCAGTTGTGGTAGTGCTGAATCTACAGTTTTGTTTACTCACGCAGGAAGTCCACAACTTGTCAAGCCTGCTTCAAGATAATAGGAGACAATCATAAATGTCACAATACATCAGAAGGGACGAATGTAAAAGACTATAAAGGGGTGAGTCAATAAATGGTTCACTTGAATCTGTAATTTAATTACCGGTACTGCACATGTATGAGTGTAATTTAAATGCAAATTGAAATTAAAGTTACCGTCAATGATGAAATGAAAATGAACAAACAGTTACAAGACTTCGAATATTCTCAAAGCAATAACCCATAATGAAATTTACACTAACTAGATTATTAGTATTTGAGCACAATGTTTAATTTAAAATCTGAGTCGAAAACATCAAATAGTCAGAATGAAATCGCTAGTGGTGTCATGGATTATATTGCAAGTTCCACTCGTGCCGTCATTACAATGTAGTAACTGTCTGGGAAAGGGCTTCCATTGCGATTGAAACAGGAAGTCTACCTTATCTGCCTTATTTATCTTCCTCATTTTCTGTGTGTCTATAACAGCATCAAATTGCTTCCTCTTTTGTGCAACATTACTAGCATTTTTTTTTTTTACTCATGTGGTAAAAGTGATGATGGTAAATGGTAACTGGAATGCACTTATGTTGCGCTTCATTGACACTATCATAGTGCCCAAAGCACTTTACAAAGCCTCACATTCACCCTTCATGTGCACATTCATACACCAATGGGCAACTGCTGCCATGCAAGGCGCTGCCAGGCCCATTGGGCGCAAATTAGGACTCCGTGTCTCGCTCGAGAACACTTCAACGTACAGACAGTCAGAGCTGAGAGTCAAACCAGTGACCCTTTTGACAGTGGATGACCTGCTCTACCAACTGAGCCACAGCTACCCTTTGTCCTTTGCTTATATGTGCCCTTCGATTGGCTGGTGACCAGTTCAGGGTGAACCCTGCCGCTCAGCCAGGGTCAGCTCTAGCATGCCTACGGCTCTAGTGGGCATAAGCAGTACAGAAAATGGATGGGTTGTTAGAACCAGTCACACAAAGTAGGCAACAAGATCTAAAAAAGAAAGGCATCATGCCAAAACCCAAAGAAATTAATGAACAAATAAAAAGCCAAGTGATTGAAATCTGCATCTGTTTGGAAAAGGTAACAAAGCCATTTCCAGCTTTGGGACTCCAGCAAACCACGACCTGAGCCAATATCCACAAATTGAAAAAATTGTGAACAAGAGGTGAACCTTCCAAAGATTGGCCAGTCAAAATTACTCCAAAAATGTAATCATGACTCATCCAGGAGGTCACAAAAGAAACCACACCGACATCCAAAGAATTGCAGGCCTCATCTCCACAGAAAATCAGACTTGTGGGAGATAAAACATGACAGCAAAGGGCAGCTTACATATGGGGGGGGGGGGGGGTTGGGGGGGGCTGTAACAATCAGCCAATATACAGAAAGTTCATGTTTTCATTAAGCACAAATACATTTTCTCTTCATTTTGAAGGATTGCCGGCAATGAGTTGGACTCGTTTCCAGTGAGAGTTGGACTCCGCCAAGGTTGCCCTTTGTCACCGATTTTGTTAAAAACTTTTATGGACAGAATTTCTAGACACAGCCGAGGCGTAGAGGGTGTCCGGTTTGGTGGCCTCAGCATCCCATCTCTGCTCTTTGCAGATGATGTGGTTCTGTTGGCTTCATCAAGTCGTGATCTCACTGGAGCGATTCCCAGTTGAGTGTGAAGCCGCTGGCATGAAAATCAGCACCTCCAAATCCGAGACTATGGTCCTCAGTAGGAAAAGGGTGGCGTGCCCTCTCCAGCTCGGGGATGAGATCCTTCCCCAAGTGGAGGAGTTCAAGTATCTTGGGGTCTTGTTCATGAATGAGGGAAGAATGGAGCGGGAGATCGACAGACGGATCGGTGCAGCGTCTGCAGTGATGCGGACTTTGTATCGGTCCGTTGTGGTAAAGAGGGAGCTAAGTCGAAAGGTGAAGCTCTCAATTTACCAGTTCCTATGTTCCTACCCTCACCTATGGGCTTGAGCTTTGGGTCGTGACCGAAAGAACACGTCCGGATACAAGCTGCCGAAAGGAGTTTCCTCTGCAGGGTGTCTGGGCTCTCCCTTAGAGATAGGGTGAGAAGCTTGGTCTTCCGGGAGGGGCTCAGTGTCGAGCCGCTACTTCTCTGCATTGAGAGGAGCCAGATGAGGTGGCTGGGGCATCTGATTCGGATGCCTCCCGGACGCCACCCTGGTGAGGTGTTCCGGGCATGTCCCACCAGAAAGAGACCCTGAGGACAACCCAGGACACGCTGGAGAGACTATGTCTCTCGGCTGGCTTGGGAACGCCTCGGGATCACTCTGGAAGAGCTGCAAGAAGTAGCTGAGGAAAGGGAAGTCTGGGTATCCCTGCTGAAGCGACTTCCCCTGCGACCCGACCCGGAAAAGTGGATGGATGGATTGATGGATGGATGGATGCATGGATAAAGGACAACCCAGATTTATACCAAGGCTCCTCTCACTTCTATAGTTTGTGTTCTTTGATTCTTTTCTGTTGTTTTTCTTCATCAAGCCATTTCTGTATTGCTTGTCCTCACGAGAGTTCACAGGTGTGCTGGATCCAATCCCAGCTATCTCCAGGCAACCAGCAGGGTACCATTTAAGGAGCAGATTACTGTTTTGGGGTTACAAATTGTAATCCTTAAATTCATGAATGTTTGGAACAAAATGGGAGAAATTGATAGGTCTATAAAATCTGCGAGGACCCTTAGTCTTGCATTTTACCATAGACTGTTCATGTTTTGAAGACACTTGTCAAAAGTAGTGGAAAAAAAAAGACGCCACATGCAGAAACACATTCTTCAACATGCTGTCAATACTTGTCATTAATTCCCTCCTTGCTAATATTCAAAGGGTCATGCTCGAAACAGAGAAATCATGTCAACGAAGACTCAACATGACCTCAACCACTGCTCCCCCCCAGGCAAAATGAATGGCATTTTAAGGGAAAATGGATTCGAGGGTGTCACGAGGTAGATAATTACTTTCATGAGTGCAGTTACTTCAGTGGATTAATAGATCCTAGTGACTGATATGAGCCTATAAAGGAGATGAGTACAAAGACACATACGGTGGGAATGACTTTGTGAGGTGAGAATACTTGTGGGTTTAGCCTGAAAGCTATTTGACTTGACATTTATCGGGTTTTCGGTGGTGGGTGAAAAAAGGTGCAAGATGGCAGCGTGAGTCAAGAGGGAAGGTAAGTGCCATTAAATGTGATTTTAAAAAAAAGCGGTTAAGATGCATTTTCTGAGTGTTGGTGGGGCAGAGGTGGTCATTCCTCTGACTCATTTTATGACTTTTTCAGCATTGTCCCTTTGGCAGCTTCTGTTTGCCACGTTTGTCACTTGATAGCAAAAATTATCCACCCAACCCACCTACAGTATAACCGTCAGGATGCCATCAATCAATATGTCAGAGTTGATTGGTGTAGTGGTAATTTATTATGAGAGCATAAATGGTCAATACACTAATTGTTGTCCTTAATGGTTAGTGTTATACTTGACGTTTTCGATGCAGTTTGTATATTTATTTGGAGTTATTCTATTAAATGGCAAGTCATTTTACAATTGTACCTCTATTTATGTATTAACAGATGAAGTCACAGTCTATAAACTCATATTGCAAGGAGTCAAGGTCCAAGAAACATGAAGTTGTGAAAAAAATGATATTTTGAAATAATAACAAATTAAAAAAAACGAAAAACGGAATGTTTTTCTGTTTTTCATATTGAAAAATTGTGATGTTTTATTTCAATGTGCAAAATAAATGAGTTTATTGTTCAGGGGAGTTACCGATAGTACGGTGGTACATTCGTCTGACTTTGGTGTGGGCAGCAAGGGCTCATTTCACACACTGTCAGGGTATGAATGTGAGTGCCAATAGTGTTCTGTGTCTGTATGTGTTCTGGAACTGACTGGAAACCAGTTCAGGATGTAGTTCTTCTTTCACCCAAAGTCAACGGGGATAGGCTCCAACAAGCCTGTGACTCTGATGAGGAGACACCATACACAAAATTGATGGATGGATGTTTGGAGGTTTAAGGCATAGAAAGTGCGTTGGTCATCATTATGCTACACTTGTTATTTTTTTATTTTTAGATATCTTTTTTCAGGACTTAGTACATAAGATCATAAAGATTTTCAATCAGCTATTTAGTCCACAACTCAATCCCCATGTCCCAAAATGGTAATGCCTTCATTATGTCGATATATTTTGGAAGGTGTAAAAACCCTTCAGTGTACTTATTTTATATCAGCATTCACAATCTGCATCCAGCACTCTGTTCCTCTCTTGGAATCCTACTGATGAACCAAATTCCTTCCTATGCGACCAACCCCACCCGTCTCCTACTCCCTGGAGGACGTCTGCCTGCCTTGTCCGCTTTCATCAGCCCAAGAAAGAGCTCATGATAACAGGCTGGAGCTGCATCACTGATTGGATTCAGGTAGAAGGCCTCATTTGGGGCCATTGATCGCTTCCTCAGTGTGGAGACGCCTCGGAGCCTTTCACATTAAGTCAAGTCCATTTTATTTATGTAGAAACAAATCAAACCTGAAGTTATCTTTGGGAAACGTTTTCTGGACTCCGGTGTTACATACGTGGCAGTAAAACTAAGATTAACAAAGATAAGAGATATCTAGGTATACGCACTAATCGGGGGAAGAATTGTTGCAAAATTAATCTATGTCACTGCCTTGCTATACAGGAGACAGGAAATTACCTCAAGTTATTTTCTTTTACCTTTTTTTAGAAGTCCAATTACGTTTTGAAAACATTCAGAAAATTGTTATTCGCCTGTCGCTAGAGGGGACATTGACGGAGCACATAAAAAAACAGCAATTACGACTAACTCAGAACAGAAAATGAGACTTGATTGATATTGCATGTACTTTGAACTGGAACTCTTGTAAGGTCAGATGTGGAAACGTTAACAAAGATGGGAAACACAAAATAAGATCTCAATAAATGAAAAAAAAATAGTCAATAATAGACAACAAATGAAAAAAATGCATGTTTCAGTTTGGTCTATGTTTTATCTCTCAATTTATTTGCAAAAAAAAAAGTGGTAAAAAAATTATTTTAAAAAATATTTGTTTTCAAATCTGTGACTGCACGTGCCTAAACGCATGTCGGGGTCCACTGGATAGTGTTAAACTGTTGATCACCATTTCATTTCATTTTTTGGCTGTGGTGAAAACAGCGCCCAGTGAAGCATTCACATTGAGGGGATGTGTCACGCCTTGCCCACAATATACAGCGGCATGAGTAAGTATTTAACCTGTGACTAGTTTTCACATGACATACATTTCCAAAGGTGCTACTGACAAGAAACATTTTTGGAACAACTCAAGTAATCCACACATACAAAGAAAGTAGAACAAATAAGATCAGAAGTGAAATTATGTGGTAATGAGGTAAAATGATGCAGAGAAAAAAGAATGAACATGCCAACTGGTACTTATTTAATACTGTATATAAAAGCCTTTGTTTGCAATGACAAGTTCAAGATGCCTCCTGTACAGTTCTATCCATTGTTCTGGTGGGAATTTGGCCCATTCCTCCACAGAAGCAGTCTTCAAATCTTGAGGTTTCCGTGAGCTTCTTTTATGGAGTTTGAGTTTCAGTTCTTCCCATAAATCTTCGATTGGATTCAAGTCAGGTGGTAGATTACAAAATAGCTTTATGTTGTAATTTATATTCCTGAGCAAGGAGGTAATGTCGCGGACAAGCTCAGCAAGCCTGTTAGCCCACGAGCTAGCAAGGTTTTACACCTTTTGGAGCACGTTATGTCCTCAGAGAACCGAGACAGTGGGTTGATTTTTTACGATCTTGAATCCACATTTTATTTACTTGGCGATTTTTCTTTTTATTATTATTATTATTCAAATTTGCCTGGGTTGTCATCAGCACTTGGCGGTCCTTCAAATTTAGAAGACATTTTATTATACTGTACTATACAAAGACTTAATAGTTAACGTGTCTGAACTTGTGGATCGTAAGGTGATGCAAGAAATAACATTATTAGCTGCTATGGAAAGTCATGTGTATCATTTTAAGAATGGAAAAACACTGAATCAATTTTTCTCATTTCTTCACCGGTTCATCTTAAATTGTCTCTTGACGTTTGATGATGGGTGTTAAAACCCTTGTCAATTCTTCATGAAAATAATATGACTAAAAGGAGATTGTTGTGGTATCATCAATGTTTGTTCACATGGACTTTCCTTTCATGGTCGTGCCTCTGTGTCGTTATTGTTTCGCTTGTGAGAGGAAGTGATCAGGCCACTGCCCTTCTTCCCCACAATGACTATTCGGTGCGTTCCCTTGAGGACTTGAGGACCTCTGTTCTGTATATATATATTTTATTTTAGCTTGACCACTAACACTAAGCTGGAGCTTTTTTTGTTGCACGGCATATCTGTTATAGGTGACTCAAGAGTGAGATTCACATTCACCCATGCTGAGTCATTGTGTGTCTTTTGAATGTCATCTCAATAACCTTAAAAAATTGCTCATGAAAAAAAACGCATATTTTCGATACTTTGAGTTTTGAAACGTAAATATCTTTTTCACTGCCAATTCAGCTTGTAATTGAATTGACATGAATTCTTTTAGCCATTCAAATTGATGAGTCTGACTCATGTCAATGGTGGGTGGCTGTGGACAAATAGTTGAAGATGCCCAGAGTGTCATTGGGATAATGTCAGGAGGGCTGAATGACAAGCAGCCTTGCAATAATAGTAGTCACTACTCATACAATATTTGGGCAAGACAACATGTCAGTCATTACAGGCAACACCACTGATAAGTCTGTTTTGTTTTCAGTTTTCCAGTTTTCACGGGCCGGGCTTCACATCTATCATTACAAGCAGCATTACTGATTAGTCAGACATGTCACTGAGCTTTCATGTAGTTATTTATGGTTAGTCTACAACAGTTTTATCGCCACTGAGTGACCTCATCTGAAGTTTAACTTTTTACAGTTTCTGCCGATATTTTAGGTGCAAGCTTTGACGAGAAATATTGACTTTTGCCTTGAATTCTGTCAACCGTGTGTACATAAGTATGACAAATAGTAAATGTAAACAGTGACTCATTCTCTTCTGCTTTCAAAACAGTCTGTCACTAACATTGGAAGGCACTCTCTACATACAGTATGTGCCACTGAGATATGCAGACGTGACCGTTTCATTGAAATCAAGTCGATTCTTGAATCTTGATCTGTCATGGAGTACACGATGCTCTGTGTCAAGGTTGCCAGAGATCGGGCTGAAGGTGGGTTCATTTGGACATTGAGCCCTGCCAGCTGTATCGCTCAAGTTTCAGTCATTCATGCTTCTGACATGTTGAGCCTGTTTCGCACTTTAGGCCATATGCGGGAAAAGCAGTTGGATATTTTCTTTTACACAATTATCCTGAATATTCTTTGAAAGTTTCCAATGTTTCACCGTGGAGTATTGTGCTTTGATAATTGTAAAAAGAAAAAGATCCTTGTAAGGAAAACACATTCGCCACCATAATTCAACAGAATGGTGTTTTTGAGTTATTGAGTCGACAACCTTTTTCAGAATGTATTCCTGGATGTAACACATACTGTGCATTTACTACATTTTGTGAGATTTCCCAGTCATTGCATTCTAAACTAAACTGTCATATTTTTTTTCGAGCATTATTTACATAATTTTTCATTCATTTAGTACCAATGTGATGAGCACATCCTCATCCTGAGTAGTAACGAACAATCAGGACTCAAGTTACGTCACGGTATTACAGGTCATTGATTAAATATGTTACAGTTTCAGAAGAAAATATGGTCATGTCTTTTCTGATAAGACAGGAGCAGAATTATTGTATATTATTCCTGATGAAACAAATTAGACTGACAGTTTTCAAAATTGCAACACATTGAAATGGAAATCCAGCATGTGTAACCATCTGACATACAAACATTGTCACAGCAGTTTGATCGAATATTGCTCCGTTCATAACTAGACTATTTTCCATTATTTTTTTTAGATTTGTGTAATTGAGCAAACACCAGGGGTTTGTGGACATTTAGTCATCCTACACGTCACAAAATAACAGCCAGGTGTACTCCTAAAGTATTGCAGCAGTGGAAGGTGAAAACACTACACATGGTTTTCACAGCTAGAATGTTCCAATGTTCATCTAACCACCAATAATGATTTTATAAAATGCCTTTTTTCATGCCTAATTCCATAGCCTTTCTTTTTTGTCATAAATCCTACTAAATCAGTGACAGTGTAACTCACCAGAACCAGTCTACCAGGTGTTCACATTTGTCTCTCATTCATCTGATTTCCCGTAAATCCATTTTGTATTTTGAAAGTCATGCTGCCACTTGATCATTAAGTTGTCCACCCCCATCACGACCCCTGCTTTGGATAGCACTACCAAAAAAAACCCACCCATTGAATTCCTTTATCAAGATGCAGCAGTTCCTTGTAATCAAGGCTGAGAGTTGAGATAAATTTAGTCTCTTGTTCCATCTGATAGAGCTGTGGGAAGAAGGAAGGCTGGGCAAGGGGAGGTAGGCTTGCTCCCAGAATAAGAAAAGTATAACCTTTCTGTCCTTTCAACCAAACAAGCCTTCCCCCCAGACTCAGCGGGTTAAAGTGGTTGCCAGGGGAGCCACAACTCAGAGGAAATTTAGAGTCAAAACCACCTACGCCCTTTACTCCTCCCCCCTCCACTAATTGAGTTGTATGCATCACCAGTTTGTCCCCCTACCTCAGGTCCTCTGAGGCACATCTTAGTAGATGGTGCAGAGAGAAGAAATGTCAAAACCCAGCCAGCCTACCACCAAAAGAGCCTTCCGTCCAGCCTTACAATTATACGCTCACATCCAGTGTGAGCTTGGAGCATGGGCCACACAAGATCCAGTCTAGCTTTTCAACTCCATACTCCCATTATTCATTTGACTTGTTTTTTTTCCTCAACTCTGGCATTGAGACTGGCACTAGAGAGATCCAGTGACTGGTGTTGAGATGCGAGGCTGGACCTGAGCCCGCGGTGACTGGATGGTAGTCAGTGATGTTTATCACTACACGAGCACCTGCTACAGATTTAAATTGGAAATCAGGTCATCATGTAGAAACACTTCAGATATACCCTCTAGCTACAGACACCTCAACCCTGTGTGACTTCATGTGCAGCAAATGTCTTGTCCATCCTATGGAAAAATTCTAAATTTACAAAGAGCCCAGCAGCGGTCATTAAACTGTGTGACCCCTCCCGGCGATTGTGCATACTGCTGGTGGGCATGATGAACATTATCTATTAAGATTGCAGTCTTTTACTCAGATACAAAACAGTGAGTGCTAAATTGTTCATTCGCTTTCACTAACTCTCACAGATAATGCATGCTGTTGTAGATGGGTATAAAAGGTGTGGAGACCACTGGATTTAAAAAGATGGTTTTGTGTTTTAGGTAGATCTGACGCTTTCGGGGGTGGAACATTTGGCAGAGCAATATAATCATAGAATGAAGAATAAAGAGGTGATGGAACTGGAAGTGTCAGTGAAAGAGTTGCACAAAAAATGTTCATCACTCCAAAAATGTTGGACATTCAGTCGTGTTTTGTTTCATGAACTTGTTTCATTGAACTTGACCCGAGTGTGCAGCAAGTGGATCTATGTTCTAATACTGCATAAAATTTAAGTTAAAACTGGGACAGGACACACCCAAACTGCTCTAGAGAACTTAGTAACAACTGCTGCCATGTGCTGAAATGACCTAGATGTACGGATATGCAGAGCTGAAAGGAGTTTTGTCACCGATGATACGGCATGAGTCCTTTTCGTGAACATCTCCAACTCCAAGCAGAATAATTTTTGTTGGGTGGCATTTCAAAATTGGTGACTTGAGCAGAAAAGCTCTCCTTGTCTCCTCTTATTTCACCTATGCTATGCTGGCAATGCATTGCATGGAGCTTTGTACCTGCCTTATAGACGCAATGTTTAAATTGCAAAATAAATCATAACAGTTCATTTTAGTCTCCCAGTCTCTACCATGCTCCAAAATTACTGGCTCCAGGCAGGGCCTGTGCCGCTGCACAATGATTGGCTGTTGTATGCCTGTAGAACACGCCCTACTGCTTTGAGACAGGAAAGTAGAATGCGTTTAAGTGTGTAAGTGTGTGTAAGTGTTAGATATGTTTCCCACTTACCCTAACCCACCCTAATCCTAACCTTAGTAGTTAAGGATAAGGCTAAACTCATCCTAAACCACATTAAACCCCAACCTGACCCCTAAATCTATCCATAACAATTGTCTTTGTTTTATTTTGTACAAATGTTATACACGTTTGGGATGGTCATCTCGTTCTATCTGCAAAGCCTGCCCTTTTCACGGCAGATGAAACAATCATGTTCCTGTGGGGCGTGTGCTGCCTGAAAACTCTGTGTGTTAAAGGAAAAGAAAAGAATGCTGCTAGAATGGCCCAGCCAATCAACAAATTTGAATGCAGCAGAATATTAATGGTAAGACCTGAAACTCAAGGTCAATTAAAGAAGCTCATGTAACCTTAAAAAATTGAAGACTCCTTGTGTAGAGGAATGGGCCAAAATCACACTAGAGCAATGCATGAGCAGTCACTCACATTTGACGAGCGCGTTCGCGTCCGCGCTCTACGGCACTCACAAATCTGCACAGTCGAGCACGAAAAATCACGTGTGTGAAATTTGTTACAAATACAAAAAATAGATATTGGAAGACATCGCTTATTTTGTGTAGTCTTGACATTAATTTACGTGTTTATTTCATAAACGTTGTTAACAAAACAAGCCTGGTCCTAAACAATCAGTATTCACCCAGAAAAAGGAAACTGTAGCGAGCATGTACGGAAGTGATGTCGTTAGTGCATGTTCCGAGCTGCTTCACGTACTGCGAGAGCATTTACGTCAAAAGTAGATGGTGTACCAAAAAAAGGCATTAGACTATCATCCACCTCGTTGCTTGATTCAGGTGTGGCCAATACGTTGAGCGCAGACACATAAAGGTGCGTTCTAGCAAGACGCCCTCCTATTTACTGCAGTTGCTTTTGGATGATATAGATAATCTACTGCTAACTTTCATCAATGGATTGACAATAGATAGCGCCATAAATTACACAAGATTATAACAATACATCATGATGTAATAAAATTATTTGATGATATGAATATTTAGTGTTGCAATTGAATGTCTACTGACTCTTTAAAGATTTCTGTCTCAGTCTGTGCAGCGTCATTAAACTGTGATTATAGTATTAGGTAACTACATACTCGAGTGTAAGAACTCTAAATTATTTTAAGGTCTTGAGATTCAATCCCTAATCACACCCGCAACTTTATATCTGCGTGCATGACTGGCCACACCCGTGCATTTTTTAAATGTGAGTGACTGCACGTGACTAGTGTCTCCATAAAGGAGGTGTCTTGAAGATGTCTTTGCACAAAAAAAAAGCTTTTGTACAAAGCATTAAATATGTAGCAGTTGGCATACTCACTGTTTGCTTAACAAACTCCTGCAGTTCAAAAGTGACCTGAAGTGTTGATATTCTTTTATTATTGCTGCTTTTAATCTATTGTATTAAAGGGAAGTTTCTGGCTGTTGTGACACATCATAAAAATATCACTGTTAAATCTTTATGGTAGGTTGTCAATTCTATATTGTTCATATGTACCGGTACTATAGTAAAGGGACATGATGTTTAGACTTAGTATAAAAAGCAACCAACCGCATCACTCATCAGGAGCTCTACCTTGTGATGCCCTCTCCTCCCCTTTTCTGTCCTCTCTCATCTTGTTCTATTGGGGATTTGATGCATGTCCTCACTAGGTGTGTCCCCATATCCACAAATAAGAACACCATTTGACTGTTATAACTGTACTTGTGATCAAATATTTAGATGTCTGATTAATCAATTATCTAACTCTTGTTCTGGTGTGGTTTGCATCCCTTTTCCCCTTGTCCATTTTGCCTTATTGTCTGTCGCCTAAAACCCTTTTTAGGACCAGATGGATTTTCAATGAACATTAGAATAATAATAATAATAAACCAACATAAAATAAGCAGAGGGAGTATTTCAAACGCCCTTGTTGCACAACAAAACTGTTCCAGCACCACGATGCGTGAGCAATTACTAGATGGGAAGAAGGTCGCCATGACTGGATACAGATATGTAACAATCTGTTTAAGAGGACAAAAATACAAATTTACAATAATACAATATACAGTGAAGAAAATAAGGATTTGAACACCCTGCTATATTGCAAGTTCTCCCACTTTAGAAATCATGGAGGGGTCTGAAATTTTGATCGCAGATGCATGTCCACTCTGAGAGAGATAATCTATAAAGAAAAATCCAGAAATCACAATGTATATTTTTTTATGATATATTTGTGTGATATAGCTGCTAGTAAGTATTTGAACACCTGAGAAAACCAATGTTAATATTTGGTACAGTAGCCTTTGTCTGCAATTGCAGAGGTCAAATGTTTCCTGTTGTTGTTCACCAGGTTTGCACACACTGCAGGAGGGATTTTGGCCCACTCCTCCACACACATCTTCTCTAGATCAGACAAGTTTCTGGGCTGTCGCTGAGAAACATGGAGTTTCAGTTCCCTCCAAAGATTTTCTATTGGGTTTTGGTCTGGAGACTGGCTAGGCCACGCTAGAACCTTGATATGCTTCTTACGGAGCCACACCTTGGTTTTCCTGGCTGTCTGCTTCGGGTCATTGTCATGTTGAAAGACCCAGCCATGACCCATCTTTGATGCTCTGACTGATGGAAAGAGGTTGTTCCCCAAAATCTCACAATACATGGCCATGGTCAACCTCCCCTTAATACATGCAGTCGTCCAGTCCAAATGCAGAAAAACACCCCAAAGCTGATGCTACCACCCCCATCCTTCACAGTAGGGATGGTGTTCTTCGGATGAAACTCATCATTCGTCTTCCTCCAAACACGGTTAGTGGAATTATGACCAAAAAGTTCCATTTTGGTCTTATCTGACCACAAAACCTTCTCCCATGACTCCTCTGTATCATCCAAATGGTCATTGGCAAATTTAAGACGGGCCGTGACATGTGCTGGTTTAAGCAGGGGAACCTTCCGTGCCATGCATGATTTCAAACCATGACGTTTTAGTGTATTACCAACAGTCACCTTGGAAACAGTGGTCCCAGCTCTTTTCAGGTCATTGACCAAGTGCTGTTGTGTAGTTCTGGGCTGATTCTTCACCTTTCTAAGGATCAGTGAGACCCCACAAGGTGATATCTTGCAGGGGGCTGTACTCCAATTGAGATTGACCGTCATGTTTAGCTTCTTCCATTTTCTAATTCTTGCTCCAACAGTGGACATTTTTTCATCAAGCTGCTTTGCAATTTCTCCATAGCCCTTTTCAGCCACGTGGAGTTGTACAATTTTGTCTGTGGTGTCTCTGGACAGCTCTTTGGTCTTCGCCATGTTCCAAGTTTGAGTCTTACTGATTGTATGGGGTGGACAGGTGTCTTTATGCAGCTAACGACCTCACACAGGTGTATCTGATTCAGGATAATACATGGAATGGAGGTGGACTTTTAAAGGCGGACTAACAGGTCTTTGAGGGTCAGAATTCTCGCTGATAGAGAGGTGTTCAAATACTTATTTGCAGTTGTATCACAAAAATAAATTGGTAAAAAAATCATACACTGTGATTTCTGGATTTTTCTTTTTAGATTATCTCTCTCACAGTAGTCATGCACTTGTGATGAAAATTTCAGATCCCTCCATGATTTCCAAGTGGGATAACTTGCAATATTGCAGGGTGTTCAAATACTTATTTTCTTCACTGTAAAGTGCTCAATGGAACACACTTAGCTCAATACAAAATAAAAAAAATGTGCTTCTCTTCATCTAACATACACACACAATGCACAAAAAATAGCCCAGACACTTGTTTTCATGTATATGAGAATCCACAACCAATTGAATTATTGTTATCTACACTTTCACAGAAGCTATAAATTTTGTAAACTATGTATATTTTGAACCATGGGATTTCACTTTTCTCAAGATTATTTTTACTTGCCAATTCAAGCGTAACCGATCTCCCAAATAAATATTCACAATCACAACTTGCTGAGTTAGCTGCTGCTAAGAAACATATTTTATTCAACTGGAAAAATAAAGAATTATGAAAATTAATCACTTGTTAAATTTGATTATATAGTATATTACATTAGAAAAAAATATCTGCAGCGCAAAAGAAAGCTGATTAAGCGCTCATCACTAGAAATGATGAGGGAGGATGCCAGGAAAGGGGAGAGGAAGGCAAAGATGGGAAGACCCGCATCTCGCTGTCCTCAACTGGCTACCATGATCCCTGTACCCACTGTGACATTGGTATGGGTGAGGTGAGATGCTCACGGTGGACAATAATGGTAAAGGTAAGGGCCTGGAAAGTGATGGACAATCGGGGGGAATGTCCTCCTGAGCCCAATCCTGGCTTCCCCCTACTAACAGTTGTATAATGCATTAAAACTGGACAATCAGCAAGCCAGAGAAGGGGGCAACCACACCGGAGACCAGCACAGATGTGCCAGTACCCGGCCAAGCGTCTCCCTCATTAAGCTTAGTGCCAGTCCCCCAGGGTACCCAGAATGAGATGGGAATGTGCATAATATGTACAGGGTGAGTAAGCGTCGAGACCCCTGTGGGCGGACTGAGCATGTAAAGAAAAGGGGTGCAGCCCATACCCACCCTACAGGTTGTACAATTGATATTGGTTGAGCATGTACTGTATATTTGGAAGAGCTATATCTTTAAAATCAGCCAATAGATGAAGATTAGGAGAAACTGGAATACGGCAGTTAAAAACTGATGAGATCTTTTTTGTTGTTGCTTTGTATAGTACAGATTTAAAATGCACTTATGGCTGTAGCACCAAACTGTATTTACTGATATTGGTTTTACTGACGATGCTAAACCACATTCTGCATGTGTTACAACAGCTTGGCTTTGTCGTAAAGGAGTGTTGGTACTAGACTGGCCTGCCTGTAGCCCAGACCTGTCTCCTACTGAAAATGTGTGCCGCATTAAGAAGCGTAAAATATAAGAATGGAGACCCCAGACTGTTGAACAGGTGAGGCTGTACATCCAGTAAGAATGGGAAAGAATTCAACCTACAAAGCTTCAACAATTAGTGTGCTCAGTTCCCAAACATTTATTGAATGTTGTTAAAAGAAAAGTTGATGTAACACAGTGGTAAACGTGACCCTGTCCCAGTTTTTGGGGGAACATGGTGGAGCCATAAATTTCTAAATTAAGGATTATTTGCTAAAAACGATCGAACTAAATGAGTTTGAACATGAAGTACCTTGTCTTTGTTGTGTATTGAATTAAATATAGGTTGAACATGATTTGCAAATCATCTTATTCTGTTTTTATTAATGTTTATCACATCCCAACATTACTGAACATGGGTTTGTATTTTATTCTTTGAATGAAAATAATGGGTTAATAATGATGTAATGTTTCAGATCCACAGCTCTCACCAGCAGGCCCGTGTGTGTTCCCAACCTAACTGTTCCTTTCTCTGACACACTAGCACCTGCTTCCAATGATAACAGTGTGTGCCTACACAGTGTGCGGTGTGGGTACTTGTGACAGTCGTGCCCACTTCCTGTGACGTGTGCTACTTCCCCCATCGCATCGCCACCCTCTCCCAGCGCTCCTATCTATTACATCTTTCCATTCCTGCCTCTGCACGTCTTTCCATCTACTGAGTGGGAGCGCTACTGTGTCATTGTGAGAACATTGTGTTAATGTTCCGCTTTGTGTGTGTGTGGTGTGTGTGTGTGTGTGTGTGTATGTGTGTGTGTGTGTTTGTGATTAAAGCAGATCAGCACAATCTGTAAAGTCCCAGTGAGTTTAATCTCAGCTGAGTGAATTGGGTTTTGTGCCACCCACACAGGTGAGGAGAGGGGAAGCCCACTGGACATCAAAGGATGAGTGAGGAGTGTGGAGGGAGACAAATGACAGGCAGGGGGGAGGTGGGGGAGGAACTGCACAATATATTTATGAATGTTGTTATGAAAACGAGAACTATTATGGCATCAATATTTGAGTAAAAGGACATGTGACATTTCCTTTCATTATCATAACGCACCCCAGTGTTTATTTATACAGTGGCTGTGTTCACAATCACTACCTTTCCACTATTTAGGATTACGTACCAAGCTTGCCATTTTGTTGTGCTGCGGGAATGTGTGATGAGTATAGGTGTCACCAACCATTCTGAAACCGAGACCTACTTTTGGGGTACTGATTGATGAGCAGGTCTACCAGTTTGATACAAACATCTGAAAAAAAAATCTCAATTTTTATTTACAGTATATTATCGTGGAAATAATTTATTATATTCATCCTTTTTATATTCCTGATCACATTCTCAAGTGTTTACATTTTCAAATGATCCCTTCAACATTTCTAGAAAATAACAACGTCCAATCGCTTGTGTGCTAATTTTAGAACAGGGGCTCCACATGTGGTCCTTCAGGCATACCTGGTGCCCGCCCACCAGGTGGTGACCCCTGACATAGATTATCCCTGACGTATGCCCTCAATGCATCCAAGAATGCATTTTGAAAAATAGTGACCAACTGATGGTCACAAGAAAGGCTAGAATGTATACAGTATCTTTTTATGCATTGTGCGGATTCAGAGAAAACGTTTTCTATTTCTGAGGTATAATTTTATTTTGTGCATGACACAAATTGTTTTAAGTTTCCTTAGTTGATAAAGGTAGAGTAACACATAACACGAATGGGTATGAAATGCTTTTATTTGTATAAATACATGTAGTGAATGATTCCAAACACAAAGAAGATGATATTTCAACATTTATTGTCAGAGTGACACTGACTTATATTACTTTACTTTTCTACCTTAGGCTTTGGAAACAATAAAATAGCATTAATTGTCACACACACATAAAACAAAAAAAGTTAACCAGCCAGTTAACTGTACGTTAACTTGCGGCATGGTGAGGCAACTGGAGAGACCATTGGCCTCACAGTTTTGATGTTTGGGGTTCAAATCCTGGCCCCGCCTGTGTGGGGTTTGCATGTTCTCCCCGTGCCTGTGTTTTTCTTGGGCACTCCGGTTTCCTCCCACGTGCCCAAAAACATGCATTAAATGGGGACTCTAAATTGGCCTTAGGTGTGATTGTGAGTCCAACTGTTGTCTGTCTCCATGTCCCCTCCAATTGGCAGGCAACCAATTCAGGGTGTACCCTGCCTCTTGCCCGTTGACAGCTGGGATAGGTTCCAGCACAGTCAACATCAGAGAACCAAGGCAAATGAGAAAAAAATTCGATGACAATATCCCCGATGCTGCTAAAGTGGCTGGTGTGACCCTGAGTCTGGCGTGAGAGTTTGCGTTTGAGTGTCTGTGTGTGTTTGCGTGTGTGCATCAACGTTTGTGGAATGTCAGAGTTCAAGTGGGCAGAGGACAGAACATGTAGATGGGGTGGAGCGAGCAGAGACTTCAGATTCCTGACAGCTTAATAAATAAAACTGGTTTAGAGTCAGCTAGCCCTGGCCTGCAGACTCTGCAGTTTCTTCCCTGATGGCAGCAGAGTGAATAGGCTGTGTGATGGATGGGTGGCAGCTCCTGCTATGCAGAGGGCTTTACTGTTGATGTTGGTAATGTAAATGTTCTGCAAGGAGGGAAGCAAGGTTCAGATGATCTTCTCATCCCCCATCAGTATGCAATGAAGAGCCTTGTGGCAGGATGTGGTCCAAGTTGCAGTTGGTCAAGATCCGTTCGATGCGCTTTGTAGAACGAGCACGTAATGGATGGTCAGAGCTCTGGCCCCTCTCAGATTACACAGGAAGTAGAGTTGCTGGTGAGCTTTCTTGCACAGTTATGGAGTATTGTTGGTCCAGGGGAGGTCCTCGGTGATATGCATTCCCAGGAACTTAGTGCTGCAAGCTCTCTCCACCATATCACCGTTGATGTTCAGGGAAGAATGCTGGGAATGCATGCTCCTGAGCAGTCAGGCAGCTCACCTCAATCTTGAAGTCTGTGTTGTCCTTGTTCCTGATAAGACCCACCACAGTTGTGTTGTCTGTAAACCTGATGAAGAGGTTGGAACTGTATGTCGGTGTACAGTCATAACTAAGTAGATCAAAGAGGAAAGGGCTCAACAGACAAACTTGAGGGGCCCCTGTGTTCAAAGTGATGGTGCTGGATTTGTGGTTACCAACGCGTACTGCCCATGATCTCCCTCTCAGAAAGTCCAGCAGCTAGTTTCACATCAAAGTGTTGGGGTTTAGTTTGTAGATCAGTCGTTTAGCGATTATGGTATTGAATGATGAGCTGACGTCTATGAAGGGCATTCTGAGATATGAGTCATTAGAGTCCAGATTTGTGAGGGCAGAGTGGAGGGTGGTGGATATGGCATCATCGGTTGACTGGTTGGACCAATATGCAAAGTGGATTTGGTCCAATGAGGGTGTGCGGGACTACTTGACGTGGTCCATGACTTGCCGGTTGAAGCACTTCATCAGGATGAGAGTGTATGTTACCAGACCGCAGGAGTGGGACAATTTCTTCAGGACTGGGACGATGTTGGTGGCTTTGAAGCACAGGAGCCCACACCCAGACTCAAGGAATTGTTGAAGATGTCCTTGAAGACATCTGTGAGTTCAGCTGCCAGCTTTGTTATCGGGTCCTGGGATTTTTCGTGTGTTAATCAAATCGAGAACTCTTTTGACGCTGTCCCAGGTCAGTGTCAGCACTTGTGGACCAGGAGCGGGCGGTGTCTTTAAGCGACGAAGGAGTGCTGTTGTGTGCCTCAAAGCAAAGAAAAGATAATTCAGCACATTTAGCACGGTGAAGGAGCTCCGGTAGTTCTGTGGTGAGGGTTTATAGTCCATAATGGTCTGAAGACCTTGCCACAGACTCATGGTGTCACTGCTGTCTCTGTAGCGGTGGGCGATCTTCATGGAGTACTCTCTTTTGGCCTCCCTGATGCCACGGGACAGATGGGCCATGGCTGTCCCCAGCCCTTCATCATCCCCAGAACTAAAAAAATGCATTGGAGACCTTCATTAGTATGTAGCCCTTCCTGGGTTCTGATTGGCACGGACATTGATGGACTTCATGGTTGTGACATCCTCCATGCACGTGCTGATGCAGGTTTTCACAGTCTCTATGTACTCCTAAAGATCTGTGATGAAGTTGTAGGTAACATCTTGTTTAAACATGGTCCAGTCTGTGGTGGCAAAACAGTTTTTAAGTGCCCCAAGGGACCCTTCTGGCCACACTCGTACCTGTTCGCTAACTGGTTGGGAAAGTTTAACCAATGGTCTGTAAACCTCCATTAGCATAACAGTGAGATGGTCTGAGTTGGGGGATGGAAAGGCCATTGTAGGCCCTTCTCAGGGAGGTATAAACTTTGTCCAGAGTTTTATTTCCCTGTGTTGGAAAGTCAGTGTTTCAGTAAAGAAAAAACAGCCTGGGGGTCAGAGATATCAAAGTCCCCAGCTAGAATGAGGAAAGCATCTGCGTGGGCCATCATATGTTCACTGATATGATGGAGTAGCTCATTTAGCACCTCACTCCTGTTATTACTGGAGTGTGGAGGAATATACAAACCCAATTCCAATCAAGTTTGGACATTGTTTTAAACAAAAACAGAATATGGTTATTTGAAAATCATCTTCAACTGGTATTTATTTGAATACACGACAAAGACAAGACATTTAATGTGAAAAGTGATAAACTTTGTTTTTTTATAGCAAATAATTACTCATTGATCTTCTGTTCCGTTTATCCTCACAAAGGTCACGGGAATGCTGGAGCCTATCCCAGCTAACTTCGAGCAGGAGACCTTTAACTGGTTGCCAACCAATTGCAGGCAAATGATTATTAACTTGGAATTTTATTGTTGCAACACATTAAAAAAAAGCTGCGACAGATGGCAACAAAGACTGACAAATTTGTGGAATGCTCATCAAAGAGCTGTTTGGAACATCCCACAGGTGAATAGGCTAATTGGGAACACGTGAGAGCCATTATTGTGTGCAAAAGGAGCTTTCCTGAATTCCATTCACATTCACAAGCAAAAATGGGGCGTGGTTCACCTCATTGTGAACAACTGCATGAGAAAATAGTCAAACAGTTTAAGGATAATGTTCCTCACTGTACAAGGGCAAGGAATTTGTGGATTTCATCATCAATGGTTCATCAAAATCTTCAGAGAATTTGGAGAAACTACTGCATGTAAGCAGCAAGGTCAAAAACCAACATTCAAAAACAACCTTCAATCCCTCACTTGGCACTGCATCAAAAATCAACATCAATGTGTAAAAGAGATCACCACATGGGCTCAGGAACACTTCAGAAAACCAGTGTCTGTAAATACAGTTTGAAGCTACATTCATAAGTGCAACTTAAAACTCTACTGTACAAAGCAAAATCCATTTATCATCAGCACCCAGAAACACCACTGGCTTCTTGGGCCCGAACTCATCTCTGATTGACTGATGCAAAGTAGAAAAGTGTTCTATGGTCCAATGACTCCACATTTCAAATTACCTGGGGAAATTGTGGACATCGTGTCCTCCGAATAAAAATCAAAATCTATTTTATTTGCCCAGTACAGTATGTCAAAAATACATGATGGATTTGTCAAGACAGCCATTCGACAAAAAATACTTTTGAGTAAGCTCTCTTCACCAACCAATTTTCACACCGCATTAATTTGTCTATTTTTTTTTTCCAATCCTCGAACCCGACACTTTCAAGTCCACATGCCATGTCCTTAACCTGCATTTCTCCTGAGCAGAGCAGGTCCTGTACAGAATGGCACGACCTCACCCAATTGTGTATGGAGTGTGTGGGGGAGGGTTGTTGCTGGAGATTTGCTTCCTGAATAAACAATGTCCAAGTCGCTGTGGCCTATGCAACAGCCATTGAGTGCACCCTGTTGTATGATCATTAAAGGTGGTGGTTCAGTTTGGGGGGGGTTGCTGGTTATGCTAATTTTGCTTTGGTTTATTTTAAAATCAGAAGTTGGAAGTGGATGGGCCATACGTGCTGACCATCAATTCCACAGCAACAGGATGGAGAGTGGAGGGAGTGGCGTTTGTGCTGCCCTACACAAAATCCCATCCTAGGCAACTGCACATGTTGCCAAAATCAGAGAGAGCCACTGCTCAAGCTGTCAAGTTCCATCCATCCATTTCCAAGCCGCTTATCCTCACAAGGGTCGCTGGAGTCATGGAGTCTATCCCAGATAACTTTGGGCGAATGGCAAACAACAGCCTAAACAGGTCGCCAGTCAGTCGCAGAGTATCTATCGACACAATTAGTGAGCGGGAATTGATCACACGCTGCCCGCACCGAAGTCAGGCGTTTGTACAGCTACACCATCAATGACCCCCTGTCAAATTCCATTCAATAAATCTTAAATGGAATTCTGTTTCTGAGGTGGACTAGTCTCTGCTATGTAAATTATGTGAGAACATATCAGTACAAGAGCACATAAACGCCAACATGTTGTATGCAGACAATTGTGGCTCGCAAGTTATTACATTTATATGCAAGGCAATACTAATTGAATATTTGGAGAATAAAACCAGTAGAATTTCCTTCTATACTTACAATGCATTACAACCATGTGGTGAGCAGACCAGACTGACTTCTTTCTCTGGCCAAGTCCTCTTTAGTGACTTATTGTAAGATACTTACTTTATCTTAGTGATTTTTAAATCATCACAATTCTATTCACTTCATTGTCTGCATGGATTACTCTCCGACAGGTTACTTGTTAAATCCCAATTTCCTGTATCCCGACTTGGGCTGGCTGTTCAGTGACTATTAATCTGTCAATAGACAAAATAGATTTCTCAGTAGCAGAACTACTGGTTATTTGCGATGTCACTCGGAGAGTGAAAATGAATGTTAATTTATGTAAATACCTAGTAAATAATTCTTCTGGACATAGGCCATAGTGATTTTTTTTTTATAGCTCACTTTGAAATATAAACCCCAAATTGTTACTTTAGCTATGAATTATTCTGGGAGCACCTTTTGAAAATTGATGCACCACTGCAGAAATACCATTTCAAGTAGAAATTTTCAGTGAAGTGTCCTCCATGTGAAGAACAGGATTAAAACCTTGCCTGGTTTATGGGCAGTTGTGACGTACTGTAGCGTTCAGTTTTGAAGGTAAGCGTGAGTGTGCAAAATGAGCATCTGTGGTCATTTTTACAGCTCTAGATACGTACATCTCATGCAGTATTAAAAAATGAGAATGAACACAAGTTCTTCAAAAGAACTCACACTATGGAATTACCTATGCAATTATAATGAACACTAATAATGTCTGCATAGAACAGTAAACAAGTGAGAGAATACAACAACAGCGCTTGGAAATCCTCAGTGTGTCACATCTGTAGGTTTTAGCTGTTTTAATCTCATTAGATTTCCCTTGGGAGTCACACTTTGTGAGACAATAGTCAAGTTCAGCCAGAAGGTGAGTTCAATTGTACTGCATTTGCTTGTATTTATTTCATTTTTCTGCCCTCATCTGTCTTGTTAAAGGATTGGCTCCTATCGAGGAGTCATATAACTGCGCAGAGTGGGCGGGATTGAGGAATGACTCAAGCCTTTGAAACATGTGTGTATGTGGCTGAGTGTGTTTGTGTGCAGAATGTGTCATATATGCCATCAGATCATGACTTGAACTCATGAATACCAAACATTCCTGTTGTTTTCTGAACCTGTCAAAACTGACTGAAACTTGATTACATTAGCGATTCTTTCTAAAATACCATTTTCAACATCCTTCTGCTAAACCGAATATGCAGTAAATCTTGCACAGCTACTTTGGCCTTCACTATGAAAATTTTTTTCAGCTATCTGAATATCTTTCCTTGCTTTTCATTTGTGAGAGAATCACAGATTTATGTACTATTATAAACACACAGTACATCTTAAGTGCTGTACATATTCTTTGGATGAGAGTACGAACATCATAAAAAGCTCATAAATCGCCAAATTACGGTGATAACTTTGTAATATGATATTATTGTATACCAATCACACAGTAGTTTTACTTCATACGTTTATTGTTGCATATTGATCATTTTGATTTTATATCCTTGTACACTCTGAGATGACACGGTGTGGCGGCCCCTAATGGGACAAGCCGAAAGGAAAAGAAGAAGACTCTGTTGCAGAGGTAACTGGTAGCAGTAACCAGATAATTGCTGCTCATCTGTGTCTGATAAAACTTTTAAAACTATCAACTTTTGAAACTTGTTTGGGCTGTAAACTGTGGTCAGGTCATGTGACAGGAGTTAGTCATACAGCCTTATTGGGGCATGTCAGCAAACCAGGAAACACCTGTACTGCTGAGGAGGGGGTGGGCCTATTGTGTTTGGGTGCTTTTTATAAGTCACATGGAAAAAAGGACTATGTGGACAGGAAGTGACATGATGCGTTCACATGCCATACAACTTGAGTCTGAAGCCAGGATTATTGTCAGTTTTGAAAATGAAAAGTCTGACAGCGTTTCCGTAAAGAACATTTGGCGAGGACCCTTTGCACCTTTCTAGCAAAAACATCCCTACTCAGGTTAACAAACTGGATTGTACACTTCGTGCAAGAGGAGAAAAAAGGGTCTGGATTGTGTCCCACCGGATTTATTGTAAATTGGTTGCATTTATTAAGAACATCCATTATTTTAGGTACACAAATCTCTTTGACAATGTTGCCACATTTACATTACCAGGAGCAAAGTTTGGACAATCGTGTCTTAGTGATCCCATTTCAAAATCAGCTACAAAAATACAGCAATATACATGCCACACCAATCGCAGACCTTGTTCATCTGTAACTATACATGGAGTATGCACATTAACTACTTGTCTGTCTAGGTCTTATCCAAATCACATTTGAACAGCGGTTGTCATAGCTGTCTAACATGTACATTATGTACTAAATATGTATGTATGTATGTACTATGTCTGTACTAAATGTTGGAAATCATACCACAAAAAATTCAATACAAATGTGATACTTAAAATGTAAGAAATTGATTTGTAACAAACATTTGTGAACCCTGAAAATAAAAGTTTCAAAGGGAAGCAAAATTTTATACAACAAAAGTCATCCATCCATTAATTTTCTTCTGATTATATAAGGTTGAGTAGCAGGGGGAGTTGCTTTGGTGGGGAAGCCCAGAATTCCCTCACCCCAGCAACTTCCTCTAGCTTTCCTGAGGTGACCCTGGGGGTTCCCAGGCAAACTGAGAAATGTCGTCTCTTCACCATGTCCTGGGTGGTCCCTGGGGTGTCCTTCCGGTGGGACATACCCGGAATACCTCACCAGGGAAGCGTCCAAGAGCCATTTTAAAAAGATGCCATAGCCACTTTATCTGGCTCCTCTCAATCCAGAGGAGCAGCGGCTCTACTGTAAACTCCTCCTAGATGACCAAGCTTCTCAACCTATCTATGAGCGAGAGCCCCGACACTGCCGCTTCGCACTGTTTTTATGGGTATAACAAAATATGCAATGACTTCTTTCCACTTTAATTACTCCTTACATCACCGTATAACGATGAGAAATTCGTGGAATAGGGAGGAAATCGTCTGAAAAGAAAATATGACATATCCTGAATGAAGTTCTTTTCGAGTATAGGAGCTCACACTGCTCAGGAGGAAACCATTTGAGAGGGAGCAAAACGGAGAAGGATTTCATGGAGGCAAGTTGAAGACATTGTGTGTCTCAAAGTTTCTCTGTTGTTATTTAGAGCTGACACCAGCAAACCCCATCATGAAATGAGGTCTCGGAAACGGATGGTGGGCCTTGGTGCACTAATTAGCTGTGATGTCACAAGCCCAGATTAGACTGGGCCATATGGCACGGTGCCTGCTGGCCCGCTAAGCCTCAGCTTCTTCCCTCACCCAACCCCAAACTAAACCTCCATAGAACAACCACACATTCACTCACTCATTCATTAATTTGAGTTTTTCAAACAGAGCCCATTGGCTGTGATGCTCCAGTGACCAGGATTTTCATCTCATTTCTATCTGGAATTGCATTTCATTTCATGACATATGTATGTCAGTGCATGCAAAACAGCAACCCACACTCAGTGGTGCACATGTACACTGGAGAATTCATTTGTGCAACAGTCCAATTACTTTTCGTTATATTTAATTTTCACTACAAGTATTTTCATTATTTTCATTTGTATTTTTCCAGCACATTATTTAAAATATACTGTATATTTGACATTTATTTCTGTTTATCACATAGACGTGTTGAAGAGAATGAGAAATGTTGGAATGGTAACTATCCCCGATCTATTTTTCAATATGTTTTATGTAACCTTGATTTAACAAGATAAGCCAATTGAGAATAGATTCTCATTTCCAAATCTGACATGGCTGCACACAACAGAGGAAAGCAAGGCAAAAATAAAAGCAAATACAAATAAATACATATACAGAAAAGTACACGGTGTGATTTGCACAAAACTGTAGACATAACAAAACTTAAAGCATGTATACAAAAGATAGAGTACTGTCATTTACGGCTTATAAGGCGTGACTTTTTCACATGCTGCGGCTTATGCAGTAAAGTTTCTTTCGGCGTCGCGTGTCATCTCAGATGAACGCACATATATGTTTGGCACAATTTTTATACCTGAAGCCCTTCCTGACGCAACTCTTCTCAGGGAGTGGAGGCCCCCAGTACGAAACCACAACCCCTGGCTTACCAAACCAGTGCTCTAACCACTGAGCTACGGGGCCTCAAGTGGCTTATGCCGTGATGTGGCTAATTTGTACATTTTTTGCTAACGGCCGCAAAGGGGCACTCAAGCGGAAAAGGTAAGAGTGAGATCGGTGGAATACATGTGTCGAGGAAGTGACTTACGGGTATGTTTTTTTTTTTTTTTAAACCGGCCCTGTTAGCGCTGTGCTAGCGTTAGCGTTGTGCATAAACAGGGCTGATTGCAAAAATTATGCACCTAAAGGCACAAAATAACAAGCGGCCCATGGCTGTACCATCCGAGTCAAGTGGCGACAAGTCCGAAAGCACAAATCTTCTCTGTTTTTATTCATAAGAATTAGTGCATGAAGGCACGAAACAAGCCCCGATACTCACCTCCAGAGCTGTGGACTTGAGTTACATGACTTGGACTCCAGTTAAATTCAAGTCATGAATTTGATTTTTGATTTGACACAAATTCAGCTCTTACTGGGGGCAAAAGTCATCACAAACTGTAGGTCAATAAATAAATGCACATAGTTGCATCAGGAAGAGCATCCATCTTAAAATGTTGTGAAACACATATGAACGGTCATCCCCAAAAATTCCATGCTGGATTGGTTGTGGTCCGTGTTAACAACGTCCACGAGTAACCTGCAGGGCACCGGTGGAGATTCAGTTACTGTGCGTCAAAAACAAACAAGAGGCAAAAAGTGTTTTTTTAGGCAGAATGGAAGAGAAGAGCACAGGGCATAGAACTGAACAGTGACAGGAAAAGCTAGCGAGTTGGTTAACATAATGATTCGGAGAAAGGTAGATGCAGAATTTTGGGTGTCCAGGAGAGCAGGTGGAAAGGCAGAAAGGTAAAAGCTTAGGGGCAGGGTTAAAAGAATTTTACCTTAGTGTAGATCAGAAGAGAAATGGAGTAGGAGTTATTTTAAAGGAAGAGTTATCTAAGAATGTCTTGGAAGTGGAAAAAAATGTCTCTGATCGAGTAGTGAGACCGAAACTTGAAACAGGGAGTATGATGTATAATTAGTCATTATGCACCACAGGTAGGGTTTGACCTGTAGGTGAAAGAGAAAATATGGAAGGAGCTAGATGAAGTAGTTCTTAGAATCCCGGACAGAAAGAAAGAGAGAGTCATGATTAGTGCAGTTTGTAATGTGAAGGAAACAGGGGTGATTAAAGGTAATTGGTTAATATGGCATCCCGGAAATGAATTTGGGGGCTCAGATGGTCAGACTTTACATCAAACTGTGTGAGATGACTCTGCTGGTGGGGAGGAATATTAGGAAGACAAAGGCAGTGCAGAGAACCGTGTAGCGGAAGCTGAGAAAGGAAAAGTGTTACGCAGCTTTTCAGAAAAAGGTGAGACAGGCTCTTGGTAGGCAGGAAGAGCTTCTAAGACTGGATCACTACATCCAAGAAACTCAGAGACACAGGCAGGAATGTACTTGGTGTATCATTTGGGTGGAAAGGGGAGGAGACATGGTTGTGGAAACTCGAAGTATGGGAAGTCATATTAGGAAAGAGGTTAGCTCAGCAGAAGAGATACACTGATATACATAAGAAGAGGAGACAAGAATACATGGAGATGAGCCATAGGGTGAAGGTGGATGTGGCAAAGGTTGAACAAGAGGTATATGATGACATGTATGCCAGGTCGGGCACGAAAGAAGGAGAGATAGAGATGAGAAAGATTTGAAGCTGTCATGTTCTCTGGTTGGATTGCTTTTGTTTCCTGTGTTCCATGTCTTGTGTGCTCAATTTATTCATCCACCTATTCACATTTACCCTCCAGCCACATGTGTCTTTTCCAGGTGTTTTTCATTGTCTCATCAATCTCTGTATATTCAACTCCTTGGTTTCTTTCAGTTCTTGTCGGTCTATTGGCTGTTGCTTTGTTGCGGATTGCCTTGCTGCCTCATTGCATTTTGCCTTGATTGATATTTTAAGTCATGTCTGTCTGTGGCCGTGCCATGATCTCTCTTTGTCACCTCTTCTGGTTAAAGTGTACTTAAAGCCCAAGTGTCATGCCTATAAACATTCTAAAATAAATATTGTAATGAAAAATACATATAACATCATTCACATCAATGTCTATATGAAAAAATAAATATGAGCGGAGAGCGCGTCATCCATGCGCAAAGTTGCGGAAGTCTCATTCGACATTCAAGTGGTAGCCATATTGGCTGCATCTTCTGTCTGTGATGTCACACTGAGACATTCGCCATTTAAAACACACTGTCCCACCTACTATGGGAGATGAACACGCCCCTTCTGACACGGAAGCTCTTTTCAAAGAAGAGAATTTCTCACAACCGAGTGAAATGACCAGGGCAATATTACCCTAGCGACGACAGCGCCACGGCCAAACCGCTTCCCTGTCTGATCCACCTCCGCGGCGGAGATGAGCCACCGCGGCCCGGCCATTCCGACCGAAGCCGTGTTGACAAGGTCGGCAGCAATCCACAAGGCCGGCTCGGCCTTGTCGACAAGGCCGGTGGCGATCCACAATGCTTGCGGAGGCTGTCCTTCAGCTGCTGCTGCATGGAAGCCTTCCGATGCACACATCGACACATTTAGCACCCCTGATTTATGGATTACGCCCCCCCCCCCTATTGTTTTTTGTAGCAGCTGTATACACAGCTACATGTCATTTGGAACCCATGAAACTCATCCTTTGCACCTATGCAATCCATTTTTCACAACGAACCAGGTCTTTTGGAAATGTATGAAGAGCGAATCCATCCTCCCGAGTGTTCGAGCAATATCAAGCGATACAACGAGCCGGCATTTTGGCTAACACGAAGGAACAACAAGCAGGTAAAACTAGTATAAACAGACGAGACCGCTTGAGTGCGCTACTGTCCTGTACGTCACTTCCTGCTTCTTCTCGAAAACAAATCCCTTGAAAAGATTTTCATGGCAGGAGTTACAAAAAGCCATATACATCAAAATCATGTTTTGTGGTGAAAAAATGGATGGGTCCATACCGGCTGCTGTTTTTTCATTAATAACATTCTAAAAATCATCCATTTCATGACAGTGGACCCTTAAGTTATACTTTGTTACTTTCAGTATTTTGGTTGTTACTTTGTTTAGTTGTCTTTGAAAATTACATATTTTTGAGAATCCTGTAATCCTGCTTTGCCTCCCTGCCTCCCTACACTTGGGTCCTCCACGCCTTAACACCCTCACCTTTCACAAGGCTCCACCATGACAGAAGCAGGTGAGGATGATTAAGGTTATCGACGGAAATGCATTTATAGGTGAAGAGAATACTTTAAGGGGATAATGATGATGAAACTGAGAAGAAAGGAATAGTAGAAGAGGAGCAAAAGTGTGGTGTACCAGGAAGTAGCAATGTTTAGTAAGGAGCAAGGTAGCGAGCAGTTAGAGGATGAAAAATTGAAAGGTAGTTGGTCCTAATGACATACCTGCGGGGGTATCTAAGACAGGTGGCTCTGGAGATTTTGACCATCTTATTGAACAGAATACTAGCAAGTGAGAAGATGTCTGAGGAATGGACGAAAACTGTGCTGTGCCCATTTTTAAGAGCAACAGTGATGTGCAGAGCTATGAGAACCATAGATGAATAAAGTTGATGAGCCACACAATGAAGTTATGGGACAGGTAGTAGACACAAGACTTGGGACAAAAGTGAGTATTTGCGAGCAACAGTATTTTTTCATGCCTAGAAAGATTAGGATACATGCATTCTTTGCCATGAGGGTATTGATGAAGTAGAGAGAAGGCCAAAAGGAGCTACATTGGGTTTTTGCAGATCTAGAGAATGCTGATGACAGAGTAACCAGAGAAAAACTGTGGTACTGCAAGCAGAAGCCCAGAGTGGCAGATTTTTTTTTTAAATAGTAAAAGACATGTACTGTATGGCCAGCAGAAGTCTTGAGGTTTCTTATAGGTGCGACAGAGGAGTTTAAGTTGGATCAGCCCTTCAAACAGAAACAGAAACAACCCTTAACGTAATAATGAGAGGCACAACATTTGCAATAAAAGTTATAGTACCAAATTTCAAGCTGTTTGATAAGTGAGTAAAGTAAGATGGTGTTTTGTTTTGGTTTTTGTTTTCTGAAAAATAGTGGCTTAGAGATGGCAGGATTCTGCCTGACAGTAACAATTATATTAATTATTCCAATGGGTTTTGTTTAGCTATGTTATACCATGTACACCTTCTCTGTATAGTTACATGAAAAAGCATTCAATATTAAAGATAAACAAGGAGTGCAGCCCTATGGGGGGCACAAACCAGTGCAATCTGTAGGCCGGTCCCAAGCCCGGATAAATGCAGAGGGTTGCGTCAGGAAGGGCATCCGGCGTAAAAAACTGTGCCAAACAAATATAAGCGTTCATCTAAAGAATCCCATACCGGATCGGTCGTGGCCCGGGTTAACAACGCCCGCCCCCGGCACTGCTAACCTGCAGGGCGTCGGTGGAAATTCAGCTACTGTGGGTCGAAGACAAAGAAGAGGAGGAAACCGGATCCAGCGTCAGAAGAAAAAGAGGAATGCACAGAGCCTACAACTGAGTGTAGGGACTTTGAATGTTGGGACTATGACAGGAAAAGCTCAGGAGTTGGTTGACATGATGATTAGGAGAAAGGTTGATATTCTGTGCATCCAAGAGAGCAGGTGGAAAGGTAGTAAGGCTAGAAGTTTGGGAGCAGGGTTTAAATTATTCTAACACGGAGTAGATGGGAAGAGAAATGGAGTAGGGGTTATTTTAAAGGAAGAGCTGGCTAAGAATGTCTTGGTGGTGAAAAGAGTATCAGATCGAGTGATGAGACTAAAATTTGAAATTGAGGGTGTTATGTATAATGTGGTTAGCGGCTATGCACCACAGGTAGGATGTGACCTAGAGTTGAAAGAGAAATTCTGGAAGGAACTAGATGAAGTAGTTCTGAGCATCCCAGACAGCGAGAGAGTTGTGATTGGTGCAGATTGTAATGGACATATTGGTAAAGGAAACAGGGGCGATGAAGAAGTGATGGGTGAGTACGGCATCCAGGAAAGGAACTTTGAAGGGCAGATGGTGGTGGACTTTGCAAAAAGGATGGAGATGGCTGTAGTGAACACTTATTTCCAGAAAAGGGAGGAACATATAGTGACCTACAAGAGCGGAGGTAGAACCACGCAGGTAGATTATATTTTGTGCAGACGATGTAATCTGAAGGAGGTTACTGACTGTAAAGTAGTGGTAGGGGAGAGTGTAGCTCGACAGCATAGGATGGTAGTATGTAAGATGATTCTGGTGGTGGGTAGGAAGATTAAGAAGACAAAGGTAGAGCAGAGAACCATGTGGTGGAAGCTGAGAAAGGAAGAATGTTGTGCGGCCTTCCGGAAAGAGGTGAGACAGGCTCTCGATGGACAACCGAAGCTCCCGGAAGACTGGATGACGACAGCCAAGGTGATCAGAGAGACAGACAGGAGAGTACTTGGTGTGTCATCTGGTAGGAAAGGGGAGAAGGAGACTTGGTGGTGGAACCCCAAAATACAGGGAGTCATACAAGGAAAGAGATTAGCGAAGAAGAAGTGGGACACTGAGAGGACTGAGGAGAGGCGAAAGGAGTACATCGAGATGCGACGTAGGGCAAAGGTAGAGGTGGCAAAGGCTAAACAAGAGGCATATGAAGACATGTACACCAGGTTGGACACGAAAGAAGGAGAAAAGGATCTCTACAGGTTGGCCAGACAGAGGGATAGAGATGGGAAGGATGTGCAAAAGGTTAGGGTGATTAAGGATAGAGATGGAAATGTGTTGACTGGTGCCGGTAGTGTGCTAAATAGATGGAAAGAATACTTTGAGAAGTTGATGAATGAAGAAAATGAGAGAGAAGGAAGAGTTGAAGAGGCAAGAGTGAAGGACCAGGAAGTGGAAATGATTACTAAGGGGAAGTCAGAAAGGCACTACAAAGTATGAAAAATGGAAAGGCAGTTGGTCCTGATGACATACCGGTAGAGGTATGGAAGCAATTTGGAGAGATGGCTGTGGAGTTTTTGACCAACTTATTCAACAGAATACTAGTGGGCGAAAAGATGCCTGAAGAATGGAGGAAAAGTGTTCTAGTTCCCATTTTTAAGAACAAAGGGGATGTTCAGAGCTGTGGGAACTATAGAGGAATAAAGTTGATGAGCCACACAATGAAGTTATGGGAAAGAGTAGTGGAGGCTAGACTCAGGACAGAAGTAAGTATCTGCGAGCAACAGTATGGTTTCATGCCTAGAAAGAGTACCACAGATGCATTATTTGCCTTGAGGATGCTCGTGGAAAAGTACAGAGAAGGTCAGAAGGAGCTACATTGTGTCTTTGTGGATCTAGAGAAAGCCTATGACAGAGTACCAAGAGAGGAACTGTGGTACTGCATGCGTAGGTCTGGTGTGGCAGAGAAGTATGTTAAAATAGTACAGGACATGTATGATGGCAGCAGAACAATGGTGAGGTGTGCCTTAGGTGTGACAGAGGAATTTAAGGTGGAGGTGGGACTGCATCAGGGATCAGCTCTGAGCCCCTTCCTGTTTGCAGTGGTAATGGATAGGCTGACAGATGAGGTTAGACTGGAATCCCCTTGGACCATGATGTTCGCAGATGGTATTGTGATATGCAGTGAAAGCAGGGAGCATGCAGAGGAACAATTAGAAACATGGAGACATGCACTGGAAAGGAGAGGAATGAAGATTAGCCGAAGTAAAACAGAATATATGTGTGTGAATGAGAAAAGTGGAGGGGGAAGAGTGAGGCTACAGGGAGAAGAGATAGCGAGGGTGGACGACTTCAAATACTTGGGGTCAACAATACAGAGCAATGGAGAGTGTGGTCAGGAAGTGAAGAAACGGGTCCAAGCAGGTTGGAACAGCTGGCGAAAGGTGTCTGGTGTGTTATGTGACAGAAGAGTGTCTGCTAGGATGAAGGGCAAAGTTTACAAAACAGTGGTGAGGCCGGCCATGATGTACGGATTAGAGACCGTGGCACTGAAGAAACAACAGGAAGCTGAACTGGAGGTGGCAGAAATGAAGATGTTGAGGTTCTCGCTCGGAGTGACCAGGTTGGATAGGATTAGAAATGAGCTCATTAGAGGGACAGCCAAAGCTGGATGTTTTGGAGACAAGATTTGAGCGAGCAGACTTCGATGGTTTGGACATGTCCAGAGGTGAGAGAGTGAGTATATTGGTAGAAGGATGCTGAGGATGGAGCTCCCAGGCAAAAGAGCGAGAGGAAGACCAAAGAGAAGGTTTATGGATGTGGTGAGGGAAGACATGAGGGCAGTTGGGGTTAGAGAGGAAGATGCAGGAGATAGGCTAAGATGGCAAAATATGACACGCTGTGGTGACCCCTAACGGGACAAGCCGAAAGGAAAAGAAGAAGAAGAAAAAGAAGGACTGTGACCTAATTGTGGAAAAGTTCAGTGGAACTTCCATACAGTGTTTAAAGTCAAACACACAGCATTTGTACAGGACCCAAACATAGGCAGCCTTGAGCCCCAGGATTGATTGCATGTCATGTGAGTACACGCAGTACAACATTTAAACCTGTTAATTCGTTTGACGACTTGGGCTCCCGAGCCAAAGGATATAAGGCAGGTTCATTCGGCTATAAATGGGACTCAGCGGAAGTTAATGTTTGCCTCTGTCAGCGTCTTGTTCAGGGTTAGGGTCAGGGTCTCGACGAAGTCTGCTACACTACAACATGGGTGATGATAAAAAATACTAGTCTTGACAGAAAATGAAATGGTTGCTTTTGTTCTGTTAAAAAAAACAAGCTGTGGGAATAGTCAATATTATTAACCAGCATATGTAAATCAGTTATTTTTTTGTATATTAACACAAGCCACAACATTATGATATCCAGTACAAGCGCTTAACCAAATATTCTGCCTTTACAGATATAATATGCTCAATTTTTCTGGTATTAATTTGTTTGACAGCATGTTTGTTGTTGTGGCAGTCATTTGCTATGATGTACAACTGAACTGCATCATACTGAGAGCTGTTTTTGGTTAACGGTACCAAGATGCCACCCATCCACGCACAGTTTTACAACCAAGGTAATGCTCATAGGCAGTAGCTTAGATGTGAATGTCTGGGCTTAGGTTTTAGTCCGGTTGTGGACACACCAAAAAAAAGTCATTCAGTTGTTGCAGAAATATGCAAGTCAACTTTCTGGCTACTGTGGATGTGCATTTGAGCAAGGCCCTAAAACACTTCGAACACACACACACACACATGTGCGCACTAAGTTCAACAGGTACTACACTCATTGCATGTGTGTGATCTGGTACTCTTTGTGGTATAAAACACAGAATTTACTGCAGGGTGTACTTTGAATTCCCTCAAGTGATTAAAACAACAAACACCTCTTCCAAACAACAAAACTCTTTTGTTTTTGAGCTCATGGGATGTTTTGTGTGCAAATCCACAGCGATGATAAGCAAAGATGTGACCCTTCTTGGTATCCCTAACCAATTAGCTTGTTGGGATTTTCACTCATTAAAACTTATAATCAAAATATAAGTGTGATGTATTTTATTGAAATGTTTGGTTTTAGTTATTTGAAGAATATTGATTCTGAAGTGCTGCGATTGCCTGCCCAACAGTTCAGAGTGGACTGAGCCTCTCGCCCGAAGTCAGCTGGGGACAGGCTCAACCTCGAACACGGCAAGGACTCCAAATAATGTACAGTAAGTGGCACACTTGCGTGCTGTTATCATATAGTATTGCCTGTAACGCAATAAAGGTAGAATTAAGAGGTGGATTAATTCTATACTGAAGGACCAGGTACGGAATGCACAGCGTATCACTAATCAGAATTCATCAGAGGCACCTTTCTACATTTGGAAATTTTGACTTTCCTGTGTCTAAAATGAGTGAAGTGCAGTGCACTGCAATGAAAAAGGTCATTTAAACAGCACAGGTTTTCCACAGTGCCATATACGTACTGTGTAAATGTCACGTCCTTTGATGTTGCACATGTACAGTATTTTGAGTATTCTACAGCAAATGACGGATAGTTTGACACCAACAGCTGGAAACTAATTCCATGTGTGTTCATGGATGCTTTTCTTAGAAATATGATTCACGTGTAAATTGTGGACGGATTGTGCTTCATTGTTTTTCTTTCAACATTGTCTATTTTGGCAAGTTAATATCACGGCAACCTTTCTCGAAAATGATAATGAAACCTGGAAATATAAGAACTTGAAGATGAGTAAGAGGTAATCAATCGCTGTGGCGCGTCACGGAGAGGGCGGGATTACGCAGCTGTCGTCATCCTTTGTGGGAGGGTCTGTGGCTTCGACCGCGCCTCACCGCTGTCCAAATATGGTCTGTGACGTCACACGCAGCCAAGTCTCATTCAGTAGAAAAAGACTCAGCCGGAATCCCCTTGGAGGCAATGTAGGCACTGAGGCGCGCTGGGCTCATCGTCCGCCCGCAGCCACTCTTTATTCAGGAATCCACACGCATTCTTTGCGCAATAAAAATAATAAACTGAAAAATGAAAGTGTCCAGCATCGACTGCCGCCACTTGCGGAGGATCATCAGGAAGGAGCGCGGGAGCTGCCTTATCGTGGACTGTCGACCTTACTTGTCATTTACGAACTCCAACATCAGAGGCTCCGTCAACGTCAATCTTAACTCGGTGGTGGTCCGGAGGTCGCGGGGAGGACCGGTGCCTCTGCAGTTCGTCATCCCGGACGAGAGAGCCCTCCTCCGGCTCCGGGAGGGAAGTGTATCGGCGGTGGTGGCTCTGGACGACCGGACGTCCCACTGGCAGAAGCTGAAGAAGGAAAGCGTAGCACAAATAGTAATCAACACCCTGACGCATGTGGCCAACGGGACCAACATTTGCTTCTTAAAAGGTAACGAAAAATATTTTCATACACATTTTTAAAAGGTAAAAAAAAAAAAAAAAAAAGAGAAGTGGAAAAATGGTTTACACATATTAGGCGACTGACGGGGAAAACACCCAGCCTTGCGATGACTTACTTATACAGTATTTTGACCAAAAATAACCCTAAATCGTAACTGTTTTCCTGTGAGGGAAAAAGTACAAAAAACACAATTAAAAAAAACAACCAAAAAAAAACAGTCATTTCAACGTGTCTTTTGTCACCTATTAAAAAAATTGACATATGACGTCCTCCACTGTAAACTCTTCATCTCTCTATAAATGTTTGTGTTGTAAGAAGACTGCATTAAGTGTGCGTCACGGGAGCCAATGAGTCAGTGCTGACAAATATGAACAAATTGTGAAACACACTTTCGGTAGCAAGAAACAAATGAAGGGTAAGGGGCAAAAAAAAAAACCAAAACTACAATGTAATCTAAATAATTGGCTGGGTTTGTGATCATGTGTTAAATCACACCAATTCAGGTCTGTCGCCTTTACATCCTGTGGAAGTGAAAAGGATTATTAGACTCCAGTAATTAATGGGGCTCTTATAATCAGGTTATAATCCAGCGCTAAATCTGTTTCATAAACTGTGGTTACACAAGGTGTGTATTCGTGTGGTATTTATTCTAAACTCAGTACACATCTTCATGCCCCCCCCCCCTTCTTCATCGTGCCTTCTCACAGGAGGATATGAGAACTTCCACTCGCAATACCCTGAACTTTGCACTGAGGTGAAAAGCATCGAGCAGAGCGGAACTGAAAGTGAGAAAAGAGCCAGCAGTGAGAAGCTTGGTCACCACAAACCACATTATGATCAGGTAAGGGCAGCCCATCGTCGTCATTCACCCAAAAACCCACATCCATCTTTTTGTAGCATGACGTAAAACACACACAAATGGTTTGTATTTGGTATAGTTACTGTACACAAACATACAATACTGTGATATTGTGTGACTTTATGGTACTATAGGGTACGAAGATCTCAACTATCAGTCAATTGTGTGATCCCAAAAGACAAGCAGTTGATTTTGTAATTTGAAAATACAAATGTGAATTGTATTCTGTAATTTACGGGTAACAAATCCAGGGTGTAACCCTGGGATATATGATGCAGTTGACCAGGAACAAGCGCTTTATAATATTAAGGGATGGATGTAGTATTTTTTTTTTTTTTTAAATAGCAGTTAAATGATTTTTTTCTTTTCTGGCGGCACGGTGGCCTCACAGTTCAATCCTGGACCCGCCTGTGTGGAGTTTGCGTGTTCTCCCTGTGCATGGCTGGTTTTTCTTCGGGCCCTCCGGTTTCCTTCCACATCCCAAGAACACGCAACATTAATTGGACAATCTAAATCGCCCCTACGTGTGATTGTGAGTGCGACGGCTGTTTGTCTCTATGGCTGTTTTGTCTCTATGTCCCTGGAATTGGCTGGGAACCAGTTCAGGGTGTACCCCGCCTCCTGCCCCTTGACACCTGGGATAGGCTCTCAGCACTTCCCACGACCCTTGAGGATAAGTGGCTAAGAAAATGGATGGACGGATGATTTTTGAATACATCCATCAATCCCTTAGCTAATTCAAACTCGGGTAAAAAATTGCAATTATTCTGCTCATACTGGTGGTGTTTTTTTTCTACATGTTATTGGAATTTTCAGCAACACAATCTTTGTGTTTTTCGCCATTTCTTTTCTGTTGTTGACATCATCACACACATACTCGTAATTATTATGGCATCCCGGTTGCATTTGATGCTAAAACAGGTTTGTGACATCATGGTATTGGGTCCTGGTGTCCCATTTTCACGAAACAACACAGTTCTTTAATTAATTCATATGCAGTCTCGCTGCTATGATGTCAGACCTACTACCATTTCCACTTGACACTCCATGCTGAAAGCCTGATTAGGATTCCCTGGACTGTAATTAGGTTACTTTGATACCACCCATATCCTACTGACTAATATACATGGTGATGCCAGTGTTCTATAGCCTTAACCCATTTCCTTATTTGATGTTCTGACTAAGATCTCCCTCCACATAGCAGTGCAGTCATTTCGATGCCAGATAAGGATAATGGTTTGCTGTCGGTTGAAAAGTTCTAAATTAGATGCAAGTGGTCATCACTTAAGGGCCAACATCACACCTTGTTGCATATTCTAGCCCCTTATCTTGACTCATCTTTTTTTCCTCTCCACCCATCTCTCACTTTCAGGGTAAACCCGTAGAGATCCTGCCTTTCCTCTACCTCGGTAGTGCCTACCACGCCTCCAGGCAGGACTATCTCACCGACCTTCACATCACTGCCTTGCTAAACGTGTCACGCAGGGACATGCACCCGGCCAAGGGCCACTACAACTACAAATGGATCCCGGTGGAGGACAGCCACATGGCAGACATCAGCTCCCACTTTCAAGAGGCAATAGAATTTATTGGTGAGTTAAACATTTTAGCTGGGTGTGCGGTATTAAATAGGTTTTCTGAGGGCTTCCACCTGGAGATTTATTTCTGGATCGTAATTCCACATTTTTTTTGTCTTGACTCCCTGCTTAAAATAGGGAACGTGTGGAGAATTTGGCAAGTGAGATATATGTAGCTTCCCCGCGATAGAGCTTTACCTAGAATAACACGACCTTCAGTGTCTGTACAGTATATTTATAGTTATAGATTGCACGTAGGAAGTCTTGGAAATATTGAATTTGGCAACACAGACAAAGACTTTCATCCATAGGTGTTTATTTTTAAAAGTCGTCTTCGTCTGCCTTTAATAAACCCGAACTGTTCTTGCCAGTGCTGTCGTTCACAAATAGAAGACTATAAGAAACCAGTGGTAATCAGTTTAACGTGATCGTCTGACTGCAGGCCTCCTCCAACGCATCGAACCGGTCCGTTCCAATCAGGATTTTGCTGAGGAGTTGACTCCCTTGTCTTAGCTTGAAAAAGCCGTTCTCATGTTGTCATCGCCTACTAGACCTAATCTCCAGTGAGTGTGGCCGTGCAGTCAATGTGACAAGTGGCTGAGCCGTAATGCGTAGCCAAAGGAGGTTGAAAGGAGTGGCGACACACTTTGACAGTGGTCGGTTGCTCACAGGTGGGCCTGAGGGCATCAGCAGCCTGTGGAGAATAGAGTGTGTGGGAGAGTGATGGTGGATCATAAAAGCATCAGCAAGTAGTGCACACAATTTGTTGGTGGTTATTTATAGACGGGCATGAGCAAGGACAAAGCTCAGCCAGGAGCTACTGGACTGACCAGTATTGTTTGGTGGCTATTGTTGCAATTATGTATTGTTTCAGGATGCAGTCTACATTTAGTCCACATTACATAAGATAACTAATTGTACCAGGAACAGGTTTAGCCTACATTTAGCCAAGAGCTCTGAAATTCATCTACTAAGCTGCTGAGTTATTTCAATTAAGTGGGGATGATTGACTGTTTAAAGCACTAATAAAACACAAAGAGAATTATGAGTAAAGCTACTCTGATTGGGTAACGTTGTTTTTTGTGGGGGCGGGCTGGAGGGGGGGTTTCGGGCATTACTAAATGTACAGAAACAATAAATGCTTATTTTTATATTTTATGAGCATCTTAGTGGGCTGTAGATCCACGACCTGACCTTTTTGACTGAAAATAGTAGGGAAAGCCCACCACGACACCATGGTCAGTAAATCATCCATCAATGCAAGGCGCTCACTTGGGGCTGATTAAAATGACCTTTTAGAACATAAAGGAATTCTGTTCAATTACATGTACAGTATATGCGTAAAAAGACAGCATGTTCTCGGAATGAACATGAACAGTAATGTCAGATGGAGTTCATGCTTCCGTGTGTCACAGAAGACAGTCACCCAAGCACCACAAGTGTGTACAAATTACATGGACTGAAAGTCATAAAAATACACAAAGCCCCTGGGTGGTGCTTCTGTAGCCGTGATATATAATTAGTGAGCAGGAGTAAATAGCAAGGTATTTCTTCAAAATGCATTCTAATGTGATTTATTATTTTCTCTATGCTGTCACAGTAATCAAACTAGCTGTCCGTTTGAATTTCACGTTGCGAATGCCCTGTTAAAGTTTTTCTTTTTAAATATTATATAACCATTTTGAAGAAAATTGCACATCCATGTCCAATGATTGACTTGTTTGCCTTTTGTCCTGGGTCCAGATCACATAAAGCAATCTGGAGGAAAGGTCCTTGTGCACTGTGAAGCGGGGATCTCTCGTTCCCCGACCATCTGTATGGCTTACATCATGAGAACCCAGCAGCTGAGACTGGATGCAGCATTCGATATCATCAAGCAACGCCGGCCTGTTATCTCACCCAACTTTAGCTTCATGGGTCAGCTGCTGCAATTTGAGTCAGAGGTCCTTTCGACAGCGCCCACTCATGCCACCACACCTGAACCCACCACTCCCAGTGTACCAGAGTCTGCTTCTTTTTTTGCCAATGACATCACCACCTCCTTCAACACCAAAAACTTTGAGCCATCTGTATTTACCCTCCCTACCTCTTGCTTGAAGTCCCCTGTCCATCATCAGTTAAAGCTGAGCCCAATAACTGCACTGCCTTAATAAAAAAAAAAAGAGAGAGAGAGAGATGTGACTGCTCGTAGTCTTACCTGAAAATGAATCAAATGTAAAAGCTCCGTGTGCCTGGCCTGCGGTTGAAACCAGCAGACCAGACCAGAGACCAGCAAGTCTGAATTGGTAGTAGTGCACATTTCATGGGATGACACTGATGCTGTTGCAGTGACAACAGCACATTGATAAACCTGCAATATACATGCCTTAGGTTGATATTGTGATTTCTGTGTTTATTCACAAATTCAGTCAGGCGTTTGAACTTAATTTATTTCAAATTGAAATCTTTTTTTCCAGTAATGTTGATATTGATGTGTTTAATAAAAGTTGGAAAAGAGTTGTTGTTGTCACTGAATAAACATCATGTGGAAGGACTCACACATTCTACTCTAGTAGAAATACAGATAAGAAAAAACACAGGTAAAAGTAGAATGACTGATTCGACTTCTTTAGGTAAAATTAAAGAATCACAAAAGACTGAAATGTAATTATAAGTACATCTATCCAAGGGTATCAAAATCGTCAATTATATACAATAACTGTTTTGATACACCCCTCCCCCCAATGCACAAAAATCTAGTGCCCTCTTTTATTAACTTCCATCCCTTTTCTGAGCCGATTATCCTCACAAGGGTCACTGGAATGCTGGAGCCTATCCCAGCTATCTTCTGGCACAAATCAGAGTACACCCTGAACTGGTTGCCAGCCAATTTCAGTGCACATGGTACTAACCATTCACACTCACACCTAAGGGAAATTTAGAGTCTTCAATTAATACACAATTTTTTGGGGATATGGGAGGAAACCAGAGTGCCCAGAGAAAACCCACGCAGGCACAGGGAGAACATGCAAACTCCACACAGGAGGGGCCGGGATTTCAGTTCTGGTTCTCAGGACTGTGAGGCAAATGCTCTTACCAGTTGCCCCACCGTGCCGACTCTTTTATTAACTTGCATAATGTTTATTAGTATTAAAAAAAAATCACTGGACACTACAAAAAGCTTCCAAAGCTTTGATAAGTTTATGAATGAAAAACACCAAATAAAATGATTACAAATGGGAAAAATGTGCATACAGCATGTGCTGGATCAAATAAATATCAATTCTATTAAATAAGGACAGGGTGGTGGAATAGCTTACGTTTTTAGATTTTTTGCATCATCATCATGAATTCTCCCTGGGTTATATTCCTCCAAGTCAATGATGTAGCTCTTTTTTTTTCTGTCTGGCTATACGTGACCTCTCTCTATCTACAGCTTGTCATGATCCATTGAGGTTGGAAAAAAAAAGTAATCCATCAATCATGACAAAGTCAGAACAAAGTACAGATCTTATTAAATATTGATTCATGTTCTTATCTATTATTGTATAATTAATTGAGATGATTCAAATTGTAAGGACTTTATCTCATTCAGGAAATGGAAGAATATCCTCCAAGTCACAGGTTTTACGTGATGATCAATGTTAATATTCCAAATATTTGTGCTACACGGATGAAGAGTGCCTCAAAGTGGTTTTGCCATGGGGCCCCAAATGGCTCATCTTCTGAATACAGGTAATAAATGAGAAATCAATACCAAATACTCAATGGTTCATTAAAATAAAAATAAAACTCTCAGGTACAGTAACAAACTATTTGTTACTTCCCACTACTGATAGACTGTACGAGTAACCGCATAAAAGTCATGTCTCCCATCATGTGGGGAAATCCACAAGGCATAGGATAATCTCTTTGTACATAAAAAGGCAACAGTGACACCTGCAGTGGCTCTGAGTTGGCCAATCAGGTTTAGATGGCAAGTGCTTTTTTTCCCCCATTACAACTTATAATACTGCAGCCTTTGTAAACGAACCCGTCACGAACATGAGATTCAGTGATTTTGTTCCAAAGACAACCCACAAGTAATGAGTTACCTATCGCTAACACAACGTGTTCGAGCGTAGGAAATTAAACATTGCATATATATTGTACTGTGTATGAAATATATATTTTAAAAAGAGAGTTACAATTTCACATTCGCACACCTCCGTCGCTAACGTTCTCTGTCACTTCTTGTTTTGGCGCCCAGAAGACAGCCTGATGGTCTGTACCAAAGTTCCAAATGGGGACGCATCGAAACCACGTAACAGTTAATATTATTTATTGGCACGGACGCAATGGCAAAGTATTAAAATGTTTATTTAAAAATTAAAAATGTATAGTTGTTGCTAGATGTGATCCAATGAGAATTGCCATTCAGCGTTACCATGTGGGTGTTTATTGGGTTACAATTGTGTTCTTTACATTGTGGTATGATCCAATTCATCCCGCCCCCGCCGCCATTTTCCGTGTTTTCCTCCACTGCTGAATTGCTCACCAGTTTTAAATGCGAACCCCCCCCCCCCCATAAAATATTCTAACAAGTGAGGGCTTTTATTATCTGCTATCTCCATTTACCTGGAGCTGATCGTTTAGCTCCTAATACAGACAAGGAGACGCCCGAAATAGACTTCAAATGTACATCAAACAGGTAAGCTAAGGATGCCAGAGTGTGTCCATGTTCCTTCCTGACGGGGCCGAGTGGGCTAGCAGAAGGGAGAGCAGAAGTCGCAGTTTTATTGCAAAACTTAATTTCGTTTGGTTTGCGCATTTCTGACAGTTCGCATTGAGCATGTTGTGAATGGGCGTCACGTTAAGGTTCACGAGAGCGCCTTAGAAAATGCTGCTTTGAATTGCCCGCCCCCTTCTGAAACTGTTAGGCTAAATCTAGCTGCAGCTTCAACCCATATAGTTTATAACCTACTCACTCGAGTAAATAAAATAGTTATTATCTGGCACATTTACACGGTCAACGCAAAGCATTTGACAGATTGGTGCCTTCTTATGAAGATACATCGACGGTCCTTTGTTCTTGTCCAGGTTATCATCCAGGGGTTCCGAAGTTACAGGGACCAGACTGTGGTAGACCCGTTTAGTCCCAAGCACAATGTGATCGGTGAGTACTGGATCACTTGAAGTGATCACTTAATCACTCCTGATACTTCATGCCGTATGTTTTGTTATTTGAATGAAGAGACCCATATTTATTTACTAGAACAGTCTCAACATTTATTGAGCCAATGCACATATTTTACTTTAGAAACATTTTGAATTGTCTCAAATACTAAATGTATTCCTCTGTGAATATTATGTGCTACTGTATCATTGGCTTAATATGTCACTGGGATAGAAGAACAAAGTTACGTTATTTGTAGGAAATGAATAATAATGCTCAGACCAATTCAATTAAGCACACCTGATTATTTCATGACAAAATGGATTACTTTATTTTTTCCTCACTTTCACAGTTGGGAGAAATGGGTCAGGAAAAAGTAACTTTTTCTATGGTAAGTGGACCGCTTCAAATAGCAACGTACATCCCTGATTTTTTTGAAGGCTAGGTAAAGGTCATTGTTTATCTATTTATTTATTTATACTCCCCAGCCATTCAGTTTGTGCTCAGTGATGAGTTTAGCCACCTTCGACCTGAGCAGCGTTTGGCCTTGCTCCACGTAAGTACACCTACAGGGTAGTATCACTTGCAAGTAAAACTTATTTTTGTCATCATGCAAACGTAATTTTTTTCCATTTATGTTTTTTTTAGGAGGGAACTGGTCCTCGTGTTATTTCTGCATTTGTGGAGATTATATTTGACAATTCTGACAACCGGCTGCCGGTAGGACTCACACGGATATTTTATTGATCACAATGTTGAACCCTCTTGATAGTTGTTACTAGACTTTATACCAATCTGATAAAATCAATTGATAATTTGGTTTTAAAGTCTAAATTTGCTGGGCTGGAAATTAAGGCATTATTGCTGAAACAATCTTGTTTGCACACAGGGTGTTGTACAGTGCAGCCACTCACATTTGAAAAATGTACGGGTGTGGTCAGTCATGCCTGCAGATATAAAGTTACGGGTGTGGTCCACCAGTAATGCCCACTGATATAAAGTTGCGAGTGTGTGTTCTGTTCGTAATTATGAGTGTACCCCTTTAAGAGCGGAGGGGGGCGGTGTCAGGTAAACTAGGAAGTATAAGTAGGCTGAGGAGCAGCTCGTTGTTAGAGACCGTGTGCTTCAGTGTGAAAAGACGTTAGGCTGTGGTTTACTGCACTGGATCGGTTTTCATGTGTGCTGAGAGTGGGCGACAAGTGTGCTATTGCGCAGTGGCGCACCTTAGAGGGAATATTGGTAAAGACAACACAAAATAAGCGACATATTTCAATACCTATGTATTTCTACTCGTAAGAAATTTTACGTGGGTGATCTTTCTTGCTCAACGGTGCAGATTCGCACCCGTCAAATCACAGTGACTGATGATGGTGTCTTGTACTGTAGATTTGAATCTGAAAGCTAGTTTATTTTTTTCCCAACCGTCACATTTTGTGAATATGTGGCTCAGTGCTTCGGGTCTTCCTATGGCAGTGGCTAGCTCACTTGCGAGACTAGACAGCGTTGCTTTTAAAATGTATCCTGAAATTCAAGCTGATGCTTCAGCTTGACTCTGAGATTGCGCATTCGAAGAGTGGTTTGAGTTTCCGAACGGTGTGGAGTGTAGCAGAGAGCGCTCAGACAATATTCTCAAACGCACTAAATGTCTTTTTGACCACCCTGAGCTAGTGTATTGAATTCTGGGTAATTTACTTATAGTTGAGATAAAACATAGCTTGTTTGTAGCGCTGTCAATGGGTCATGATCTTACATAGAAAACTACATTTTCCTGACACCTTTTAAGTTCATCCCATAGCGATTTGTTTGTAGCATTTCTTTGGCTCTGGGGAAGCCTTGTAAGGTAAGAAAAATAAGTTTTGGTATATTTCCTATATTCCCATACTTCCTTGCGTTCAAAGAAGCATGTGTCGCAGACTATGATGCAAATCTTCATTGTAGAGATGAGAATTTTCCCCGGAATTCTGACTTTTTTCAGGTGAAAATGTCATTGCTGTGAAACGTGTAGATTCGTTGAGAAAATTGTGGGGCTACGGCTTGACGCGGGGCGAGGCTGTGATCAAGACTGGCCGCCAGCATCTATTGGCAACGCTCGTCGTGAAATTTGTCACAGCTGTGATAGCGGAAAACGCCATTGCTACCTGTTTACGTCATTGCTATCTGTTTGCATTCAATTTTGTATTTATAATAATGATGACATTCTGATTTCCAGTAGCATTTTGGCAGTTTTTCATCAGTATTTTCACTCTGATGTTAACATTTCTTAGAGAAGCATTCTGTTTACTACGGCATAGATATAACTTATAGTCATACGTATGCTATGTTATCGAGCGGTCTCCACGTTTTCCAATATTACGAAAGTCTTGGAGCGAAAAGATGAAGTTTGTGCCAGGGAAATTGATAAAAGCCACGGGGTAAAAAAACTATTTCAGATGGCCATTGCTTGAAAAAAGTGTAACCGTCCAGATAGGAATGAAAATGGTATCAACATGTTTAACCGAACACATACAAAAAGTAGACATTCCCGGCAAAGTGCTGTGCACTTATCCAGGAGACTATCCAAACCAGGAACCACAAAGGTAAGTTGGACGTAAATTTCTCAAATATTATATAATTGACAACTGTTAATACAACAGTGATGAAAGTCCTCCAGATTTTCCCGGAATTCTGGAGTTTTAAATTTTCATGAAAATTGTTCCGGAAAATTGAGGGAAAATTGCCTAAAATTAATCTGGATATTAGTTGACAACATTGAACAACATGCGTTTGAGTTCGTTGTTTTGCTTTCACGAGTGTAGCCATGTTGAGGCACTAACACTAGTAACAGTACCGCCCCTCCCCTCGCATTCTCTCAAGACGTTGCTTATTTTGTGTGGTCTTGACATTAATTTACATGTTTATTTCATAAACGTTAACTAAACAAGCGTGCTCCAAAACAACCGGTATTCACCCGGAAACAGGAAGTTAAACGTATGAAGCATGTACGAAAGCGCATGTTTAGTGAAACTGCTTCACGGAATGCAAGCGCATTTAATGAGGCATGTCAAAGAAAATTTAGGTACACCAGGGGTGCTGTTTGTGTCGATAGCGAGGCCGCGTGACGGCGTGCTCCCCAAAAAAGAGACGTTAAGACTATCGTCCACCTCGTCCCTTGATTCGGGTGTGGCCAATATGTCGAGCGCATGCACAAAAGGCGCGTTCTAGCAAGCCGGCCTCCTATTTACGGCGGTCCAGTGGTGCGTGCCCCTCCCCCCCTCCCGCCACACACGCACACACACACAACAATACGTCACGATTGCCGACAGGAATGTTTGTTCACAGCTAGCTTGTTGCCACAAACGCAGTTGAAGTAGACGTAAACCTATGCTGAAGTAAACTTTCAGCATTTTCAAAACATTGTGAGTATAGACCGTTCGTGTTTATTCCTTGACAGGCCAGTGCATTTAACTTTTCTTTAGATAAAGTTTGTCAGATCAAGAATTTTTATTGATGAAAAATTTTAAATACTGTTTTATATCATGCTCTACTAATATCAGCCGAAATTGGAAATGATCATTTCTGAGTTTTAAATTTAAATTTTCCATTTTATGTATTTGTTTATTTTATTTTTAATGTACAGTTATGTTATATTAATCCAGTAAGTTATTTTAAGGCCATCCCTAATCACACCCGCAACTTTATCTGCAAGCATGACTTCCCGCACCCATCCTTTTTTTCAAATGTGTGTGTGTGTGTGTGTGTGTGTATGTATGTGTATATATATGTGTATATATATATATATGTGTATATATATATATATATGTGTATATGTATCTCAAGATATTAACGGCAACTGGTTATACTATTAGTATTACTAGATCTATATCTATGATAGTGAGCAAAGTGGTCAAGTGTATCAACACAAAGCAGCGTAATAAGTTTGAGACTTTAACGTTAATAGTAATTACTACAGATCTACTTCTTTAACCTGTTTTGCTGTACGGTGTAGAAATTCTAGAATATATTTTTGTGTATATTCTATATACTATAATATGTATAATGTGGAGGAAAAGGACAATTTTAGATGTCTTTTTACTGAATAGTTCACTTAATTCATTTGTCTTGAGATAAGATGGCATATTTTAAGCATATTTTAATGACAAATGTGATTTTGTGCTATCCAGTGATAGGGGGATGGGGGCAAAAAAAACGGGGACTTCTGCCCATTTTTTTTTTTTTTGGGTCATTTTACTTTCAATTTTTGTCTGAATTTTGTTCACAGATATCGCCAGAATTCACCACAGTCATCCATTTTTTTCAAAATTTTCCTATTTATATATATGAACAAATTACTTGTGTACTTATTTCTGAAGTATAACTTATAAGTGCAGTACCTTATTTGTTATAAATTTCACTCAGTGTACGATTTTATGTCTGAAGTTTGGCAAAATTATTGTGGTTGTTTGGACTCATATTTCAAGTTTTCAAAATATTATGATTGCCCTGTATTAATACTGTTAGAAGTTATGATGGAATAAAATGATTTGATTATATTAATATTTATTTTTGAAAATGTAATGTCTATTGACCTCTTTAAAAATGTCTGTCTCAGTGCAATGTCAATAAATTTTATGATATTAGGTAAAAACTACATACTCATGTATAACAACTCAGTAAGTTATTTTAAGGTCTTGAGATTCCATCCCTAATCATACCCGCAACTTTATCTGCGGGCATGACTGACCACACCAGTACATTTTTCAAATGTGAGTCACTGGTGTTATCAACAGTGTTCATAAAATGTTATGTCATCGAGCAATTATTTGAGTTGCTTGAGGGATTCTGTTCTGACAATTGCAGGGACCAGGTGAAGCGTGTCCTGTGGCCTGTCCCGAGATATATAGTACTGCTGCATCAGTGCATGGAAAAAGATTATTATTAATGATTGTTTTAGACTTTTTTTTTTTTAAAAAACAACACAAGTACAAACCTAGCAAAATAAAAATACAGATAACCCCTAATTTTGAGCATATGGATAGCAACAAATTGGTTTTGCGCATTGTACATGGGTAGAAGGGTTTTCCAGATTATTATTATTTTTTTTTTTTTTTAGGTCAATTTTGGGGGTGCACATTATACTTCAGGACGCATTATACTTGGGAAATTGCGGTAGTTTAGAATGTTATGTTCCAAAAAAAGATGGGACAGGTGGCAAAGAATGCTGTGAAACACAACCAGTGGATGCCATGATTGGGTATAAAAGGAGCTTCATTGAATTGCCCAGTCATTGACAAGTGTGTGAGAAAACAATTGCAAGGAATTTAGGGATTCCATCATCTACGGTCCATAATGTCTAACGTTTCAGCGAATCTGAAGAAATCACTGCATGTAAGATACAAGGCCAAAAAGCCTATATTGAATTGGGTTTGTAGACTTGACACTTGACCTTTGATTTAGCGGCTCAGATACTGGATGGATGCTACTGAGATACATGACTGAATTGTCTGCTGATTTGTGATTGAGGACTCTCATGCACTTTCTCCCTTTCCTCCTATGACCCCCATGCACCAATTCAGTTGTTTTCTTTTCAATACAATAAATACGTAATGTGAAATTGCATCATTAAAGCGACATACTGTATATTCCCCCCCCCTACAAATAACATGAAACACATTACATTTTGCAGATGTTGTTTTTGTTGTTGGGCCATTGCACACTACACTGGTAGGACTGGATGACATCTGTGGAAAGGTCGCTGCATGGAATAAGGGCACTTGGTGGTTTTATAGTGGCTGTAGCATAAACAGTGGTATCTCAGAATCAGCTTTAATGGCGAAGTGTATAGAACACACAAGGAATTTTTCTCCAGCAGTCAGTGCTGCCCTGGTATGACATACAGAACAACAGAGAACAAGGAACAATAAAGCAACAAGAACAAACAACAAGAGACATTTCTGTTTATAGGAATCATTCCTTATAAGACATGCAAGATGTGAAATCTATATAGATAAGTGTATTAACACTGTCAATTGTGCAAAGGGAGCAGTTTAAGTGATGAATCATGCGGTCTGCAAAATAAAGTAAAATAAATAAATATAAAATATATATATATTACTCATACGAATACTGATCTGGACCAGCAGGGTGTGAGTGAGTGTCCTAACCATGGCAACAACAAGGCAGAAAAATAATAGTTTCGCTGATCAAGAATTGAATTGCTTAATTGCCAGAGGGAAAAAACTGTTAGAATGCCTGCTACTTTTGACTTTTATTGATCTGTATCGCTTTCCCAATGGAAGGAGCTGGAAGAGCTGGTGGCCAGGATGTGGAGGGACAGAGAGGATCCTGCCTGCTCTGGACGTAGTTCGCGTTGTGTGCAAGTCCTCAATAATGGGTAGCGTAGTGCTGACAATCCGTTCAGCGGTTTTGATTGTCCGTTGTTGTCTGAGTTTGTCCTTTTTTGTGGTGGCTCCAAACTGATTGGATAACCGCTGTGTCGAACTGTCTCAGGAGCTCTTGTGACAGGCCATGCTTCCTCAGAAGCCATAAGAAGTACATCCTTTCCTGGGTTTTTTTGAGGATGGAGGTGATGTTGGTCTCCCACTTCAAGTCCTCTGAGACTGTAATTCCCAAGAACTTGAAGGTCTCGATGGTTGACACAAGGCAGTTGGACAGCGTCAAGGTCAGCTGTGGTGAAGGATGCCAACTGAAGTCCACAATCATCTCCACAGTCTTAAGAGTATTCAGTGCCAGGTTGTGTTGACCACACCAGGCAACAGGCATGTAGTCATTAAGACCTGAGACTGCTACTGTTTTGGGAACCGGTATAATGGTGGAGCGTTTAAAGCAGGCTGGTACTTCACACAGTTCTAGAGACCTGTTGAAGATCTTTGCAGACGGGAGGAAGTTGGTCTGTGCAGACTTTAAGGCAGGATGGGGACACGCGTTCTGGGCCTGGTGCTTTGTTGATCTTTTGTTTGTTTAAAGATCTGTAGAACGTCCCTTTAATGGATGCTAAACGGTGGAATGGAAGGTGGTGCGGCTTGGTGGTTGCATAGTGTGGAAGTGTCTATTTCAAATCTGCAGTGAAAGCAGTTTAGGTCGTCGGCTAGGTTGTTCTTGTTTTCTACCAGGGGTGAACGTCGCTTGTAGTTTGAGTGACTGTAGACCGTGCCAAACTGATTTGGAGTTATTAGCGCCGAGCTGTTTTTTAGTTTAATTGCTCTTTTTCCAGTGTTAATTTATTTAGTCAGCAGATTTCTAGTGTGATTGTAGAGGGCCCTGTCCCCACTACGATATGCTATCTCTTTAGCCTGGCTGAGTTGCCTAAGTCTGCCTGAAAACACTGGCTTGTTATTGAACATGCAAAAGGATTTTGTTGGAACACACACCACCTCACAGAAACTGAAATACTCAGTAACAATATCCGTGTGTTCATCTAGGCTGCGCACTGAATTTTCAAAGACACTCCAGTATGTACAATCAAAGCAGTTTTGAAGTTCTAACTTTGCCTCGTTGGTCCACTTTTAATTGATTTTACTACAGGCTTCGCATATTTAAGTGCTTGCCTGTATGTCGGTATTAGGTGCAGCAAACAGTGATCGAAGGAACCAATTGGTGCGCGAGGGATAGCACGATATGCATTTTTAATTGATGTGTAACAGTGATCTAGCGTGATATGTGCCCTCATTGGACATTTCACGTGCTGCTTATATTTGGGGAGTGCGTGGTTAAGTTTAGCTGTGTTAAAATCTTCTAGGATAATGAACGCTGTATCTGGGTGTCTTTTCTCAATCTCGTTTATCTGCTTGACTTTCTACCTGAACCTTCAAAATGCAATTCAACTGGCTACAATTCACTGTTTGAAATTCACCATCATCATGTCAACACTCCTGACTTCCACCAAGCCAAAGATCACTTCATTATCACTTGGACCCCGGCCATCCTGTTGGCTGGAATAGCCACAGGTTCAAATCTGTATGGACGTATTCCTCCGTCTTCCCGATCAACCGATACTGCTATTTCTTCATCAGATGAGTAAAAATCTGAGAAGTCTGCGTTGTGATTGTGTAGGATTTGATCTGTAACCACGCCTTTGTTTACGCACACGATACGTCACTTCCTGTTTTTCAAGTCATGTGACCTCGTAAAAATAGTCAAAATGGCGGCAACCGTACAAAAATGTGATTACTTCGTTAAAAGAGCGCATTAAAGCTATTTTTCACAATTTTTTTTTACTAGAATTTTTTCTAATGAATTACCAAGATAATCGGCAATTCGTCAAGGTAAGCAATGATTGGAGCATTCCTTTAAGTACCATGTATGCGCTATTGTAACAGAAGCCAGTACATGTACTTTCTTTGTCAAACTCCTTTCATTCATTACTTGTCAAATGCACCATATTACTCCCTCCCTGTCTGGCTTCTCTGGAGGGGGCTCTCGTCTGCAGAATATCTGATAGAAATTTACATTCGTTAAATGTGATATGAGAAGCGATAGTTACTGTAGTGTTCAAAATGATGGCAGTCCAACCTAAACCCCCAAACTCTGAATTCAAGCCACAGTGCACAGTGAAGATAGTGAAGCATGGTGGTGCAAGCATCATAATATGGGCATGTGTTGGGCCTATTTTTCACACACCTGGGATCATGGATCGGCTTGCATATTTCAAAATACTTTGAAGAGGTCATGTTGCCCTATGTTGAAGAGGATATGCCCCTGAAATGGGTGTTTCAACAAGAGAATGACCCCAGACACTCAGTAAACATGCAATGTTTTGGTTCCAAACCAACAAAGTTAATGTCCCCAGACCTTAATACCCATCGAGAACTTGTGGGCTGACATAAAAAATGCTGTTTCTGAAGCAAAACCAAGAAATGTGAATGAATTGTGGAATGTCGTAAAGGAATAACGGATGAAAAGGTGCCACAAGTTGGTTGACTCCATGCCAAACAGATGTGAAGCAGTGTATTATTTCAGTGTGTACTTTGTACCAAGGTGTTTTTTTTTTAAGCAAAACTGGTCATAAAACTAAATATTAGTTTAGTAATTCAAACGATTGGTAAATCCTAGAAACAAAAAAGTTTGTAAAGTCAACAGCAAATTGCTATTTTTTTAACACACCCCTTTCAACAAATTGCCCAATTGCACAGCTTTAAGACTGTGTATATCATGAATGCAGGGTCTTGTTGGTTTTCAGAGAATCTGCTGTACCTACTATTAACTTGTTTGACATGTAGCAATAAAAAGTATATTGAAGATGATTCATCTGGTTTATTCACATTGGACTGCTATTATTTTGAACAGTACTGTACATAGGGGTCTGTCACTCTGACTGTTGACTTCAGTGACTCTAAAACGGCTGTTTTTACTCCTTGTACAGACAAGGGACAGCACCTTCTGGCGTGTTTAGGTGTTGAATTGCGTGTTGTGGTAAGAGTGTTGTTTGCCCATTTTTGTGTTTTTTACAGGGGGATCCAAAATGACCCCAGACGCTACATTTAAAGAGACATTTACATGCTTTATGCTGCTTTCGCAGCCGTTGTTTGCTTTGAGTAGACATTGTTTTTGGCTTCTTTCCATACAACGCAAACCACGCACACACAGCACCTCACAGTAGCCAAGATGCGAATCGATTCAGCGGATTTACGGAATCTCATATCGAATTACGCTCAAAATAGCATTGCATTGCTGAATCGAAACCTTTCCACATTCTCCAACATACATTAAAATTGTATTGCAGTAGTCCGGCAAATTTGGCTTTTAGTCTGATCCAGCGTAAGCGTGATTTTGTGTCTCCCTCCAGATTGACAAAGAAGAAGTCTCTCTTCGTCGTGTGATCGGTGCAAAGAAGGACCAGTATTTCTTGGATAAAAAAATGGTGACGTAAGTGTTTCTGTAATTGTCATCACAGAAAATATTGGCCCTGGTGAATTAATGTGATCACACATTTCGTGGTGTTTGTGACTGGTGCAGTAAGAATGATGTCATGAACCTTCTGGAAAGTGCTGGCTTCTCCCGCTGTAACCCCTACTACATTGTCAAACAGGGCAAGGTAAGAAAGAAATGATGACACTGTCCGAAATAATAACTTTTGGAACTCATTTATTGCTTTGAAAAAGCAATAAATTGAGGTTGTTTTTCTTACAGTAATCTTTAAAATATGCATTGCATTTGTAGCGATGGTAATTGACCCCTCCGTACAGGGCACTTAACCACGCCTCCTGAATTGACGTCAGGCCACGTGCGCTGACGTAAGACAAACAATTAGTAAAAATGGCAATTACAATACAATACATTCTTAACTGAGAGAGACGCCATGCTTCTGATTTCATTCAATCATTCACACGTAGCAATGTTATGCTAGCGAAGAACATCTCATTCATTTATACGAGACGTGTATTGAAAATCAAATATAGGGCATATCTTCGTGCAAACACAGTCTGGTTAAGCTTCGGCCGCGAGCCGGCAAGAAAGCGACACGTTTGTGCAGTCCGATCATCGCTAAATATCGCTCAACAAAGAATAAGTGTGTCAATCGTTCACACGTAGCAATGTTATGCTAGTGAAGAACGTCTCATTCATTTATACGAGACGTGTATTAAAAATCAAATATAGGACATATCTTCATGCAAACACAGTCTGGTTAAGCTTCGGCCGCGAGCCAGCAAAAAAGCGACACGTTTGTGCATCCGATCATCGCTAAATATCGCTCAACAAAGAATAAGTGTGTCAATCGTTCAGACGTAGCAATGTTATGCTAGCGAAGAAAGTCTCATTCATTTATACAAGACGTGTATTAAAAATCAAATATAGGGCATATCTTCGTGCAAACACAGTCTGGTTAAGCTTCGGCCGCGAGCCGGCAAGAAAGCGACACGTTTGTGCAGTCCAATCATCACTAAATATCGCTCAACAAAGAATAAGTGTGTCAATCGTTCACACGTAGCAATGTTATGCTCGCGACGAACGTCTCATTCATTTATACGAGACGTGTATTAAAAATCAAATATAGGGCATATCTTCGTGCAAACACAGTCTGGTTAAGCTTCGGCCGCGAGCCGGCAAGAAAGCAACACGTTTGTGCAGTCCGATCATCGCTAAATATCGCTCAACAAAGAATAAGTGTGTCAATCGTTGCAATGTTATGCTAGCGAAGAACGTCTCATTCATTTATACGAGACGTGTATTGAAAATGAAATATAGGCATATGGCATATCTTCGCGCAAGCACAGTCTGGTTAAGCTTCGGCCGCGAGCCGGCAATAAAGCGACACGTTTGTGCAGTCGGATTATCACTAAATATCTCTCAACAAAGAATAAGTGTGTCAATCGTACACACGTAGCAATGTTATGCTAGCGAAGAACTTCGAATTCATTTATACGAGACATGTATTGAAAATCAAATATAAGGCATACCTTCGTGCAAACATATCTGTTCCGGTTGATATTAGATGGATTTAGTTGATGATGCGGTCTTCCACAAAGTTTGATCCATCGAAGGCATTTTTCGTACTGGGTCTTCGGTTTTGGAAAGGGTACGAATCGAACTCCACCAACTAGCATTTCAGGATACCTGTCGTCACTATTACAAAGTCCGTGACTACACCTCTTAACCACATTTTTTGTTAAATAACCCAAATACGCGATAAAACGCTAACAAAACCTATACTGGACCATGCAATGTTTTCTGAGAAAATGGTGGGAGCAAAAAGGGGCATGGTTTATGCAGATCTCTGGCCTCTGATTGGTCAGTGACAAGGATTGCGCAATATCCACAGAGGGGTCAATTGTGGAGTCCATCCCCAAATAATTTTATGTCACATTTGGCAATTATATATTTTGTCCCTGGATGCCCTGAATGCAAACTTATTCAACGCATCATTATATATATATATATGTATGTGTGTGTGTATATATATATGTATATATATATATATATATATATATATATATATATATATATATATATATATACACACACACACGTTTTTTTTTTTTTTTTTTATCGGTAGGAAAATCTTAAATACTTTAACATTTTGTGCAGATTAACCAAATGGCGACAGCACCTGACTCTCAGCGTTTGAAGCTGCTGAGGGAAGTAGCAGGAACAAGAGTGTATGATGAACGCAAAGAGGAGAGTATTTCACTGATGAAGGAAACAGGTTGGTTCTAAGCTTAAAAGCTTACAATTAATTTTCCCAATGTAGGCAGCATGTTGCACTCATGGTTAGCATGTCTGCATCACAGTTTGGAAACGCAGCTCCAGTAACTCATGAATACATAGAAAGCCCAGGTCTTCTCTTGGGGCCACACAGTGTTGTTCAATTAGGTGTGATATTTGTCACTTCAATAAAGCTGTAAGTTGGTTATGTTTTCCTAGTGGTACTGAGGCATCATTGGAGGTCAGGATCACTGTTTTCTGCAGGTCTATTTAGTGCTTGGTGTAAAACTGAATTATTGCCTGCACAACATCTTTAAGCAGTGCATGCTGACAGCTGAACGATGCTGCCAAACAGTTTTTTGGCAAATGTTATTTTCCTCCCGTATTTAAAATATAGACTGGCATTTTGTGGACTGTAATGTATGTACTTTAATCTCGGATGAGTGCATGCCAAGCTGCATTTCTAACATTACACACTGTCTCATCCTGCACTATTTGTTTGATTTTTCTTCTTTTCCTTTCGGCTTGTCCTATTAGGGGTCAACAGTGTGTCATCTCAGATGAATGCATATTTGTTTGGCACAGCCGGATGCCCTTCATGACGCAACCCCTCTCCATTGATTTTCAAAAATTCAAAAGCATAATTTTTTCCGCGCTAACTTTCTGGTATACTCGGGTACTTTGCCATGTGATTGAACTTGATGAACCGACAGCGTGGATGCATTAATGTTGATGGCTAGCAGAACATTGGCAGTGAGAATTTTAACTTGGATGTGGGTTCAATTTGTTTACCAGTGTCAGATTGTTCCTTTTCTGTCTTTGCCGCTCTACCCCAATAAGGTATCAATCCCCATTGCCATCTTACATCTATGTGCAATACCATCTGCTTTCAAATGACTCTTGTGCTGAATGTGACACTTGAGGTACTCCACACTTTTCATCTGAAAACTCTCTTGCTACTTTGGGTTCGCAACACGTTTTACAGACCAGACATTTCTCACTCGAAAAAGACAATCTCATCCAATTTCACCGCTTTCTCTTCAATTTGCACATACTCTGACAGCCCTTTCATCTTAAAAGCACAACATTTCTTTTTACTTTGGCTTAGTTTGAGGGGATGTAACTACCCCTTTGTTTCGCCATTTTATTAACAAGGGTAAACATAAGCAACCAGAGCGCTTTGCAAGCCATAACACCGGTGGTAGGTGGCGCATAAGGAGACAGTCGTTGTCAATAACATTGACGGGGTGCATAAGTACGTATGTGAATTGTGCCTGTGGCTGTAGCAGCCAGTCACCCCTGAAATTATACTTTCAGTTCAGTTTGGATTTTTATATTTTTGTGCGCAATGCAGAATGTTTGTGCACGGAGACCACATTAGTAGCTTGCAATTGCGCATGCACACAGCTTGGAGGGAATAGTGTTTTCATGAATTGTAGTATTTGTCTGGCACTGTCTGCCAAAATGTGGATATTGCAGCCCACTTATAACTTGAGAAAAAACTACGCAGTAAACTGCAGGGTATTTTTTTTTGGTGAGCTATTTACTCTGAGTAATTATTTCAGTGTGCACTTTGTACTAAGGTGTTTTTTTTTTTTAAGTACTTTAATTTACTTTTATTTGAGTCACATTTTTGTCAAGTAACAGTGCTCTTACTTGAGTACTATATTTGGCTACTCTTCCCACCTCTGGAACAGACATCGTCTGTTGCTACTCTTACGTTTTTGTACATCATGTTGTATTTGTTGGACTGTTTTTTTTTTTTTTTTGTATTTCCATGTTAAAGCGCTGTGTGTTGTGGTCCTAGCAGAACCGACATAAGGTCATGACAACAGTTGATCTGTTACTATATCTTGTAACAATTAGGAAATTAGCCTAAAATTATCAAATTATTTACGACTGTTAATGTTACATTTGGTAAGCAATGAAGCAATGTTAGGGAATTATGTCACAACACAGAATGAACTATGTTTAACTTCAGAGATTGGCAATAAAAACAAAAATATTTCACCTTATATTTTCCTGGAAGATACATTTGGGATACACTTTGAAGTTGGTAATAGTGAAAAATGAAGTAAAACAGACAACGAATTTAGTCAGTTAGTTTCCAGAATGTGTGCTTAAAGAGGAGGATGCTATTTGTGTGCACAGCTTGAAGCAGTCATCAGTTGCAGGTGGAGATGGGCCTCGCTTATTATTGAGGCCAAAACTAAATAGCAAAGAAATAAACCAAATGTAATTTAAATCAAAACTTGTACATAAAGAAATGTACTTGAGCACTTTAAGTAGTTTTTTTCTCCATGAAGAAAATGGGATTATTTTGCCTAATTGTACTTTTCTGTTTTCTACAGTAGAAAGATTAATATATGTAGAAAAAAATAATACTTCTATGTGGGGCCCTGGGAGATCACCCTCACCCCCTCCACCACACACGCACACACACACACGTTTGGTCACCTTTTTCAAACCTTTGGTGTTTTTATCTATCAGATCTGTCTATGTCAATTTTTTCAAAACTAGTCTGTCACAACCAGCCACAGAACATAACCATTAAAATACAGCATAGTCATATTTCAATAAGTTAACTTCTTTTTGACTTGATGTTCTTTTAAGATATACATTGGATACTGAACAATACAATTTCATTAATGTGTATTTAAAAACAAAATAATGTGATGATACTGATGCATTTGTTCATCAGAGGGAAAGAGGGAGAAGATCAATGAGCTGCTGAAATACATCGAGGAGCGTCTGCACACACTGGAAGATGAGAAAGAGGAGCTGGCTCAGTATCAGAAATGGGATAAAATGAGAAGAGCCCTTGAGTACACAATCTACAACCAGGAGCTCAATGAAACACGTGCCAAATTGGACGAGGTAACGCCCAAAGTTTACTGATTTTTTTTTTTTTTTTTTTTTTTTAAACCCCCACCTTTTTAGCTATATGTCAAAGGCCTTTTTACTGTTGTGTAAGTTATAGTAATTAATAAAAAATAGTAGAAATTGTAATATAAGAAAATGGAATTTACATTACACATTTCTTATTTGTGTGTGTGTGTTTTTTTTTTTTTTTTTTTTTTAGCTGTCCTCCAAGAGAGAAACATGTGGTGACAAATCCCGACAGTTACGTGATGCTCAGCAAGATGCAAGGGACAAAGTAGAGGTAAAAACTACAAACTACCTAAAACCTAGCAAAATATTACAATAAAATTGAAACATGAAAAATAAAAGTAGCTGTTTTTAGAAAAGCTACATTTGGTGTTCTGGTTCCATCTGTAGTGCTACTGTGGTTGGTACTAAAACACTAAAGTATAGTAGGCTATTTCGGTATATCGGTAACTTTTTTTTTTTTTTTTTACCAAATTAGACGAGGAAATGTGGTTGAAGCAGCTAATATTCACACTCCTACAACCGGCTGGTGACGCACTGACAACAAAGGCTTTATTGTGCTGGCTGTGTACCATGTTCTCAGTAGTTGTTCACATTACACAAAAAACAGGTACAGTGTTCCCCTGTTATGCGCGGGCCCGCGGGGGTTACATTCCTTACACCCCCGCGAATAATGGACGCAGTATTAATACACACTGGTTACACTGTCAGGATGCATGCCAGCACGTGTATTAGCGTGTATGTAGGGTACCATATGAGGCGCTCATGAGGCATTGAGGAACAATTGCATTTCACATCCGTAAGCAGAAGAAGCTTACATTGCCCCACACATTGCCTGTGTAGGCAGGTCATGACTTTCATTGTTCTACACATTCACGGTGTCACATCACAACTAAAATTATGACACCACAGTAAACAGAATAGCGTAAGTAGCAAATAATAAAACAAATGAATGACTCACGAAATAATTGATGATAATTGATTATGGAGTTGCTTAGTGTGTCACCAGCATGCCTCAAAAGATGCAAGTAGCGTTTAAAGTGAATTCACTTGGTAGCTTACATACATGCTAAAACACTTGCCAGGATGGATGCTAACAGTGTAACCAGTCTGTTTCAGTGTACTTTGTTGGACAAGTCACACATTTGTAAATGTTGGAACTCGGTGTGCACAAAAGTTGCAACACATTGTTAGGCGTCTTGTCTAATGTGGCGCGTTGTCTAGTTAGAAGAGAATTTAAGGCCTTTTGAGATCGTGAAAATACGGTAAATTAAAACAAACAAAAAAAAACCTGGAGACTAAACTCTGCGAATATGCAGGGTTGCAAATGCTGAACTGCAAATGGGCAAGGGTACACTTTACTGGTAAATGTAATTTTAAACACACACAGAAGATGGGGGAAAAAAAAGCTAAAAACTCAAGACATTTTGCTTGCCAGATATACAGTAAAGAAAATAAGGATTTGAACACCCTGCTGTAGTGCAAGTTCTCCCACTTAGAAATTATGGAGGGGTCTGAAATTTTCATCGGTCATACCCACTGTGAGAGAGATACTCTAAAAAGAAAAATCCAGAATTTACAATGTATGATTTTTTTTTCATTTTTATTTATTTTTTTTAAACAATTTATTTGTGTGATAAAGCTGCAAATAAGTATTTGAACACCTGAGAAAACCAATGTTAATATTTGGTACAGTAGCCTTTGTCTGCAATTACAAAGGTCAAACATTTCCTGCAGTTGTTCACCAGGTTTGCACACACTGCAGGAGGGATTTTGGCACACTCCTCCAACCGATCTTCTTTAGATCAGTCAGGTATCTGGGCTGTCGGTGAGAAACATGGCGTTTCAGCTCCCTCCAAAGATTTTCTATTGGATTTAGGTCTGGAGACTGGCGAGGCCACGCCAGAACCTTGATATGCTTCTTATGGAGCCACACCTTGGTTTTTGCTGGCTGTGTGCTTCGGGTCATTGTCATGTTGAAAGACCCAGCCACGACTGATCTTCAATGCTCTGACTGAGGGAAAGAGGTTGTTCCCCAAAATCTCACAATACATGGCCGTGGTCATCCTCTCCTGAATACAATACAGTTGTTCTGTCCCATGTGCAGAAAAACATCCCCAAAGCATGATGCTACCACCCCCATGCTTCACAGTAGGGATGGTGTTCTTGGGATGGAGCTCATCATTCGTCTTCCTCCAAACACGGTTAGTGGAATTATGACCAAAAAGTTCCATTTTGGTCTGATCTGACCAGAAAACCTCCACTCTATCATCCAAATGGTCATTGGCAAACTTAAGACAGGCCTTGACATGTGCAGGTTTAAGCAGGGGAACCTTCCGTGCCATGCATGATTTCAAACTCTTAAGTGTATTACCAACAGTCACCTTGGAAACAGTGGTCCCAGCTTTTTTTCAGGTCATTGACCAAGTCCTGTCGTGTAGTCCTGGGCTGATTCCTCACGTTTCTAAGGATCATTGAGACCCCACGAAGTGATATCTTGGATGGGGCTTCAATACGATTGAGATCGACCGTCATGTTTAGCTTGTTCCATTTTTTTTTTTTTTAATGATTGCCCCAACAGTGGACCTTTTTTCACCAAGCTGCTTGGCAATTTGTCCGTAGCCTTTTCTCGCCGTGTGGAGTAGTACCATTTTGTCTTTGGTGTCTTTGGACAGCTCTTTGGTCTTGGCCATGATACAAGTTTGAGTCTTACTGATTTTATGGGGTGGACAGGTGTCTTCATGCAGCTAACGACCTTATACAGGTGCATCTGATTCAGGATAATACATGGAGTAGAGGTGGACTTCTAAAGGCGGACTAACCTGTCTTTGAGGGTCAGAATTCTAGCTGATAAGACAAGTGTTCAAATACTTATTTGCAGTGCTATCACATAAATCGTTATAAAAAAATCATAGATTGTGACTTCTGGATTTTTCTTTCTAGATTATCTCTCTCACAGTGGACATGCACCAAGGATGAAAATTTCAGACCCCTCCATGATTTCTAAGTGGGAGAACATGCAATATAGCAGGGTGTTGAGATACTAATTTTCTTCACTGTATATAAACTATAGAAGTTGCACTTCTGAAAGAATCAAATCATGTTTTTTCTTTTCTGCCTTCTTGTAGGAGACAGAGCGAGTTGTACGCGAATTGAAATCCAAGATCTCTGCCATGAAGGAGGAGAGGGAGCAATTGTCGGCTGAGCGCCAGGAGCAGATTAAACAGAGGACCAAACTAGAGCTGAAGGCCAAGGACCTGCAGGATGAGTTGGCAGGCAATAGTGAACAGAGGGTATGGAAGCCTCCCATCTGCGTCACTCTGCACACCAACAACACTCCCTTCCTTTCCATCACTTTCATTTATACGATACAATCACTGCTACCACTTGCACAATGTTTATTTTCAAGTAACTCACAGAGGCTAACAGGGAAAGTGGTGGAAAGTATACCAAAGGAGTAATTACGTCTTCTTTTTAATCCTGTACATAAATAATCAACTATTTTGTTTTATTACTTATAACTATGCCTTGCAGCATCATGTATAAATCCCACTGCACATCTTCACTGGCATTGGTTTGTGTGCAGAGCTGGCATGACTCACTGTCCGTATGGCCTCATATTTGTGAGCACGTGTGTGTATGAAGATCATTATAAATAACAGCTTTAAATTGGCTCAGTCTATGTGATGGCTGTGATGTATCCCGGGCAGAATGCTGGTTGGTGGTGGCTCAATATCAGCCAAATGTTACTGGAGCAAATTGAAAAGTAATGCCTTCTGCCTGCTGGCAGTGCGGCTGTAGTATTGGCCAACTGGACAAGTGTGTTTTTGACTGTTTTACTTAGGTCTGTCTTTTTAAAATAAGGGTATTTCATTGTCTGCCACTTTGCATGCATAGCAACCTATTCTTTCATTATGCTCCTATCGGACCATATTCTCCTGTTCATGTCCAAGTCTACATGCCTGGCTTGTCCACCTTACACCTACATATATTCTCCTGTCCAGATTTAAGACACACCTACTGTGCGTAACCTGGGGCGAATCATTGAAGTCTGAGGCTAGCTATTAACATGCAACATGGACCTTACCTGAGACTTGGGAATGTCAGAACTTAAATTTCTTCAAATGTAGCACACTTTAAATGTGAAAATACTTTCCGTATCAGATTTGTCGTCACCAGTGAGACCACTCTATCTAATCTGCTGACCCTTGAAGGAGAGCATGTGATTTTAATATTCTGTATGTAATAAATCATCCATCCATCAATTTTCTTTGCCACTTATCCTCACGAGGGTCACGAGGAGTGATGGAGCCTATCCCAGCTGTCAAGGAGCAGGAGGGAGGGTATACCCTGAACTGGTTGCCAGCCAATCGCAGGGCAGATAGAGACAAACAGCTGTACTCACAATCACACAATTTAGAGTGTCCAATTAATGTCCCGAGTGAACCCACGACCTCACAACTGTGAGGCCAATTGCTTTACCAGCTGATACACCGTGCTGCCTATAATAGATCAATTAACCGATCTTCAAATTTATCAACTATTTTGATAATTGAGCAATCATTTACACTCATTGCTTGAATCCAAATTCTCTTATATCAGCCTCTCAGCAATAGTCTCTGATTCTTCTAGTCCTTAATGAAAGCAGACTGTTTTCTGTTTCAACAAAATCAGACTTTTGTAAACATATGTCTGCTTTTGCGTTGGGAAACTGATAATAATTTTCTCTTCTATTCTGACATATTACGGACCAAGCAAGTAACTAAATAATTACCAATTTATAGAAAAAAAACAATAGTCGGTTTATCTTTATGAAAATAACCCTTATCTGCAGGTGCAGTATCAATAACCTGCCAGTGACATGTAGATGAACCTGTAGCAATCTCAGATGTGAATATCAAACTAGTAGCTTTTCTCATCAGTCATTATCCAAGAAGGAACTCTGTTAAAGAAAAAAAAAAGCTGAATACATGTCCTTCTTGTGATTATTGCTTAATTGTTATTTGGAATTGTTTAGTGATTAAACAATTTCAAATAATAATAATTAGTTAGTAAAGAGTAAATGGAAAAAATATTTTGCAATAAACTTGAAGGTTTTTTTAGGCCACTATTCAATTGATAAATGGAATGAATAATCAATTCTAAAACTATTCACTAGTGATAGCCTCAGTATGGCATAACTAAATTATCATTAATAATAATAATTATATATTATATATATGTAAAACCTTTCATGGAACCCAAGGCTGCTTTGCGCAAGGTAGATGCACAAGAACAAAGGACACCAGACATCAAACAGAGTGAAGCAGGTGGTTTTTGAGTTTTTGTTTGAAAGTGTCCAGTGATGGGGTGTCCTGGATGTCCCCGCGTTACAGCAGACAAAATCTACAGTACAAAGAACCCTGTTGGCTCGATGCAGCTATATTTGCAGTCAAAGCACATTGTTAGTCTTTCGGTTTGTGAGCGGCTTGCTTTTTAAGTGGCATATCCTTGATACGAACAGATTGGGTGTTGTGAACACAGTGATACACTATGCTTAGAGGTACCATTCAGGCTTCTCTTTGTTTGGTGTGTGTAGTTTTGTTTTTTATTTATTTATTTTTTTTAAATATACTCTTGGTTAAGCCTAGTTTGCTGTGACCTAGGAAATTAGCCTAGCAAAGTTTCATTTATAACTTTTAAAATCTGAAGAAGCAATCACGGGGAATAAAAGCCTGCTTTATTCTCATAGAAACGTCTACTGAAAGAGCGTCAAAAGTTACTGGAGAAAATTGAGGAAAAGCAAAAGGAGCTCCAGGAGACAGAGCCCAAATTCAATATGGTGAAAGAAAAGGAAGAGCGAGGAATCTCGAGGTAGGGATGACTCACTCACTACTAAGTTTTCCAGAGTAACTGAAGAACAGACCTAATTTCATGAGTCAGTCATCTAATTCTTAATGTATTCCGACAGCGGCAACAGAAGGACTTTTGGTGGGTGCATACGGTTGAAGCCAGAGGTTTACATACACTGTGCAAAAACAAATTTCATTTTTGGGCTCACTCTCTGAAGCCAAATCAAATGAAACCTTTCATATTTCAGGTCAGTCAGGATCACCAAAGTTATTTAATTTTTTTTTAAATGCCACAATAATGAGAAGGATAAAATAATAAAAATATATATATACATAAATTTCCTTAGAGAGTAGCATTTCCTTTGAGGCCAAACATTTTTGGTAACTTTCCTCAAGCTTCTGACAGTACTCTGCTTGAATCCTGGTCCATTCCTCCTGAGAGAACTGGTGTAACTGAGAGGCTTGTCAATTGCCTTGCTCGCACATGCCTTTTCAGATCTGCCCACAATTTTTTCATGGGATTCAGATAGGGTGTTGTGAAGCCCACTCCAAGATATTAACTTTATCCTCAAGCAACTTTTGAACCATTTTGGAAGTATGCTTAGGCTTATTGTCCATTTTGAAGAACCAATTGCTTCCAAGTGTTAGCTTCCTGGCTGATGTCTTGAGAGGTTGCCTTTATATCTCTTTATGTTCCTCATTCATGATGCCATCTATTTTATGTCAAAACAGCACCAAGATATGATGCTGCAACCTCCATGCTTTAAAATTGTTCTGTTGTTCTCAGGTCTACAAGCTTCCCCTTTTTTCCTCCAGATGTCACATTGGTCACTATGACCAAACAAGCTCCACTTTGGTTTCATCAGACCACAGGACATGCCTCCAGAAGTTAAGACCTTTGTTATGATGTGATTTTGCAAACTAGTCTTTTTTTATCTTTAGGATTAATGTCATCATTCTCAGTAAGCGGCATTTCACCCCATGTCAGTGCTGGACTCGTTTCACTGTGGACAGTAACTCTTTCTTTCCAGGTTCCTCCAGCGTCTTCACAAGGTCTTTAATTTTGTTTTGGGGTATATTTCAGACCGAAACACATTCATCTCTGGGAGATGGAGCCCGTGTTTTTCCTGAGCAGTGTGATGGCAGTACATTACTATGATGTTTTTGCGTATATTTGGTTGAATAGATGAACGTGGCAACTTCAAGGATCCGAAAATTGCACCCAAGGATGTGCTAGTCTTGTGGAGCTTCACGATTATTTCTCTGATTTCCTGTCTGATTTCTTTTTATTTACACATGATTTTTAACAAGAAAATAAAGTGTTTGAGGTATGGCCCTAAATACATCCCCAAGTGTGTCCTCAATTTACTCACATGTTGTCAGTTAACATACCAGGAGCTTCCAAAGGCACGACATCATAATCTGGGCTTCCCCATGTTCTTTGACACCAGCAAAAAGATATTCCAGAAATTCTTTCATTATTGTAGCATTTAACAAAATTAAATAATTTTAGCGATCCTGACTGAACTGAACAGGAGGGGTTTCGTCTGATTTGACTTCACAGTGTGACCCAAAAATGTAATGTTTTTGCACAGGTTGTGCAAATTTCCGGCTCTATTTGTATGTTATAGGTATACTCTCAACAAAAATAGAAACAACTAAAATAGTGGAAATGATCTTTGAATACTTATTGAAATGTATGTGAATAGATACCTAGTGGTGGAAATTGTTTCATCTCTATTTAGACTTGCCCAGGCCACACAGGAGAGGACGGACTTGTACGCCAAGCAAGGCCGCGGAAGTCAGTTCACCTCCAAAGAGGAGAGAGACAAATGGATCAAAAAGGAGCTGAAGTCTCTGGACCAAGCCATCAACGATAAAAAGAGGCAAATTGCTGCCATCAATAAAGATTTAGAGGACACAGAGACCAATAAAGAGAAGAACCTGGAGCAGTATAATGTAAGAATCAACTTTAATACATACATGCATGCGTGGATCAGAATGGAAAATACCTTTGGTCCTATATAGCAAATATTGCCTGTGGGTTGAGGACTAATGTCAAAATGGTCCTCATAAATTAATAGAGACCTTTTTTTTAATACTTTTCATTTTTGTCCCTAGAAACTGGACCAAGATCTAAATGAGGTGAAAACCCGCGTTGAGGAGTTGGACAAAAAATACTATGAGGTGAAGAACAGGAAGGATGAGCTGCAAAGTGAAAGAAAGTAAGATTGATTTTGGGCATTTCTGTTTAGTTATAGCACTGTGAGGATTTTTCATTTGTCACTCAAGGCAAACATTAATGCAAAAGTCCATTCAAAAACACAAAATGACAAAAAGTAACATTTCTCTTTTGAGGTAAATGCATGTGGGTTTTGAAAATTTCATTCACTCAGGCTATGTCTGTTTCGCTGGAATACATTTAATTTCAGTGGGTCAAAGGCGTCATGGAAATGCTGTATTGTATTTTGTCTGTGGTAGTTCTCCACTAATAGTGTTAATCCACCTTATGTGATAATAGACCTCATTCATCCCCCCATTTTCATGTCGTTGTATTTTAACCATTTGATTATTTTGACAACGGGCGAGTCTCTCGGAGCGACCGATGACCTGCTTCATCGTCATTACCTTGTGCCTAGTATCTCAGGCATGAGGATTTCGGCAAGTATGGTAACCGATCTTTCGGTTCCGTTGATTTTTGTCGTGGGAAACGATTTTTCGGTTCCCATTGATAATGCTCATGGGAACCGGTTTTTACATGTACTTAAGAATAAAGCCTTAGCAAGCATAAGCATTTTGTCTTTTACGCTTAGCAACCGACAACAAGTAGATACAGGCATGAGCATTTCACGCAAACGATCGTTCCGTTACCGTGTCGTTACCCAGCCTGAGAAAACACTGAACCGAAAGTGCGTTTCCCATATCTCAGGGCTTACTTTTAATAAAATTCACCCATGTGTGGAATGTAAAACAAGTTCTCAACGAAATACAACAATCTGTATAAAACAAACCTACATGAACCCCTTTATTTTTAATGATTGAAACTCCCAGCTTTGTCAGTGTGGTTTACAAACAGCACCGGATTCCTCTTCTGTGCTACGCATGCGCAAGGTTGAGTTATTCATATCCGGGTCACTCAAACGCTAGTCAAACATGTCGGTTGCTAAACGTAAAAAACAAAATGCTCATGCTCATTATCAATGGGAACCAAAAAATTCGTTTCCCAGGACAAAACTCAACAGAACCGAAAGATCGGTTACCATACTTGCCGAAATCCTCATGCCTGTTAAGGTATAAGACTACCTGATTTTAGGAGTTGACTGTGGAGTTGCGGTGTGCATCATTACACATGCTAAATTACGGTCACAATGTGTATCTTGTCATTTGAGGATAATATGCACTTTCTTCGTGTGAATGTACGCTTACTCCTGGCTGTCTCTTTTCCATGTACCTACTTTTGGTGTCTTTGAGTGTCTCTGATCACATAAGTGGAAATATGTACGATGAAGAAAATAAGTATTTGAACACCCTGCTATATTGCAAGTTCTCCCACTTAGAAATCATGGAGGGGTCTGAAATTTTCATTGTAGGTGCATGTCCACTTTTAGAGAAATCTAAAAAGAAAACTTGAAAATCAGAATGTATGATTTATTTAAATGATTTGTGTGATACAGCTGCAAATAAGTATTTGAACACCTCTCTATCAGCGAGAATTCTGACCCTCAAAGACCTGTTAGTCCGCCTTTAAAAGTCCACCTCCATTCCATGTATAATCCTGAATCAGATGCACCTGTGTGAGGTCGTTAGCTGCATAAAGACACCTGTCCACCCCATACGATCACGAAGACTCAAACTTGTAACATGTCCAAGACCAAAGATCTGTCCAAAGAGACCAGAGACAAAATTGTACAAATTCACACGGTTGGAAAAGGCTACAGAGAATTTGCGAACCAGCTTGGTGGGGAAAAAAAGGTCCACTATTGAAGCAATCATTAGAAAATGGAAGAAGCTAAACATGGCAGTCAATCTCAATCGGATTGAAGCCCCATCCAAGATTTCACCTCGTGGGCTCTCAATGATCCTTAGAAAGCTGAGGAATCTGCCCAAGACTACACGACAGGACTTGGTCAATGACCTGAAAAAAGCTGTGATCACCGTTTCCAAGGTGACTATTGGTAATACACTTGAGTTTGAAATCATGCATGGCACGGAAGGTTCCCCTGCTTAAACCAGCAGATGTCAAGGCCCGTCTTAAGTTTGACCATTTGGATGATACAGAGGAGTCATGGGAGAAGGTTTTGTGGTCAGATGAGACAAAAATTGAACTTTTTGGTCATAATTCCACTAACCGTGTTTGGAAGAAGACGAATGATGAGCTCCATCCCTAGAACACCATCCCTACTGTGAAGCATGGGGGTGGTAGCATCATACTTTGGGGATGTTTTTTCTGCACATGGGACAGAAATACTGTACTGTATTCAAGAGAGGATGACCGCGGCCATGTTTTGTGAGATTTTGGGGAACAATATCTTTCCCTCAGTCAGAGCATTGAAGATGGGTCGTGGCTGGGTCTTTCAACAAGACAATGACCCGAAGCACACAGCCAGGAAAACCAAGTAGTGACTCTGTAAGAAGCATATCAAGGTTCTGGCATAGCCTAGCCAGTCTCCAGACCTAAACCCAATGGAAAATATTTGTAGCAAGGTGATCTAGAGAAGATCTGTGTGGAGGAGTTAGCCAAAATCCCTCCTGCATCGTGTGCAAACATGGTGAACAACTACAGGAAACATTTGAAGGCTACTGTACCAAATATTAACATTGGTTTTCTCAGGTGTTCAAAAACTTAATTGCAGCTGTATCACACAAATAAATCCTTAAAAAAATCATACATTGGGGTTTCTGGATTTTGCTCTTTAAATGATCTCTCTCACAGTGGACATGCACCTAACGATGAAAATTTCAGACCCCTCCATGATTTCTAAGTGGGACAACTTGCAATATAGCAGGGTGTTGAAATACTAATTTTCTTCACTGTATGTGTGTGTGTCGTGTCATGTGTGCACAGCTACCTGTGGCGTGAGGAGAATGCTGAGCAACAGGCCCTGGCGGCCAAACGTGAGGACCTGGAGAAAAAACAGCAGCTCCTCAGAGCAGCCACTGGGAAGGTCAGTAACTGACTAGTGTAACACAACTTCACAGGTTTGTGTGTATGAGTGTCTGTTAGCGAGGGAAATAGAGAATCGATGGGAACTGGTCCAAAATTCCCCAAAAAAATTCAGCTACCCTGAATACTGAGTCTCACAGTAACTTGTCACAATATCATGCATCGTTGTTTTCCTTTCGGCTTGTCCCTTTCGGGGTCGCCACAGCGTATCATCTCAGATGAACGCATATATATGTTTGGCACAATTTTTACGCCGGATGCCCTTCCTGACGCAACCCTTCTCGGGAAGTCACAATATCATGCATCAAACTTGGTATTTATCCATTGTATTACCAAATCCTCCCCACACTGGTGGGTCACAGATTTACACTGCAAACGGATCATTCAAAAGTAGTCATGGTTCAGGAGTGACGGTGGACAATAAATAGGGATCAGGAATACAGTTTTGCTATTCTTGACCCATTTTTTCCTCAGCTTTTTAAAGGCTTTGTTCTTTTTTTTTTTTTTTTTTTTTAGCAACAATGAATAACCATCCATCCATTTTCTTAGCTGCTTATCCTCACAAGGGTTGCGGGAGTGCTGGAGCCTATCCCAACTGTCAACGGGCAGAAGGCGGGGTACATCCTGAACTGGTTGCCACCCAATCACAGGGCACATAGAGACAAAAAAATCACACCTAGGCACAATTTAGAGTGTCCAATTAAGTTGCATGTTTTTGGGATGTGGGAGGAAACTGAAGTACCCGGAGAAAACCCATACAGGCACGGGGAGAATATGGAAACTACACACAGGTGGGTCTGGGATTGAACCCGGGACCTCAGAACTGTGAGGCCAACGCGTTATAGCTGATCCACCGTGCCGCCGCAATGAAGAATATATTTTGTAATTTTTTTTCTTTTCTCCAGGCAATCCTGAATGGCATTGACAGCATCAACAAAGTCCTTGAGCATTTCCGCCGCAAGGGCATAAACCAGCATGTGATCAATGGTTACCACGGCATTGTTATGAATAACTTTGAGTGTGAGCCTGCTTTTTACACCTGTGTGGAAGTGACTGCTGGTACCAGGTGTGTCTTGTTCCTTTATTTATTTATTTTTTTAAGCCATTTCCTTCTTTAATAAAAAAATAAACTTAACGCTTCACTTTGAGGTTAAAAATGGCAAATGGTTCAATCGGTAAATAAAGTTTGTGTCATGGAGCCTCTATTGTTTTGCTAGGATGTAATTTAATTAATGTGACAATTAACGACTGGAATATGATAGTGTTATCTTAAAATGGCTGATTCACTTAATTCCATTTTAGGGACTGTATATTGGAATCTGGACATCAGTGATGATTAATTTACCATGATTTCACTTCCAGACTGTTCTATCACATTGTGGAGACCGATGAAGTTAGCACCAAAATATTAATGGAGTTCAACAAGATGAATCTTCCCGGAGAAGTCACATTCCTGCCCCTCAGCAAGCTGGATGTCAGGGACACTGCCTACCCAGAGACCAACGTAAGGACTTGCGTGTATGTGGTTTATTGCACGTATACTGTTGGCTTGAATTAACCAATACAGTTGCAAAATTCAACCTAAAAATTGGGAATGTGTACACCCCCCCGCCCCAAAAAAAAAACATTTTCAACAAAGCCACTATTAGTGAGACAATGCTGATCAAGGCTATCGGCTCCTCTAACATCTTTGCTGTATTTTGCCGGTTTTAATCTTTTATATTTCTTGACAGGTGGCAACATTACCGCGCCGACGTAGTGGAAATAACATAGTGGAAGTTATATGCTTTGCAAGCGGTTGAAGGAGCTCTTGTCTCCTGTATCTTTGTTTTTAGCCAAAATAACTGTATACAAAATAAACAGTAGTTACTGCATCAAAAAAACAGATTCAAATTCATTCTTTTTAATGAGAGATGAGGAAAGAATGTCTAATCGAAGACCCTTTGGCTACCCAGCAAGGTACCTAATGTAAAATACACAGACCTTTCTACAAGATATCATAATCACAATTGCATGGGTGTTTTGATGAGAAAAACAAACAGGCAACCAAACAAAAAAAAATACATTACAGATGTTTGCTTTGAGTAAAATACACACTTTGTCCTGGGGACGCTAAAGGTGCTCACGTGCCTGAGATAAAACACATGGATATTCAGCACCGTCTAAACCAGGGGTTCTCAATGTGCAGATCAGAGACCAGTGAGACGCAGCTTGGTCGATTGCGTGTCGGCGTGCCAAAAAAACAAAACAAAACACGTCAGCCTATCATCCATCTCGTCGCCTGATTCAGGTGTGGCAGATACTTCGATTTCACGCACATAAAGACGCGTTCTAGCAAGCTGTCCTCCTATTTATGCTTTCTTTTGCTTTCTCTACGGCAGTCATCAGACAAATGTAAATACTATTCAAACAACATAAACACAATAAATACAAAATGCATTTATTAAGAGTTCAATTATTGTTAATAATTGGCAGGGGGGGATTGTCGGAGGGGATGCCCCGTGAACCTAATAACTGGGTCACCTTTAGCAGCAAAGACTGCAATGAAGCATTTGCGATAACTTGCTGTGAGTCTCTTGGAACGCTGCGGAGAATGTTGGGCTCACTCATCTTTTCAGAATTTTTGTAGTTCAGCGACATTGTAATGTCTTCGAGCACTCCTTGTTTTGTGTCAATTACTTCTTAATTCATTGTTTTATTTGCTAGTTATGCTATCCTCTTTGCTGTGGTGTGATGATTTTAGTTTGGATGTGACACTGAGTGTGTACAACATGTTGACTAATGACTTTCCTACACTGTCGGTGTGTGGGGGAATGTAAGCTTCTTCTGCTTACAAATGTAAAATTGTAAGCGTTCCTCATTGCTTCATGAGCACTTTCACACAGTAGCTTTCATGCATGCCAAAATATGCTAGCATGCATGCTAACAGTGTGATGTGCCTTTGTTAGATTGTACTTCATGGGAGTAGTCTCAGAACGTTTACAGATTTTGGAACTTGGTGTACCACAAGGCACACATTATGAGGTCCCCCGTCTATTGAGGAGAAAATTTAAGATTTTTCAGTGCAACTTATCGTTGTGAAAATATGGCACATTATCTACTTTCTTTCGGCTTGTTATGTGGGAAGAAAAAAAAACTTGGAGAGCAAAATCCGCAAATGTACGCGGTGGTGAGCGGTGAACTGCGAATGGGCAAAGGCATACTATGCCTTATTACATTTCAAATTGTCTAAACTTAAACCATGTAAATTACCTGAAACTTTGCATCGTTAAATTGCACTTTACAATTATTAATACTCTGGCATTCCCACATACCATATTAAGCTGCAGTTTATTGCTCATTTGCATCTGCTAATCAAGATGCACTATCAACAATCAAGTTGACAGTTGTATTTAAATTAATATGCATATGACAAAAAATATTATATTCTACCCGAATAGAAGACACATTTCTCATGTTTTTAATTAAAACCGTATTATTTTTAAATGGGTTTATAAATTAAAGACCATAATAAAAACAATGTGATTCAATTTCCTGTTCGCATATGTACTGTAAATCAACATTGGAAAGGGGGCACCATTTAAAAGCTCACCAGGGGCACCTTATTGAATCGGAAATTAATATGGTAATGGTGCTATTTGATTAAGGATTTTTGAAGGAGATTTGAGACAAATCGACACCTCAACTGTTGCCACCAGCAGTAGTTGAGGACATGTTCCTGATTCTTTATATTTTCCACAGCCCCAAGCTTACCCAATATCATAAAGATTGTTTTCATACTGGTAAACATTCTTGAATGAAATAATAAATATTCCCAAATCACTCATCTATTTACTCAAGTAGGGTTTGACTCCATCATGTATAGTATTTTCCATCTCTTCAAACAAGTTTGTATCATCCTTGCATCAGGATGCCATTCCGATGATCAGCAAGCTGCGCTACAGCCACAACTTTGACAAAGCCTTCAAGCACGTATTTGGGAAGACCTTGATATGTCGTAGCATGGAGGTTTCCACACAACTGGCTAGAGCTTTCACCATGGACTGTATAACTCTGGAAGGTAAAGTCAGCAGCACTACACATTCATAAAGCCATGGGAACAGTTCCATCTTGAAAGTGAACTACAGAACTTGTGAAGAGGTTTGACAACTACTTGACCTTGTAGGTGACCAGGTGAGTCACCGTGGAGCTCTGACAGGAGGCTATTATGATACTCGAAAGTCTCGTCTTGAGCTGCAGAAGGACATGAGGAAGGCTGAGGAGGAGCTTGGTGAGCTGGAGGCCAAGCTTAATGAGAACCTCCGCAGGAACATTGAACATATCCTTTACAATTTGTATTCCACTGGGGTCATGCATTTTTCAAGGTATTTTGGGAATAATAAGGGGGGCATATGTTTCCAAAAATATGAAACATGGAGAAAAAAAAGAAACAGTTCAGGGTAAACGGGCATGGCGCCCAATTTGTTAGCACATCTGGGTTACATTTATGAGGACCCAGCTTCAAATCTGGTAGTGCCTCTGTGGATTTTGCATGTTGTCCCTGTTTTTGTGTAGGTTTTCTCTCGGTACTTTATTTCTTCTCGCATTCTAAAATCGTATGTGGTAGGATGATTTAAGACTGAACTGTCTGTGGGTGTGAATATGAGTCTGACTGGGTGTTTATATGTGCCATGCTATTGGCTAGCAACCAGTTCAAGGTGTAGCCCGCCTCGCACCCAAACATAGTTGGGATAGGCTCCTGTACACTCCCAACCTGAATGAGGATAAGCAGTATGGAAAGTGGACAGAAGGATTTTAGGGTATAAGTAAAAATAAATAAATAAACTGTTTAAGATTTTTGGAAAATTGGATCACCCTGTGGTCTATACGAAAAAGACTTACATTTTATATCTGACTTTATATTTTAAAAACAGTTCCGATTATCTACTACTGTATCTCAAAGCCGGGAAGATGACTGAAGCGGGTAAAGAAGAATTGGAAAATTGCAGGTCATATTGAACCAAGCAGTAATGAGTCATTACTGTTAGAACTGGAATGCATGTCAGGATAAACTTGGGGTTAGGACTTGTGTTGATTGCTTTGTAATTTTTGATGAGATGGTCACTTTGTCATTTGATGGCATCTGTGGTGAATCAGCTGACATGTGTCTCAAGCTGCTGGTTCACAAAATGTGAAGGCAGGCGAAAGAGCCAGTGAGCATGTTACGTGACCACATCTTTCTCTACTGCAGTGGTGAGTCACACTTGACATCAATTATTTAAACTACCGTTGTTTTTTTTCTCCCCCCCATCTCAGGCGTGTCTAAGTGAGATTACACTGATTCCCCCCACCCGTCACTTATGTTTACAGTCAGTGTCTCTTTATTTTGCTGAAAAAGACAAGTAAAGTAACTCGTGGTCAAATGGCACTTTTTAGCCTGTGTTGTTGTCTTTTCTATATCTCAGAGAGTGTTCATCACATACTTAACATTCATTTCATATTCAGTGTTTTCATTGAAAGAAATCGACTTGAACCCTACATGGCCTGGACCATCATTAAATCAATTAAGTCACAAGCTTATTGATTTTGCTTCCATTAATGGAGTTCATTGAAACCTGCAAGGCCCAGTGGAGTTTCGCAGTCATGGCCACTCAATAGTGCTGAATGTTTAATTTGCTTAAAGATGAGAAGGTCCAGCCTTTCTAAAATGATATTTTAGACTCCAGAGACTTGATGTCAAAAATCCATTACACAAGTTTTCTTGGATCCAAGTCTCAACTTTTTTTATGGAATATTTTATTTTCAATTTTTCATTGGAGTAAATACTTCATTTTACCTTGTCACAAAGTTCCACCCTTGTAATTTTGATACACAGTAAAGAGACCTTAACGTGCTTTCACGCATCAACAATGAGATTGACCAGCTGATGAACCAGATGCAGCAGATTGAGACACAACAGAGGAAGTTTAAGGCCTCCCGCGACAGCATTCTGTCAGAGATGAAGATGCTGAAAGAGAAGAGGCAGCAGTCAGAGAAGACTTTCATGCCAAAGGTTACCATTTGTTTTTCAGTTGATGTTACAAAATTATCTTAAAATTGTATGTGCAGTATATCACCAGGAGCACCAAGAGTTGTGGTTAAATTTTTAAATCAAGATTTTGTTGGTTCTAAATGAAAACAAGCAGATAATTTGTAAATACAATAATCCCTTGTTTTTCTCAGTTAATGGGTACCAGAACCCCCCGCGAAATGTGAAAATCGTGAAGTAGGATCCCAACCATCCACTCCCCCCAGGAATTTTCGTGTATGCGTATGTGGGTACCAGAAATGAGTAAAATATGTGAATTATATATATTATATATATATTTTAATATATTTAAGACTACGTGCATTTACTTAAATCTTTAATTTTAAAACCTTGTACGGTAGCATTTATCATATAATAATTAACATTAACGTTGCCTTCTGAGAGGTGACGAGCCTTGTTGGTGGTGGAGGAGAGGCTCGTAGAGGCTTCAAGTTCACTCATCTGCAGCATTGCCACTCATGATGATCATCAAACGGTCCTTAAATTAGAAAGTAGTCTAAAGTATCCTCTTCCAAAAAAGGCCTGTTTCATCCATGTTAAAAACTTGATCAGGGAAATGTTCCTCCACGTAACGACGAGCAGCACCATACAGAGGCAAGCTTCTGAGGCTGTATCTTTTTTTTTTAATTTTTCAAACCAACCTTTGCTGGCTGAAAAGTCTCATCCTTGAGGGGGCAAATAATGCAACCTCCATTTTCACATTTCTCTTATCACGTGGCATTACAACCTTTTGGGTGCCGCAGAGGAAGCTTTCACAGGAGCACAACGCTTCAATGGTATTGTAACTACAGAGTCCAAAAAGTTATCACTTAAACAAAAAAAGGTATTGCAAACACAACACTACGTATGTGAGACGGTCAACAGTATGGATGAAACAAGTGAAACATGGAAATTGGTGGGACAAGGGAAGTAGCTGGGTGAGGCTTCGATGATGCGCAGCCCATCAGCTCACGGGATAAAGTCACTGGTGCTGTCATTGATCGATGTCGGGCCGGAACTAATCACGGGCCTTGTAAACGCATCTTTCTGCAATATGCCGATGGGGCTGTATTTTTTTTTTTTTTAAATGAATAAAAACCCGCGAAGCACAGAAGCAACAAAATGTGAAGTGTGAAGTGACGAGTGAGCCCTGTATATGACAATCTCTCTTTGTATCGCCGATGGATAAATCTTTTGTTTCCTCTTCAGCAACGCAGTCTTCAGAGTCTGGAGGCCAGCCTTCATGCCATGGAGTCTACAAGGGAGTCCCTAAAGGATGAGTTGGGCACAGATTTGCTTTCCCAGCTCAGCCTGGAAGACCAGAGGCGTGTGGATGACCTAAATGATGAGATCCGTCAGCTTCAGCAGGTGAGGGGGAGAAAGAGGAAAAGTTTTGGAGTTGTTTTATGAATATTTTAATCGTTATGTCAAATTTATGTAATCATTTCTGACATTTCAAAAAAAAAAAAAAAGTCTACCATACAAAATGAAACCATATACAGTGAATCAACATCACCCAGAAATTCTTCCTGCTTCTTTGGGTCTCAGCGCATTTGAGATAGACTGACTGAAAACAGAAAAGGTGTGCTTTTTTTTTTTTTAAGGATTTCTCAACCTTCCATGTCTTTTGTTGGTTCAGCGGGCATCAAATTTGACACATTTGGAAAAACAACAAATAAAAAAAGTTATTGACCACTTTGAACATTTAAACGTCTTGTCTTTGTCATGTATTGAATTGAATATCAGTTTAAAAATCATTGCAGTTGTTCTTTAACATTTTACACAATGTCACAGCTTCATTGGAATTGGCATTTGTAAAATGTCCTCCACCCCTATAACAAACATTGGATTACCAAGAAATGCCAACAATATCAGTAATTAAAAAAATATTTCTAATCACATCTGAAACTGCTCTTATTGTAGGGCATGAACTGGAAGAATGGCTCAGCATCTTTTTTGGCATATAATAGCATTACAAATACAACCAATTGGAATGGGCCAGTAATTATGACTTGAGCACTAAGCATCACGAAATCTCTTTGGCAATCACTGTTTATTCTTATTATTCTTCAAAGAAATTGCCTTTTGGGGTGGGGGGGAAACATTCTGTAATACTCACCAATTATTGCAAGTACTTATGTCCTGGTAAAAAAAATTATGAATTTAAGTGTTCCCCAACGCGCCTCACCCCCTGGAAAGTTAATAAGACATGAAGGACTTAAAACAGAATAGAACTGGAGGGTTTTTATTTTACAGCCATTGTGGGTGAATTCTAGGGCTACGTTGATGAGCTATTTCTTGAGAATTCACACAAATGAGTGCTGATTTGTAAGAGTGTACCAGACAGGCATTGTTCTTTCCTGCTTGCACCATAATTAGAATTAATTAGTTGTTGGTTAAAATACATTAACTCTTATATGCAGTTCAGAGTTGTGTAGTTGTTGCCATGATTTTGATATCGTACCTTCATTCCTTCTGCTGCTGCTACTGCATTTAAATGACTTGGGTGCGGCAAAAGGAGCAGATGGCAGCAAAAGGAGCAGACACCAGCTGTGTGTGGGAGGTTCCTGTGATCTTTTGATCTACGAACTTCTTTCAGCTCTGATGTGATCCAACTCAAGTTGTCCCCACTTGTTGCACAAATTCATCCATAGAAGACAGGGCCTCTCATGCATGTTTCTGCAGTTTTTACACTTCTACTGTGACATGTAACAAGTCATTAAAGACATTGTTACCGTGGTATTTAGGATAGCTATACATCATCACTGCTTTCTTCTGTTTATTTCTATTTTTACATATATTGATATATATTTCGAAGGAGCGATTGAGCTACTGGTTGGAGCTTTGGCCTCACAGTTCTAAGGACTGGGGTTTGAATCCCAGCCCCGGCTGTGTGGAGTTTGCATGTTCTCCTCGTGCCTGTATGGGTTTTCTCTGGGCCCTTCGGTTTCCTCCCACATCCCAAAACATGCATTAATTGGTGTGAGTGCAATTGTTGTCTGTTTCTGTTCCCTGGGATTGGCTGACAACCATCACGGTGTACCCCACCTCATGCCCGTTGATAGCTTGGATAGGCTCCAGAATTTCCACCACGCTTGTGAGGATAAGCTACTCTGAAAATGGATGAATGGATACATATTTCTGTTTTTTGTGTGTGACTCCCACAGGACAACAGACAATTGCTGAATGAGAGAATCAAATTGGAGGGCATCATGACACGAGTGGAGACATACCTCAATGAGAATTTGAGGAAGCGTCTTGATCAAGTGGAGCAGGTATTGTGTGGCTTTCAGTTGTTTCCTCATTTCCGTCTTTTTCCGGCGAATCCAGCAATGTGCGATAATTTTTTGCTGATAATCAAAAAATAAAAATGTTTCTTCCATAATGGATTTCAGATTCGAATTCAGCACAAAAAACTGTATAATATTAGCTAAATGGTGCGTTGAGGACCTTCCATAGATTTTAATTCTCTTGCTGCTGCTCTATTCTGTTCATGTTCTACTACGTGACTGATAGCCTTGAGTTTAAATTCTGCGTTGTAGGCGTGTCTCTTAATAATAGCCAATTTGGGGTCTTTAAACAAACACACAAATGGAAATGAAATGGCACGGTTCGCGCAGTCATGTATCCCAGCATGCACCCCGTACTACTTCTTCTACAGGGGAAAATAGAGTCGGCAGCTGCTTGCCGTAGTTCCGAGACCTGTTGCAGCTCAATATTGATCCATTTATAAGGCGCACCGGATTATAAGGCACACTGTCGGCTTTTGAGAAAATTATAGGCTCTAAGGTGCGCCTTACAGTGCAGAAAATACGATACCTCAATTGTGCATAGAAGAAGCGACCACAATCGTGCGCACAAATATACAACATATATATATTTAATTGAATTTAAAATCTTTCAAAAAAACTGGCTGCATGCAGGAGTGTGAAAGAATCAACCATCACCAACATATTAAAAGGCTAGAGTGCTAGATGAGGAGAACATCTCAACTACAGCAGTAACTCGAGATGAAAATGACATTAAGAGCGACTGAAATCATGTGTGATGGAGACTTTCTGAGGCTCTTCAACTCTGATACTGAAGATGACGACTTTAGTGGTTTTAATGTGAAGGAGGAGGGGAAATAAAAACAATGACATGACAATGTTATGTTTGAGCCGTTTTATTGCTGTCTTATAGTCACTAGAAATAAGGTATGTAAATACAATTTTTTTCTGTGTGAACATTAGATTCACATGCCTCCTCCTCACCTCATTTATGGAAAAAACTAACAACACTATCTAGAGCAGGCGCGGCTTATTCATGGGTGCATGCTCTCGTCCGGATATTACAGTAATTTGACCCCTGCTGAATTTTTTTTTAGCTTGGGCAAACACAAATAAATCAGGTGGTTTTATTTATATGATTATGGTAGTCCATTGGATATTTGTCAAAAACAATGTAACAGCTCTACAATAACTGTTTCATTGAATGAAATGAGTATTTTGACCCCATAATCACAGAAGGAAGGAAACTATTAACATATCACCAAGCTCAGGAGTGAATTTTGCCCTTTTTATTTGCATCCAGTATGCAAGACCAATTCAGTTCCAGTCTCAAGTGTCCACTAGAGATGTATTTAAATGCCAGGTGTTAAAACCTGTCTACAATGTGAATTCACTTTTAAACGTATCAATCCAAATCCACGCTAGTATGCGCTCTGGGCAATGACTGGAGTTCATTTGACAGTTTGTGTAATGCAGAATAGTGATTTGTATGACAACAACTGTTCTTGTTTTGATCTGAAAACAAAGGAGCTAAACGAGCTACGAGAGACTGAGGGAGGCACTGTACTCACAGCCACAACATCAGAGCTGGATGGCATCAACAAACGGGTCAAGGAAACACTGGCCCGATCAGAAGGTATGGTCGCACTGCAGACGGGAGAAGTACATAAAGCTCCTTTTATATAGAGCACCAAAATCACGTGACTAGCCATATTGCCAGTCAAACCAAGTATTGTTCAATGTTAAGTCCTTTGAGACGAAATAAAAATATGTCATGTAGCATGACGCCCAGTGTTTTGTCCAATACCGTTAAACATTTAGAAGGTCGTAATAAACGAAGGCACATGGAAAAATGAGAGACACTTGGCATAGAGGACCCATATTTAATGCCACAGTCGATGTTTTCACCAATAAGAAATTGGACTGTTGATTCGCTTCCGCTTGTCTTGGACAACTGGATATACATATGCATCTGCAGAGTAAGTCGTCGAGATTTCCACAGAAAAGTTTGAAAGCGTATAAAAGTCTGGACGCATACAAATACAAGGAGTCCTTGGTCTACGACTGAGATCCGTTCGTACACTAGTGACTTAACTCGAATTTTGACTTAAGTCGGATTCCACCATTAAAGTCAGAATTTACATCAAAATACTTTGTGTAAAAAACAAATACATTGAAATAAACAAGATGATGTACTTAGCATGACTGCTGAAAGGTGGATGGAGAAGAAAAAGGGGAGGCTGTGCTTAGCTAATACGAAGGAACCTGGTCCTCAATCCTCTCCATCTCGACATCTATCAAAGAACCTTGTTTTGTGATCATTGTGTCCAACATAGGAATGGAACCCTTCACAAGCGCTACGATACGGGCTTTGTCTTTAATAATTGTCACCACGGTCGACGGACTGAAGCCTTGGTGATGTTGGTGTCTCTCCTTTCTCCAATCTTTTAATGATCTTGAGCTTCGTTTCCATGGCAATGGATTTTCTTTTGGCTTCAGAAGCATTGCTAAAAGACATAGCTTTCTTCTTTGGGGCGATAATGTCGAAAAAGGAGGGCGAAAAATGCTAAAATACTCCCGGCGCACAAACACGGACAAGCATTAGCCAGACAAAATGGCAGATGGGGACGGGCGTTGTAAAATCGAAACGTCTTAGGTCGAGACCGTCTTAACCCGAGGACTCCCTGTACTTCGTTGGAATAAATCTGACATAGTGACGGGTTGACGGCTCGTGAATGTGAAAGCGTTTTTGGCTAGACGTTACCCTTTTCCGGAATCCATCGATCTTTTCAGGTAGTATTCAATACAAATAGCAATATTTAAATAAATGACCCCTGGTTTTACACAAACCGCATTCATTAACTATGATTGGGAGAAAAAAAAAGAGGACGGGGAGTTGGCTCTTTAAATTTGCATTGTTCTCAAATGAGTCAACTTGGCATTTTAAATACTTCATAATTTGAGATTAAGAATAATTCCTACCTGAAATGACATGATCGCTACACTGTCGTGTGTATTTGGTTGGGCAACATCTATTACATCTAATTGCCGAAATCCATTGACCTTTTCTGGCCTTTTAAGCTGGTATGCTATAGAATGATCACTTTGAATATCTGTATATTCTGTTGTGACAACCAACAGCACAACAGGTCTCGGTATTGTAAATATTCTCCTCCAGTTCAATGTCTCCCACAATGTCGAGCAGCTGTTTGACCGGCAATATGGTGCTGTGAAAATGATGACGTCATGTGCACAAGCTCAATATGCAGTTGATAAGTCTGTAATGTAATAAGTGTGTATTAGAATGACAATCAAGAAAAACAACCAAACATTTGCGTTAAACATGAACATCAATTAGCACCCAAAACTAAAAACTACTCTTATCATCCACTAGATCTGGACTCTTTGGTTGACAAGACAGAGGGGGAGATCAAGGATCATATCAAGAGCATGGATCGCTGGAAGAACATAGAGAAGGAACAAAACGATGCAATCAACCATGACACCAAGGAACTGGAGAAGATGACCAACCGGCAGGGCATGCTGCTCAAGAAAAAAGAGGAGTGCATGAAAAAGATCAGGGAGTTGGGATCACTACCTCAGGAGGCTTTTGAGAAGTACCAGACCCTCACACTCAAACAGGTATGAGAACCAGAGCTCGAGAAGCTGACCAAAATGATTGCACATGCAATACTTTTTTTTCAGTACGTAAGTAAATATTTCATGTGGTCACACTTAATTAAGTGCATGTTTCAGTGTTCTTAACACAATCTATGTAAAACATGGTGGTTGAAAGTGGCCGTCTTTTCCACTGCTTTAGTCACTCTTTCACATGCATGCTCCCCTTTCTGAAGATCGAGCGCTATCTCATTATGAATGGCGAGCAAACGGTCATGATCTGGAGAAAATCTGTACTCTCGGAGGTTCCCCTTCAATGTTGGGCGAGATGGCGTTGCTTACAAGGGTGCAGATAGCACTGGTACCCACTCAGATTTATGACATTGATCTGTCCCTTCCACATTTTTAATCACCACCTCTTGAAGACGCATCTCCTGGTTTGTTTGTTTTTTTTTTTTTTCAAAGGAGACTAATCCGGACATGGAACTCATTTCATCTACTTCTCATTTTAAACACTACATGTACAGTTAGGTTTTATTGTACTTTCTATGAGGCTGAGAAGCGCTGAGAGCACATAACTCTGTCCTGAGTTTCACAAATTCCAATTCCCGGTTAAAATGGTACACAGCGTCACTGCACAATGTCCTGAGTCTCAATACCCACACTGTAAAGCATTGTGTTTGCTTAACTGAAAACTAAGTAATAATTTATACTTATTTTTTTTTATTTATTAATCTAAATAAGTGTCATGGTATATACTCAACATCAGAGATGTGTAGAGAACCAAATGTTGGTAATAAGTAAGAGTACTGTTACTTCAGAATAATCTGACTTAAGTAAAAGTAAAAAGTAGCTCTCTAAATAACTACTTGATTGAGAAAGTACTCTTTGGTGGGGGGGAGCGACTCAAGCTCTGAGTAACTTGAACAATTTAAATCAGACATAAATCATGGACTGACTGTCAAAAAAATAACTAAAATAAATATATAAAATATGAATGCTCAACTATAAGACAATGAAAAACAAAATGTTAAATAAAAAAGTGATTGATTAAATCCTAAACAAGGCAAATTCAGCTCTAAGAAATGGTTGCATAGTGTTTTGTTCCCACTTGTTAAAGACCACAATTGGGTCAACAGCTAGAGATTACAACAACAGGAACAAGGGTACAGTGTTTTTTTTTTTTTTTTTTTTTTTTTAAGAATTTAGAGCAAAATAAATCATAACTTTTGCTACCATTAACATGGCTTGAATTTTTATCTTTTTGAGAAGGCAGGGGAAAATAAACAACTGTAATCTTGTACAGTGGTACCTCTACTGGCGAACATCTCTAGCAACAAAAACTTCAGGTTACAATACTCTTCCGGAAAAACATTATTTCACCAAAATCGAGACAGACTGCACACTGCATGACAAAGCTGTTTTTTGTTTTTTTTTGTAGCCTACAGTATAAACACAAGTCCGTTCTTTTACCTGGCCGGTTATTCCCTAAACTGGAGCAGTTCAACACTGAGCTCAAGAAGTACAGTCACGTGAATAAGAAGTTCTTGGATCAGTTCATCAACTTCTCTGAGCAAATGGAGAAATTTGGAGTCAGATTGGCTAACCTTGTGAGCTTCACTGTGGTTACCTTCAACCCCTCTGTTTGTCCTGTACGAGATTGCATTATTTAGGGTTAGGGTTAGGGTTAGAACAAACCTTTTTTTGGTAAATAGTCCAGCACCAAACCTTTCCTCCTTATCACTAGTTTTCATGTTAGAACTCTCAGAAACAAAACAAACATTTCAAAATGGATTTTGGCCAAGTAGATTTCTGCTTCACTTGAATGACTGTGTAGTTAAAAAATAAACAACTGTTGAACTCTGATGCGGACAAAGAAAGCTATAGTTCCCCTTGGGAACAAGGCCTGAGGACTTCACCCACCCACTCGACAGTGACTCAGATTCGAGTCAGCGCTCTCAGCTTGTTGCCTCTGGGGGCTCCAACTGTGACTGAGTGCACTTGGCTACAACTCCATTAATGTCTAAGCATGTACACTTCTAGTGCGTTTGCATTTGTGTGTATGTGTGCTATTTCCCATCCATGACTATACTGGGAATAGCCTCACACTTAATCAAAAGTCCACGTCATAATTATTTCTCTGTGGAAGCGTGCTTGTGGGTGGGAGGATGCCATTGATTGGAGAAGTGGCTCAGAGAGACAATAGACACTGCCTCACCTCACCATCTCTTCTGTAACTCTCAATTAATTTATACGTCAGGGTGTTTAGAGTGTTTCTTTTTTAGCCTTATGCTACTTGCTAATTTAGCAGCTAAGATCAATTTCAGATGATGATAGAATACCCTCTCAACTCAACTACATACTATATTTGGTCCACTTGCAGTCCATAGGGCTTGTTTGATTATAACAACTTTTTTATTGCGTTGCAATTTAAAGTACTGTCCTCAACTTGTATCTTACATGGAATTTGAATTCAAATGCGCATTCATTGCAGGGTTCCTCAATTAGGATCACAGCAACTACGGGCTCATAGTTACAAACAGTGCAATAAACCATTTTTTTCAATGATGTAAGACTTTTGTAAAGTCACAAAAGAAGGCTTGCTCAGATAGTATTAGTGCCACACTAATTTTTCATTCAAAATTGACAAAAAGCATTTGTCATACAAATGTTTGGTTACTAAAGCATTAGTGATGTATTTCACCACGTTCCAACTTGCATCCAAATTTGTTCTCATCATGAATAGGTACCCGTTCTTTATTCTGTCAAATCATGATTATCCTTTTTATAATAATCATATCCCAGTTAGTTGCTGCGTACATTATTCGCTTTGACATAAGTGTGCCTTAAATAGACACCTCCCTTTACCATCACGAACAAAATCGGTTAGTAACTGTAATTCACGCAATTCATAGTTATTTGTTATTGATCGTCCGTAAATGTTACTTTCTTAAAGTGTGATAAATATGACCACAAAAAAAAAATCAATGGCTTCTACCTTGATTCATTAAACTGCTTAACTGTGGTGTGCATGTGTGTTTCTTTCGGCTTGTCCCTTTCGGGGTCGCCACAGCGTGTCATTTCAGATGAACGCATATACATGTTTGGCACAATTTTTACGCCGGATGCCCTTCCTGACGCAACCCTTCTCAGGGAGTGGAGGCCCCAGTGGGATACAAACCCACAACCCCTGGTTTACCAAACCAGTGCTCTAACCACTGAGCTACAGGTCCTCAAATGGTGGCAGCTTGTTATTTCTTAAAACAACCAATGGGACAAGAGAGTAGTGTGTGTGTGTGTGTGTGTGTGTGTGTGTGTGTGTGTGTGTGTGTGTGTGTGTGTGTGTGTGTGTGTGTGTGTGTGTGTGTGTGTGCGTGTGCGTGTGCGTGCGTGCGTGCATATAGTTTTGTTTTGTTTCTGTCTTTGAAAATTCACACACCACAGTATCACATGGAGTAAATATACGCCATGATACTTCTGCATAAGTATTCTGTTCTTTCACCCGACCAGTTGTTCCGTAAACTGGAGCAGTGCAACACGGAGCTCAAGAAGTATAGTCACGTGAATAAAAAGGCCTTGGATCAGTTCGTCAACTTTTCTGAGCAAAAAGAGAAACTGATCAAGCGTCAGGATGAGCTGGATCGAGGTTACAAATCCATCATGGAGCTCATGAATGTCCTGGAACTGCGCAAGTATGAAGCCATCCAGCTCACATTCAAACAGGTCCTGTTCTCCTAAAACCTTTTCTGTGTACAATATTCCCAGTGTTATTTAGTCACCTGACCTTTGTCTCGTCTCTCACCTGCAGGTGTCAAAGAACTTCAGCGAGGTGTTCCAGAAGCTAGTGCCTGGAGGCAAAGCTACTCTGGTGATGAAGAAGGGAGATGCTGAAGGAAGTCAGTCCCAGGATGAAGAAGGCGGGGCAGACAGTGAAAGGGGTTCTGGCTCACAGAGCAGCGTACCCTCTGTGGATCAGTTTACTGGAGTTGGGATCAGGGTAAGAGCCTTCTCTTTTTGTCATTCCACCTCGCTACGTTAAACTTCAATTAATTAAATGTTAATTTTCTAATATAATGGTTGTGAAGGAGTATGATTTTTTTTTTTTCCTCCATCATGACAACCTTTTAATTGGAATGTACATCAACTGTTGCTACTTGGATATGTTGCTACAGATTCTTACAGTCACAGTATTCTCGCAGACACTGCATGCTTTAAAGCTGGTTCTACACTGGAGTGACCAACCAGAGATGAACAGCCACATTTTTTACTGTTATGGCAAAAAGCCACATCATACACATCAAAGAGCCATATCATACACATGTACATTCTTCCCTCCTCACACACAAACCTTTGCTCCGCCAGATGTAGTCAATGTCACACACCAACAAAAATCGACTCCAACTGAGTACCAAGACCACAGACGAGTAATTAAAAAAAAAATTAAATTCTGTGCTCTCACACAGTCAAACTACCGGTTCAACCAGGTCTTGTCTTCCTCCTATGTATGTGTGGTTGTTATTTAACATTGTAGACCTAGAACCCTCTCCCCAAATAAGATACACATGATTAACTCCTCACTCAATCAGTGAGTACGTACTCCAGAAACCCTTTTTTTTTTTTTTTTTTTTCCATACAAGCTATTAAGTCATTTTTTTCCATTAAATCACTCTTAAATCCCATGTTGTACACTGTGACTCCACGATTTCCACCATATAGAATCGGCTTAAAAGATTTTCTACATGTCCAACTGGCCAATGATCCTGATGACCTAATTGTAAATTATTTTGTTGTAGAGTATACTGTATTTTTGCATCATGACTTTTAATTCACAGTAGGCCATTAACTAAGGAGCATTTTCCCCAATATGTCAACTTTCTAAGGCCAGCTTGCCAGTGACAATTGCCATCATATTTGTTGAAGGACTGCTATATTTATTCCATCTAATCTGTAGGATTTTGTCACGTGACCCACCCACCCATTTAACCTTTTAGTGGTGATGCTATAAATCTAAGGAAGAACCCAGTTGCCACAATATGCCCAGGGTATAGTCACTGATACAATAAAGCATTTTTTTTTTTAGCTTTCCACGTCTTGTCATCTGTTGGATTATTTGTTGATTTAGAAAAGATTTGTAATACACTGACAGTGGAACTAAGTACGATTCTATGTCCTTTCTTGCGTGCGGTGTGTAGGTGTCATTCACTGGGAAGCAAGGTGAGATGAGAGAAATGCAGCAGCTGTCTGGAGGTCAGAAGTCTCTGGTGGCGCTGGCTCTTATCTTTGCCATCCAAAAGTGTGACCCCGCACCTTTCTACCTTTTTGATGAAATTGACCAGGCACTCGATGCACAGCACAGGAAGGCCGTCTCAGGTAATGGCCGGCAGGTTCACACAAACATATGATGCGTACGATTAATGTGGTTGAATTACTCATGTTAACACATTCCTGTTGCGTGTCCAATCAAGACATGATTGTTGAGTTGGCCGGCCACGCCCAGTTCATCACTACAACCTTCAGGCCTGAGCTGCTGGAGTCTGCTGACAAGTTTTATGGAGTCAAATTCAGAAACAAGGTGAGCAGGTTCCCGTAGATCCTTCGAAGGTTTGAATTACTTAGACCTTGCAAAATAAACAGCAGCACTGTGGATTGGTGTTTAATTTTGGGGTGCACATGATAGTGAATTTCAGTTGCCAGAAATTTGAGAGGGTCCTTTGGAAAATGTCCTTTATCAAGAGTACCTGGACACAAATGGTTTGGTACCCTGACTTTTTTTTTTTAGGTAAACTTGCAGATCTCCCTGTGAGACTTTTTTTCTGTCAAAATCTTACTTAGTGGTTGTTGGAAGATTTTTAATTTTTTTTTATCATTTTTTAATGTGACTAAGGCAACATTGCCCTCTGCTGCCAGAAGTGATTGTAACACTTCACCAGGGAGTCGCCACTATAGATGAACAGCTACTACACTTTACATGAATAGCCATTGCGTGATGAGTTATGTCGTTTTAGTTGTACTTCTTAATTCAAATAATTCTAACCAGTCGGGCCTAAAATTTCACTCATCGGACTCTAGTACAGTAAACACACAGCAATGAAATTGGGAAAAGCAAATCATCAGATGTCAGTTTGTCATCATCTTTCAGATTCTGTTGAATGAATGCTGCACACATCTCTCCAATGTTAGATCAGTTCTTGACTGTTCTGTGTTTTCATCATCTGACCTCGAACAAAAAATCTTCATCAGATTATAGACAGAAAGTCACAAATAGGTGTGAATTTTTTTCCGTTTTTTTTTTTTTTTTTTTTTTCTAGGTGAGTCATATTGATGTGATCACAGCAGAGCAGGCCAAAGACTTTGTGGAGGACGACACCACCCACGGTTAATGGTTGGCTCCACCTCAGTTTCTTCTGTATTCTTAAGGTTCAAAATACACTGTTACCTTATTAGCTGTTCACTGAGGTTCTTGATTGGCTATGACTGAATTTGTATTAAGTGAACATCTTGACGTTGAAGGACAGCAGAGAACCCTGTTTGTATAATTTATACCTGTTCCAACTCTGTTAAACAATGTTAACTTGTCCCACAATACTGTGTGGCATGAAATGTTCAAAACTTTTTGCTCTTTTCTATAGTTACCATCTTGTGGAATTTCCTGTTTTAGCATATCTACATGTTGGGGGTTAATTGAATTCTGTGATGGAAAGTTACACCATCATTTCCTCACTGAATATAATGTTGGGATTGTAATGTTTGAATTTGAAAGAACAAATTAAATGCTCCTTTTGTATGCAATAAATTGCAAAAACCTTTTAAACATTTTGTTTTTACCCTTAGATGGCGCTGCTCTACTGTTGCTCGTCAGTGGTTTACTTCCAAATTGTTGTATATGCCAAGTTGCAAGACCCATTCCAAAAGATTTCAGTATCATGGAAAATCTCATTTCTATAATTCTATTCTAATAGTTACTTTTATCGATTATAGATTCCCACAATTTAAACAATTTCTGGTGTTGATTTATTTTTATATAATTTGGGTTTCCAGCTCATAAACCCATCTAATCAGGAATTTTAAAAATGTGAATATTTTGAAGAAATCAGCCCAAATCTTGTGGACCTGTTTTGTAAATGTTTCAACATTTACACACTAATCACCTACTAAACTCAAAGCACCTGCACAGGTTTGGCCAAGTGTCCTCAAAGTGCATCAGGTTGGTCCAAATATGGCAGAATGGTAGGTGACTGATTCTCACATCTGTCTCACAGTTCTGAGGACCAGGGTTCAAATCCTGGCCAAGCCTGTGTGGAGTTTGAATGTTTTCCCCGTGCCTGCGTGGGTTTTTTCCCCCGGGAATTCTGTTTTCCTCCCATATCCCCAAAACATACATGGTAGGTTATTGAAGACTCTAATTTGCATGTACCGTATTTTCCGGACTATAAGTCGCTCCGGAGTACAAGTCACACCAGCCATAACATGTATAATAAAGAAGGAAAGAACGTATACACGTCGCACTGGAGTATAAGTTGCATTTTTACTGCATTTACTGTTTTCGGCTGCATATTTTACCACTTGCGGCTTGTAATCTGCAGAATATGATTTTCTTTTTGGTGCCATTTTTGTTAAGCCCTTTCTTGTTTTTAAAAGTTATCGCCAATGTTGAAATTATCAACACAGGCCTAGAGCGCCCTCTTGCGGTTTAGTGTGAAAATAACGTGAAATGATATACCGGTAATAATGTTAATAATCTCAGACATAAATCGGTCCAGAGTATAAGGCCCACCCCCAGCCAAAAAAAAACCGCGACTTATAGTCCAGAAAATACTGTATGTGTAAATGTGAGTGTGAATGGTTGTTTGTTTAAATGCACCTTACAATTACCTGGTGACCAGTTCAAGGTGGACCCCGCCTCCTGCCTGAAGATAGCTGGAATAGGCTCCAGCACTCCCAAAACTCTAATGAGGATAACCGGTTGTCCACTTATTCCCTCTCAAAAGGTCTCTGAAATAAAATTTCCCCTTATGAGGTAAAGTTATCCTAATTTAAACAACCAAGCTACCATATAAACTCCTCACTTTTTTAACTGTCTTGCAGATAGTCAAATAATAGACCTGGTTATGTAACAAAAAGTGTGACCATTACAAACAAAATAAAGGTTGTAAAATCAAATATGTATACAAAACAAACACTCATTCAAATAAACATTCAACATAACAGGTACACAATGCACTCATGAGCTAAGATGGGCTAAGCTAACGTAAGGGCCCAAACAAATATGAATATAGCCGGCAAAACAAAAAAAAAAAATTCAAACCCCAATGTGCCTGCAGTGTTTCAAACGGCAGGAGTGAAGAAAGTCGAGGGTTGTGTCCACTTGTCCAGCCTCATCCAAGTCCTCACAGTCCGATCAGTTGCGAAGCTTTCCTCCTCGTTGTTGTCGTCTTCCTCGTGGTCCAACACAGGCCTCGCTACCTTGCATTATCTTGTCGCAAGTGTCCTAGCAAAGTTCTATGCATCCACTTATCCTCTGTATTAGCGACTAACTCCACCACGTTGCGACGTGATGTGATTAGTCCACTCAAACGACACACGATCACAATTGAACTGTCAACAGTCCTTGTCGTACACGTTGATCAATGTTGATAAATGTCCGCCCTTAACTTTTCTTCAAACCAACCACTCGTCTTTTGCACTCCTTACCGCTTCTTACTTTCACTCTCTCCTCAACTCCTCCTCAACACGTCACTGCCTGTCCTTCTTAAACTCCGGTTACAACAATAAAAGGACAAACAAAAGTATTTATTTTCACAAATTAACACATTTAAATACAAATCCCTCCAAACAAAAATAAATTCAGCAGACACTTTAACAAATATTCCCCCACCTTGTATCAAGAAAATCAAAAACCTAATTGCTACTCTATTTATTCAAACCTCTAACTGTAGCAATTCCTTAACCAGGTTACACAGTAAAGAAAATGGATGGATGGATGGATGGCTCAATCAACTCAGTTGGGTTCAATATGGGGAAGACTGTGGACTTGACAACTGGTCAGAAGACCATCATTGATACCCGCCATAGGATGGGTAACCCACAAAAGTTCATAGCTAAGGAGGCTGGCTGTTCACAGAGACCTTTATCCAAGCATATCAATGGAAGGACAAAATGTGGCAAGAAAAGATGCACCAGCAAGAGAGATGACCATGGGCTTCTGTAGATTCTTAAATAGAAGATTCAAGAATCTAGCAGAGATCCAGAAAGAATGGAACAAGGTGGGAATCACAGTTTTAAATATCTTCACATTCAGATCCATCTGGGAGATGGGCTACAACTGCTCCAAGGGTCAAAACTCTTGACCAGTTGGAGACGTAGGAAGTTTCTCAACTGGCTCAAGGAAAACACGGATGGCCCGAATGTTTAAGAGGATGTCATGATTCCTTCTGCTGAGGATCTGTATGAAGATGCATATGTCACCTTCCAGCAGGACCTGGACCTTGTACACACAGCCAGAAGCACCAAAACCTGGTTTGATTCCTATGCCATCACTGTGCTTGATTGGCCATTAAAGTCACCGGATCTAAACCCCATTGAGAATATATAGGGTATAGTCAAGAGGAAAATGAGGGGAACCAAACCCCAAAAATAAAGAACTGACAGAATCTGGGCTTCCAATACTCTATTTGCAATGCAACAGGCTGATTTCCTCAACGCTCAGGAGTATCACAGCAGTGATTAAAGTAAAGGTCCAATCAAGTCTTCAAGATTATTATATTATTTTGAAAGTACCATATTTTAATCTGACCCTATTTTAACTTTGAATTGAGGTATGGAAATAAAGTTTTCCATGATATTACATTTTTTTTGTCAAGTGTGTACGTGCGTGTGCTTGCCATGGGATCATCTTTTAGGGACATTTGCCAATGTGTCCTTTGCTGACTTTGATCAGAAGGTTGGAGAGGAGGCTGAAATCTTGGCGTGATTTCTTGTTTATACATTGCGTGAGCAAATGTAGCCCCATAAGTTGCAGTGTGACTATGCTTTGGATTTGGAATGGTGTCACTGCACTGGGTCTCTACAGACTGGTGTGAACCACCATGACCTCAGAGGCAGTTGGTTGGAGAGCAGATGGCAGGATGTCATTGAGCTGGGTGTGATATTGACAGAACACCTCATGTCCATGTGCCCGTTACCCTTTGCCTGCCAAACATTTCCAAGCCTGTGAACTACTGTATCTGTCGCCAATTCAAATGACAGATGGCCACCATCGTGAATATCTGCGCTTCTTATCGACGTTGCCCGGCCCCGACACATTTTCAAACTCTTCTCCCAAACGTGTTCTGAGGGTTTCTTTGCCTCTCCTCCCTCCCTCCTTCGTGCCTCCCTCCATTCTCACACCATTAACGCTGGAACTTGAAGGGCCTTTCCTGGTCTCAGGTAACACAAAGTTGGAGAACATAATGAACAGATAACCATTGCGGCACAATCGAGTCACGCATCCAAAAATAATAATAAGTGAGTTGTGTGCACGAGCTGCTTTCTTACTACAGAACTGCATAGCGACTCAATGGAAGGGGGCTACGGGGGGTGTGGTGCGGGGGAGGCGGTGGGCGGGGGGGTCAAGGCCGTGTTAGGGAAGCTACTACCCACATTGACAAATTCTTGGTAATTATGTTTTTAATTGAAACGAATGGTGACATTTTCTGTACTTATTCACTCATTTTTCAAACCATTCCCGCTTGGATATTTTTCAGCTCATGACATTTTGGAACATATTTTTCAATGTTCCCCATTTCCAAGACAATTTCTAAATGCTTGTAGACGTTTTACGGATTTTACTCAAACAATCCATATTTCCAAACAGATCCAAAATCATTACATTTTCAAGTTGTTCTTCTAATTCAGAACATCTATTTTTCACATGACATAAATTCCCACATTTCAGTATTTCACATCCATCCATCCATTATTTTTGTTTTTTGAAAGTGCTGGAGCCTATCCCAGCTGTCAACAGGCAGTAGGCGGGATAAACCCTGAATCACCAATCACAAGGACATGGAGACAGACAACAGTCTCACACAAAATCACACCTCTGGGGAATTTAGAGTGTCCAATTAATGTTGCATGCTTTTGGGATGTGGAAGGAAACTGGAGTGCCCAGAGAAAACCCACGCAGGCACGGGGAGAATATGCAAACTCCACAGAGGCTTGGCCGGGATCAAACCCAGGTCCTCAGAACTGTGAGGCCAATGCTTTACCAGCTGATCTATTGTGCTGCCTCAGTATTCCACATTGTCTTAAAAAAAAAAAAAAAAAAAAAACAACTCAATGAATGAATGAAGTTTACAGTTTTTACCCATTTTTTTCCACTTTTCTGAACAGATTCAAACCATTCCATCTTTTGCTTGTTCTGCTTATTTATGATTTTCACATTTCAGTAATTTCCACTTTTTGAGAATTCCTCCACTTCACACAGAAATTCCGAAATTATTCACATCCACAACCAAATGTATTCAATCCAACATGAAATTGTCCATCTTAATCAGAACAGTCTGTTCCCATTCTCAGGCCACTCCCTTGTTACTGTAAATAGTCAGTTCCCGTACTCCATTATTTGATGCTACCCCTCCCCTGACCATTACGTGAGCGTGGCCTGCAATTGGAATTACCACGAGCCCACTATTAGCAGCAAGACCAGCAACAACATGCCTCGATAATCCCAAACTGCTACAGAAGATGGGTGCATATTTTGTATGTAATATATATTTAATATATCTCTCTGTATAATATAATAATAATAAATCATGACACACATTGTGCTTTTTCTTGAGGGGTAGCCATTTTCATGGGGCTATTTAACACGTTACCTAAACCACAAAGGCAATGTGAAGCTAACCACCGGATATATAGAGATAATTTATTTGTGTCCGTTTAACCCATTGAAATACATTCCTGAAGTTGTAAGGTATGTGGAAAGTTGTAAAATTCACAGTGAACTTTAATACTCACAGGTAAAATTTTAAATGAACAACAACGAGCAAATACTGTGGAAGTACAGAGCTCAAGTGGGAAGCTTACCAAATGTTGAATAAGCAATGCAGCCACTCGCCATGAGAACATTTCTTTACAATGCAATGGCTGTCAGGATCGAGTTGATAAAATCTAACGTGCAGGCAAAGGTTAAGCTGTTTCGGAGCGCTGGAAGTTGTCTGCATCATTTACAAGGACGGAGTCGTGGTGTTACTGTCGTTCAGTTTTATGTCTTTTTTTGGGGGAGGGGGGGTACAATGACCTTCTCTGTTTCAAACCCATAATATTGATAACATGGTTGGGCTTGGCAGTATTTTGGAGAGTAATTTCAATTTCATCTCCAGTCACAAATGTTATTTCTGAACATTGAAATTTGAAGTGTGTCCTGAGTGACTGCAGGTGTTTAAGTTTGCTCATGAAGAGACTGAATCCTTTTCCAAGTGCCAGTGTTAGTGTCCTTTTTTTTTTTACTCTCGTACATAGAGGGTACAGAAATCTTTCACTTTTAAAAACATTGGAGCCATTTGCTAAAATCATTTTTCCACATTAATGTACACACAGCACCCCATATTGACGGGGGGGAATGAATTATTGAATTTTTCGCAGATTTATTAAAAAAAACTGATATACTACACTGAATGATGCAACAGGTTTTTCACACCTGGATTTGGGGATCCTCTGTCATTCCTCCTCACAGATGCTCTCCAGTTCTGTCAGGTTGGATAGTAAACATGGGTGGGCAGCCATGTTTAGATCTTTGCCTGTTTAGATGCTCAATGGACCTTTCCAACTGGTGATCTTCAGCTTCGCCCCCCTTCGCAACAGTTGCCATCTCGCACAATCTTCCAAAATGGCGACCGAACAGAACAGGTTTGAGGTGGATTCTCTATCGCGTATTCCAGATAATATTGGGGTATGTTTTTTGCCAAATGTGTCGGGCTTGTCCAAGAGAGTTCGACAGAGAGGTCTCAACTACTTCACGCAAGGATATGTTCCCAGAATTAAGATTTTGGACAGAGCAGGACGCAATGTCGGAGCTACAGCGAAACGTTAGCGATCGATGCAAAAAAGTTTGACGCCTTACAAACTTCATATTGAAATCCAACAGGATAAAACTGTGGAATCGTCCTGGGCATCTAAAGCAGGGTGAGTACTTTTTACTTGGAAAGATCACGAGTAGTATCATTGTGGCCTTTATAAGTGAGCGGGTGTATTTATTTGACTTCGATCGTAATGGAACCCAATGCTCTGTCTTAAAAGTCCGATGTGATACAAATGGGCAAATAGACATTTCTCTTGCATGACGTGGCGCATTTATGTATCACCAACCCGACTCTTCGGCATAGAACATGACACACGTCATTCAGCAGGTCAGTGATACACTAACAAAGTGAAAGTTGTTCTCCTGCAATGTATAAAGCACTGATAACAATTCAATCAAACTCAGAGAAGATACTCCTCCCTCACTTACCTTCGACCATACAGCCTTGTGTTTGCTGATATTGTTCACACTTAGTTGTACGTGCGGTCTTCCGCGGACCATCGTAGACACTTCGTCTTTAGGCTTTGGAAAATGCCTCAAGCGGGCCCCTTGTAACCTAGCCGGATATCTTTCATCTGAATTGCATGTTCCCCAAGGGCATCTGAGGACCATTTTCTTTGTAACATTAACTTTTCAAAGCGCACACAACTGATAACCAGCATTGCTGGTGGGACATGACGACAAGAGGGGCGTGTCAAAGGGGTTAAGACAATGCGGCTATCTGAATGGTTATTATTGTACAAGTGATTGACAGGTCGGAAAGGTCCATTGGGTTTAAGCCAGGGTTCTGGCTGGGGCATTCAAGAACAGTCACTGAGGTTTTTTGGAGCCACTCCTTTATTATTGTAGCTGTTTTGTGTGTGCGCTTAGGGTGTTTGTCTTGTTGTAAGGCGAACCTTCGGCCCAGTCTGAGGTCCTGAGCACGTCAAGCGATGAGCAGAGTGAGTGACGATATTGAGTCGTGCTCCTTCCAGTACAATTTGAAGACCAAACGCCTAAACCTTCAGCAGAGGAGTCCATTGTCACCAAGGCTGAAGACAGCAAGATGGTAGAAGTTTGAAGTCATTCTATATATTCTGGGACACACTTCGTTTCTGTGAGCCTGCAGGGCTTCAAACCAAATCCATCTGAACGCTTCTAGGATCAGGTGTCTGCGCTCAAAAACAAAAAAAAAAGACAGCATGTTGAAATGGATACCTTCCCCAATGTCAGGATGTTTGACCTTGAGGATGAGCATGTGCATGTAATGATGTCACGTGTTCGTGTCGCCTTTAGGTGATCACATAGTGCCAGTGTTCAGTTAATGCCTCTTGATATTCTAATTATGAGATCCACTCTGAGGCTGGGGTGTTTTCAGATCCAAGTACTAACATGGACACACACAAAAACCAAAAAGTCCGATAGCTAGATTTGATATACCTGGGATACTCACAAATCTTTTATATAGTTTCCAGCATTTGTGATGCAAAGGAGGATGTGTTTTGGCTGATTGACGAAAACCCAAAATAATGACCTCAAATTGCCATTTTGTTTTGCCTTATGCCAACTGATGTATACTTTCCAATAAAATAGGTCACAAATTTATTAAATACACCGATTTTGAATTTTTCATTTATCATTATTATTGTCCTCTTTATTGGTCTACTGTATTCTGTGTATTCTACATACTCTAGTCTGGAGTAGTATCATTACATATCATCCAAAGCGGTTTTTTTTTTTGTTTTTTTTTTATGTTAAATTGTGAGATACAGTCACTCATATAGTGCAGTAGTACTGAACAATGATTGGGTATTCTTAATGATTTTAGCATTAAATAGTGGTATGACGGTGTTCTTTAGAAGGTTTTATCACTTGACTTTTATCACAGTGGACCCTCCATCATTCTATCTTTGCCCAGTTGATGCTGCAGTGCAGTCTGCTGTCTCCGAGCCAAAAATAGAGCGGAGCGATTGTTGTGTAGCGTTGTCACACAAATGTTTTCCTAACGGAATTCTTGGGAGAGAGCTTTTCCGCTGTGTTGTCAGCATGTATCCATCTATTTATTGAAGTCAGTGAAGCAGGCATTGTGAAGATGGAGCATGGGCCCCGTCCTTTAAATGCCGGGGGGCTGTTTTGTCATGACGTGTATTTGTGTCTCCAGTCAGTAGATGAATGGACATGGGTGAAATATTTGAAGTTGTCGACATCGGGTTTGTTGGATTACAAACATATCCCGTCTGCCATAATCTATGCGTGAAACACCCACCATATTTGAACAAAATTTGAATTTTACACATTCAGCGGACATGCCTGATACCAGTGTTTGAGAGCGGACTCAGCAGCTTGATTTTTCACCATTCTGAAAACTCAGTTTTTATACTTGAGCAGAATCCCCAAAAAATCCAGCCACAATACCTGCTTTGGCACCTGTTTGCATCTTTCATATGTGTAAGGTCCCAAACAAGGCTCACCATTAAGCTCACAGATTTCAGGCCATGGGGTGGAAAGTTATTAGGAAATGTAAATAATTTGACTACAGACTGCACCTTTTCAATGATTCAGCAGTCAAATCGTTTTTGCGACGTCACGATGGAGCCGCTCAAGTCTAATGTTGGCCCGACCGTGTGTTTGTTTGCATGCTAGAGTGTGGAGGTGCTAATCAGTCGTGGCTCGAGAGGATTTCTTGTCCCTGTTGTTGCTTTTCTGAGCTGTCCTGGCCAGGGACTGCCATTTGGCCGTTCCAACTCAACCCCCTTTTGCCTCCCCTAGAGCCCACCCCCTCCAGAGGCCCATTCACTCAACCATCCGCAGCCACTCTGACGTCCCCACTTTTGTGGCAAACTGAAATGAGTTTTGGTAAATACAGTAAGTCACTTGCAGAAAACAGGACAGGGTGAATTGGCTGCTTTGTCTGATGAGGATTTTGTTTTTTTCTCTCTTCCTACTTGGCAGCCAAAGAGCAACGGAGTTGCCAAGAGAAAGTTGCCCTTGTCACTTCGGAGGTATTAAGGCTGCAGGTGGTTCTCGGGAGGGTTTTTTTCCCCTCCCCTGCATTACGACTTCCAGCAAGCTCTGAATTAGAATAGTAGTCTGTAAAATTCAGGAAACATTTCTTTTTAAAGATGCTTGGCAAAGGACAAAGTGATGGAAGCGCCTCAGAGACGTCGAGACAAGTTTTACAAAGGTAAGAAAAGGTCCAAGTATAACCAGCCCAGCTAACGTGGTACACATGATGGCTGATTGCAATTAATAATTGTGTACATTTTGACACAGCGGTAATGACGATCATGAGTAGAACATTTTCATCAATAAATATGCTCTTATGTTACGAAAGATGAATTATACTTGCTCAGACGTGTCTGTCCGTTTTTTTTTTTTATTATAGTATTTGCTCAGGCCTGAGAAGTCATCATAAAGAAGAATATGAATAGAGTGTATACAATGTTAAATATCATTCATCAATATAAGCATAACAACTCCGCTTCCACAGCTCCATATTTATTACACTCTTTGTAAGCTTATTCTTGCCAGGTATTTTAAATGTTTAGTTCATTTGACAAAAGATTTTGGCAGTTATTACTGTCCACATTCATAGCTTCAAAATAATAATGGGGTAATTGATTAAAAAATACTGTGCATAGTTTTCACCTATACATAAGTAACTGCAATTATATTTTAGCAGGATTACCTGAACAGTACATCAATGTTTTTATTATGATGGCTAATGTGTACACAACAGCAAATGAGAACTTGTTCATATCTAATTCTAAATGCAGTTGCTCTAATGTCTTAGTTGCCGTTTCATGCATGAATGATGTTCTTCTAACGCACACGCTACAGTGACACAAAGTTGAAGAAAGGTTGTTTACTCTGGTTTGCCTTTTAAATGTTAATCTCCATCTCTGGGAGGGGGTGCCAACTGTAAATAAGGTATGCAGGATATGTCATGTCTTTGTGTGTTTAAGTGCAGTTTTGTACACGTGTACTACACTATGTAGCATACTGGATAAGTGAACCGTATGGATTTCGGACTCCAACCGTACGTTTGATTCGTTTATTTTGACAATGATGGTTCAGTAATTTGGCTTTATACTGTAAATGTGGGTGTAAAAGGGTGCTGGTACATGGATGTGTTCTGTTGCTTATTTTGAAATTATGTCTCAAAGGAGCTTTGTCCAACTTCATATTAAGCATATTGTTTAAAAAGAAAATAATGTAAAATACGTTTGTCTTGATTTTGAGGTCAAATCTCAAATATTTTCAGTGTCAATGAAGGCAGTTGGTCATTCAGTTTCAGAGTTTCCTGTCGTATCTTGTATCTTTTGTAGTAACAGTTGTTGTGTTACAAGTTGTGATTGACATAGAAATAAGTGTATCTTTTGAAATATACAGTAGGTCCATGTTCAAATCTTAAATAGTAGAAATAAAAAAGAAATACATGCAACTCTAAATCACTATGATCTCAGAAGGGAACTTTCCATCTGAAGTAATCACGAGGCCTCTAATGATCCTAAAAGAGCTCCTCAGTCTTTGTTGCACACGTTACACGTGACCACAAGCTCCGAACAGATTTTTCCTGTTTTCACTGATTGTGGTGCTCTTCAGCACGTTTCAATGATAACAATCCCACAGGAAATGTCAAACTCCATTACCCTGCATTTGATGCGCTTACTGAGCGTGACACACTTTAAAGGAGAAATCCATTGGTTTGCATTAACAATGTATCCATTAGGTCATGTAATATGTACTCTATTTTGACAATGTGATGTTAAATTCTCTCTCATTTAATAGTGTTTGTGGCCATTTTCGTGTGACGTCTTACGTGGGGTTCTAAACGCTCGATTACATGGGACACTATTATGCCCAGTGCTGATTTCTCGGCTTTATCCTCATCTGATGAAGAAATAGCAGTATCGGTTGATCGGGAAGATGGAGGAATACTTCCATACACAGCCGAGCCTTTGTTGCGTCACGTAACACGTCACACCTGCATACGTAGGTCATGTGACTCATGACAATGGCAGCGCCCCTGAAAATTCGTAATTGTCGATTTTAAAATAAATAAATAAATAAATAAATCTTCTCTAAACACTATTGAATGAGAGAGGATTTAAAATCATATTATCAAGATAGAATACATATTCCATGAACTATTGGATACATTGTTAATGCAAACCAGTGGAATTCCCCTTTAATGTGCCACCTATCGTCCTTGTCCCGTACTAGATCGTGTATGTTTGTGGAAGTTGTACGCAGACATAAAATGTATGCCAACGTATGTTGGCAGAGTTTTGTCATCTCGAGGTGTCTTAACACCAAAGTCCTACAAGGTTATTAACAAGAGCAGCTTTCTCTCACCTCACCTAGCCAAATGGTTGTCACGGCAGCAGTATTGGAATTGACGTCATTTTGCGACTGTATGACAGAACTTGGATTCCTTTGAAATCAAAAGCCATTCGCTTGAAGCAGAGCCAAATCAACGACTTTTATGTTTTGTTTTTTTTTTCCCATGTTACAGCTCACCGTAGATTGAAGAATACCCATGAAATGTAGGCTGTAAGGGATGGCTATAATATGTATGGGAATTAAGGTGATAATACTTGACCCTCACAACTACTGTACATCAAGAACTGCTAACTAGCAGTGTTCATACTCTATTTTTTTCTTGACCCCTGCTTACCACAAACTTAAGCACGTGTTCACGGCCGCGTTGACACGTCTGCTACTAAGGCTAATCTTGACATTACACACGTGATAGTTTTATGGCAGTGTGCCTGCCACAAGGGACCTGGCAAGGTTTCAAAGTTACTTTGGGCACAAATCAAATCCATTATAATCGTGTTTTTCATTGTTCTTTAAATATCGTCCTTCTGGTTCGCTTTCCACAAGGGCAAGGTCCCTCGTAGCGAAGCATAGCAGTTATATGAATTTAGAGAATTGACTTTGTTCACGCTATCCCATAAGTGTAACAGAGCGATTGTGTCGTCGTTGAAACATCCCGTTTTACATCCCGTACGCACACCGCTGGTGGGAACCGCTGCCGACAGCTTCAGCCGCAGCCATTGAAACACATGAGGTCACCCTCATGACACCGTGCATCACACAATGTGGGGGGCAGGAAAACAGGAACGCCAATTTACTGCCACTCACAGGTGCAAAATACACAAGCGCACATGTACACGCTCACAGTGAATGCTAGTGGATACCAATGAAACTCTGTTTGTCAGAATCTAATTCATGGTTGGTTCCTTTGACCTTAAGCAGATTGAAATTAAAAAATGTAATTAAATGTAGTTACTGCATCATCATTTCAAGATGTAAAAACTTTATACTGTATTGCTTCACACCTCTATCATTTGCACAATGGTCATTATATCAGTGTTACCACACTCCTGCTAAAGTCACCTTGTTTTTTATGTCATAAATGCACATTTTGTAATCGTGGCGTGTTTAAAGTAGAATTAGAGTGCTGGAGCACAATTACTTGTATGTGCGTGTTTTAAATATCTGGCCTGTAAAGATGATTCCTGTTCTGATTAGCTGTGATGTAGGCCAGCCATGCGGCCGCTCTAGAGGTCAAACTCAAGACCATATTTCCTCAAATAGAAGACACATCAAATTGAAGTTTTTTTTTTTTAATTATTTTTTTTTATTTTTTTTTTAAATGTTTTTTTTTTTTTTCAACAGTAAATTTCTCCCATTCTGAAACAGTTCCACATATAGTCCTATATTCAAAAGGTTATAAATGATTTAAAATTGTGGGCATTCATAGCCAAAGAAAATTGCCCACTGAAATATATTTCATATATTGTAACGGCAGTTTTATCAAAACCACGTGTTGTACAATTGACAACCGTTGCAACTGCATATGCATAAATTATCTTAGTCAATAAACCCATCGCACTCATGTCTATTTATAATCTCGTATCACTGAAGACATCCAATAGTTACTTTCACAAATTCATACATATTCATTCATACCTCAGAAATTCATTTTTGTAGTCTGCTATTGTGTGAATGCAAAGCAGCTGCTTCATCCTGGCACTTCAGCTCACAGATCCCTCTGGTGTATTGTAACAACACGAGGCTCTCTCCAGTGCCATTAACGGTAGAGACAGTTTATTTAAAAAAAAATAATAATAAGTTCTAACGACAAATTTCTGCATTTGTGTTAGTTCTCATGGGGGGAAAAAAACAAGTAATTGAAGAAAATTCCTATACATGCGTAAAATGTAATTAGCATCTTTAGAAAACAAATGATGAAAACTCGTGGTGAAAACATTTGGCAGTAAAAGTTTGAAAAATATGATTTTAGATTTTTTTTCCTCAAACAGTTAAAACCTTTTGATGGATGACAGCTACTAGTAACTCAAATACTCGTCAGCAAAATTAATTTAGTTTCAAAGTGAAATTCACTGAGTCATGTCTTCAATGTTACTGATCAAATTGTATCAAATTTGCCTCTACAAGCAAACGCGCATCAAGAATACAATCGTAGTGACCAATCGCTGCCGTCTTACCGTCTACGATGCGGATGTTGTAAGCACTGGCTTAAATATTAAATATGATTTCTCTTTTACAGCAATTAGCATTCCACAAGCATCTGTGGCCCCACCCCAGGGTTCCATGTAAATATTCTGAACAGTTTTTTGTTTACTTCCTAATGGACTCAACTTATTGCAATACAATTATTATTATTATTTTTGTGCTTAGCTGGTAACAAGTCAAGGGTCCAGTCCCCTTGCTGGCACCCAAAGGCAGCTCGAATAGCCCCCAGCCCACCTGCAACCATGACGACGACGCAATGCAGGAAATAGATACGTAATACTAATATTTATTTGTTATTATTTAAAATGGTTTGTAAAAATATAGTCCTCTCTGCCTGGTCCTCTCTTTAGTAAAGTAACAATAAGATGAGTAGGTTGAATTTAGCTTGAGAAATGCTTGCGGTTACGTGCAAATGTAAACGTGACTCAGGCTATTATAATGAATGAATTTGCAGGGTGATGATCTTCGACGTGATCCCTTCTAATCTTGGAATGGCAGCGCCCGCGCAAGCATTTACGGGTACATCAGAGGCAGACAGACGGACATACAAAGGCGGCGACATATGGTTTATTATAGATGAAGGGTTTACTGCAACATAGCCGGTTCCATAAATCAAAAGAGCGCGCAAGTCGCTGAGTGATTATTGAATTAAGGTTTGAATTTTGTCAGTGCCGTTGCGAAGTTGATGAGTGGACGTCTGGCTATGGCTATCTGGCCCTGTGACCAGAAGGAGACCGGCCACTCAAAAATGAAAACAAATACCAGGCCAACGCAAAAGAAGTGAGGAGTGATAATCGTCATCGTGTAATTACTCGTAATCATAAGCTCAAAAATGTGCGAGTGAAATGTGATTCCGCCGAAATGATGTGCGTAATTACTGTCACGGCTTCAGAGCTGCGTGTTTGTCTTGCCACTAAGCTTTTCAAAAAGTCATCTGGCGGCGGATTAAACGGTTAATTTGATGTCAAGCCTACTCATAACTTCATTACGTGTTAAGATACTTGATGCATGTGATGATTCACTGTGCCCAATAGCTTGGGTTCATATCGTAGCTTCCTCTTATATCTCACGCACATATTCATTTATCATCATTATCTAAATCCTCTACATATAAACCAAAAACTGGAGCAATTTATGATCAAATGCAGTTTAGCTAAAAACTTACAGCAGCTTCTCTGATCAACAATTACCATCCATCCATCCATTTTCTACAGCTTTTCTGGGTCAGGTCACGGGGGAAGTAGCTTCATCAGGGATAGCCAGATTTCCCTTTCCCCAGCCACTTCTTCCAGCTCTTCCAGAGGGATCCTGAGGCGTTCCCAAGCAAGCAGAGAGACATAATCTCTCCAGTGTGTCCTGGGTCGTCCCTGGGGTCCCTTTCCGGTGAGACATGCCCAGAACACCTCACCAGGGAGCCGTCTGGGAGATCCCCCAGCCACCTCATCTGGCTCTTCTCAATGTGGAGGAGCGGCGGCTCGACACTGAGACCCTCCGGATAACCAAGCTTCTCACCCTATCTCTAAGGGAGAGCCCGGACATCCTGCTGCGGAAACTCATTTCGGCCGCTTGTATCCTTGATTTTGTTCTTTTGGTTACGAGCCACAGCTTTTGCCCATAGATAGAGATAGAGAACAGATAAAAGATCTTATATCTCTGGGGTTAAGGCCACCGAGGAAGTTAAAAAGCTTCTCGGTGGCAAGGCCCCAGGGGTGGATGAGATTTGCCCAGAGTTCCTACCCTCACCTATGGGCACGAGCTGTGGGCCAAAACAGCCTCAGAACACCCAGACTCATTTTCCTCATGGGAAGGCGTGTTGGTGGAATCAAGGAGGTTTTCGAAGTGTTTTCCCCACCAACTCACAACATCACAAGTTGAGGTCAGCAGCACTATACACAGTGTTGACTTTGCACTGCTTCCCCCTCCTGAGACGCCGGATGGTGGACAAGAATTTCCTCAAAGCAGTCAAGTCGTTCTCCATGGCCTCACCGGACTCCTTCCACACCTGGGTTTTTGCCTAAGTGACCACCGAAGCTGTATTCCGCTTGGCCAGCCGGTACTGATCAGCTGCCTCAGGAGTCCCACAGGCCAAAAATCCCCGATAGGACTCCTTCTTCAGCTTTGACAGCCACCCTCACTGTTGGTGTCCACCAATGTGTTCTGGGGTTACTGCCACGACAGGCACTGACCACCTTACGGCCACAGCTCCGGTCGGCCGCCTCAGCAATGGAGGAGCGGAACATTGTCCACTTGGACTCAATGTCCCCCGCCTCCTCTGAGACGTCAGCAAAGTTCTTTCGGAGGTGGGAGTTGAAATTCCTTCCAACAGGGGAATCTGCCAGCCTTTCCCAGCAGACCCTCACAAAACGTTTGGGCCTGCCACGTCGGACCTGCATCTTCCCCCACCATTGGAGCCAACTCACCACCACCGCCCACCCCTCTCTTCACCCGAGTGTCCAAGACATGCAGTCGCAAGTCCGATGACACAAAGTCGATCATCGAACTGCAACCTAGGGTGTGCTGGTGCCAAGTGGACACGTGGACACCCTTATGCCTGAATATTGTGTTCAGGATGTACAATCCATGATGAGCACAGAAGTCCAGTAACAGAACACCACTTGGGTTCTGATCAGGGGGGTATTCTTCCCAATCACGCCCTTCCAGGTTTCACTGTCATTGGCCACGTGGGCATTGAAGTCCCCCAGCAAAATGATGGAGTCACCAGAGGGGGCACAAACACCAGTCAGGACCTGTCCCCCTACCTGAAGGCGGAGGGAGGCTACCCTCTCATCCACCGGGGTAAACCCCAACGAACAGTCCAACCCCTCTCAAGAGGAGTGATGCCGGAGCTCAGGCGGTGCGTAGCGGCGAGTCCAACTATATCTAGTCAGAACATCTCAACCTTACGCACCAACTCTGGCTCCTTCCCTGCCAAAGAGGTGGCATTCCATGTCCCTAGAGCTAGTTTCTGTAGCTGGCGATCGGATCACCAAGGTCCCCGGCTTTGACCACTGCCCAGATCACATCGCACCTGACCCCTATGGCCCCTCTCACAGGTGGTGAGCACATGGGAAGGGGGACCCATGTTACCCCATGGGTGCCGGCCCGGCCACCAGGTGCTCACATTTGAGCCCCACCTCCAGGCCTGGCTCCAGAGGGGCGCCCCGGTGACCTGCGTCCGGGCAAGGGAAACCAAGATCCAAATTCCATCGTCACAGGCGTTTTGGCGTCGTACTTTGTTTGGTCCCTCATTGCCATTGGTGACCCTACCAGGGGCATGAAGCCCCAGACAACTTAGCTCTTAGGATCATCGGGACACACAAACCCCTCCACCACAATAAGGTGACAGCTCAAGGAGGGGCCCAACCGTTACGTTGTTTGGAATTACTGGTCTGGAGGTGCTTTGTCAATACTGCACGGAGGACAATACTGACATAAACATCAAATGAGAAACAAACATTTTAATAGGTGCTCAATTGCATTTACGTGTGAAACAATAAGGACTGATTGCTGCTGATGCCGTTTCCGTTACATCCACGGTTCTATTTGTATTTGAACGTGTACTTTGTGAGGCCTGTCTGGAAAAAAAATGGCTGTGCTGCAGCACTTCATAACCATCTGATTTTGGTTTCTCTCAGTTTCACGACTCACTCGTGAAAGACTGACAGAATACTTGTTGCTGGGTTTTAGTGGCTCATGACACACGAAAGCATTACAGAATGGAGGCCTCGTAGGGTTTAAATGTACACGTGCTGCCCCACAATGATACTTGAGGCTGTTTTTAATTGAGTGCAATTGTTCGCACTTCTGTGTGGCTGCGGGCCGTCACCGAAAGTTCTGTGATTTGCTTTGGCAATATGATGCATTTAGACATGTTAAATGGCTAACTCTGGATCACGTTGCCCTTTGGTTTTTCACCTGTCTGAAGGCAGGGAGGGACGGTGGTGCGTTTAGGTGCTAGATTCTGAGTGGAATATTGTGAATATTGTCACAAGGTGTGCAGCGTATAAATGAACAGGCATGCCAGATTCCCAGTACTTGTTGAGAGCGTCAGGGATTGAACTGCAGTAACCTCCGCGCTCCACAAATGCCAATGTCACCACGGCGTAGACCAATGTTAATGAATAAAAATGATGGGTATGTGCCGGGTAGATCATGTGATATTTGCAAAGTTGTCAACAGCTGAGAACGATCACCTTGTGTCCTTGCTGTAAGTCTTAGAAAAGCGGTGGACACACCTTCAGCCTGAAACGTACACGTGTGGTTTTCTTTCTTCTCTTCCATTCTCACTTGCCATTTCCCTTTCAAGCGTTATAAAGTATTCAGGTGGGCCAATTATAACTCAATTTTTCAGCCATGTCTTGCTCAACTCAAATTATAGAGCAAAATCGTGGCGACAGTTCAAAGAGTTGACATGACTGAGTAACACTAATGTGATATATGGATTCAGTACATCCAAATTGTCCTAAAGTAGCTAAAACAATCTTTGACAATAATTTTGTAAAAGCAGTAATCACAGTAATGATTTCTCATAATTATCAACAATGATATAAGATGGGAAACAAATAACAAAATGCTACACTTTCTTTTAGGCATAGGTGAGTACCGATACCATACGGTATGAAGCGGATAACAACCTCATTTAAAGATATCGGCTGCTCGTGAAAGTTGTCAATACCGCCCACCAATAGAGGCAAAAAAACAAAACCAGAAAAAACAAGTCCTCCTCGCCAGTAGGTGACACTGTACTGCAGCGGTTTTACACCGCCAAATCGTGATGTGCATCTGAAAGAATTAATATAGATCTTTTTTTCACAACAATTAGGTTAATTGACATTTTATGTATCAAAATTAATAGTAGTATACACTTGGTATATATATTGGTATGGTGTATATTTATTAATAACATTTGTTTTTGACATTGAGAAAATGTAACACTTGGTTTTTTATTTTTTTACTTTCAAATTTTGATTCATGCTGCACATTAGGGGACATTTTATCGAACATTAACTTACTGCAGATGTCAGAGCAGATTAAAATCGAACCAAGATTAAAACTGTCAAATCGAGGCAAAACATTAATTTATTTTCCGTACCACTTATCCTCACAAGTGTTCCGGGTGTGCTCGGGCTGGCTATCCCAACTATCTTTGGAAGAGATAATGTTGTGATGAAATGTGCAATCTCATCCGTAACGTGTCCAGCGTCTCAATGCACTCGTGGTGACAGAAGAGCTCTGCTCTAATGGGATTTGTCTCCTGGGTGTTTTAAAGCAATTGGATACACCACAGCTGCATTTTTCAAATTATTCTTTTTCTTCATTCCTCTGTCACATTTAAACAAAATTATTTTCAGATTCCAGTGGTCCATGATTAAGAATTTACTTGTGTTAATCTTGTGACTCCAAGTAATTAAAAAAACAACAACGAACAAAACAACAACAGCATGGCACTTTGCCCAAACGACATTAACTTCAAGCTCTTTATTTTTTTCTGAACACATTTTTTGCTGCTTGGCTTGAATTTGTGACACGTTACAATGTTAAGAAAATGAAATTAGTACTGTATTTACAAAAGTAATTGCCAATATAATATATATATATGTATATAATGTACTTAATCCAGCACGTAGTGTAGGACTGCATGATGCGAAGTAAAGTGGGATCATGTTTGTGGGTCTGGATCTGCTCAGACACACATTTGTCAGTCAGTCGGTAGTTTGAAGATAGGGGGGGGGGCAGTTACAATCCCTGCCCGGCTGCAAACTGCAGAATGCAAAGTTTCTCAGTCTCGTCTTCTAATGCAGTGGTTCCCAAACTTTTGAATTTTTTGGTGGACTTCGGAAATTAATTAATATTTCTGTAAGTCATTGTTAAACAGATGCTTTTGCTTCTGAAGGCACTGGAATAGAATGTGAGTGAGAATGAAAATGAGATATGGAGGGCGGGTTATATGATTCAGGACTACATCACACCTTGTGGACGAGTTTAGCTCTGATGTTGCTGACCGCAGTCAGGGAAGATTCCGGCTTGATGTGTGCTGTATCTGCCCGTTATTACAAGCCCTACACCTGTTACACAAAGTGTTGTAATAACCTAAATAACGTCACCAACTTCAAAATGACATGTTTAACTGTGTGCAGGCATGCAGGCAGCAGGCTATAAATAGTTTCAGAGCAGCAGGAAAAGTTGTTGGTCAGCCTCGCCAACCTTGCCCACTCCTCACATTACTTCACTTCTCAGTCTTGGTGTGAACGCACATCTCCAAACTATTTGGCGAGTCCTGTTTGGAAATCATTGCCTGTCAAGTAATTAAATACCTTACCAGGTCTGGCTCGGGGTTTAAAAAAAAAAAATGAATACAAAAAAATGTGACGGATCAAATCTGAGACTGGAATGTCATTTTATGTCAAGTCCAACCAGGATGTTCGCAGACTCCCTCAGCCTGCTCTTAACACCGCTTTTGACACTCAGCTTATTGGTGGTCATTTGGGCTCTTTTTCATTCGCCATGTCATCAATTTTGACGCAGGCGCTAACCACAGAAAACCTGATAGCTCTGAAAATAGGTGGAGTGTTGATAAGCTATCGGGAAAAAACTCAGAATACACTGATGGGCGCCTGTACAGAATTACATTTATCAGATACAACTTTTGCAAGTGGTCCAGATGTTTAATTTCTTCTGTAACTCCATACATCAGAAAGGACGTAGTTGTTGGAACGCTCTTTGGGTTTTGCAGTCAGGTGCCAGCTGTCAAGGCAGAAGGTTTCCTTGAACTAGCACGTTTCTCAGTGACCTCAGTGTTCCATGGGACAGCATCCTCACGGTCAAAAGAATAGGTAACCCTCGGCGATCGTATACATGATGTTGTCATTTGTCTTGTTTATTTGTGACTATTCAGTCCATTGCTATACAGTGAAGAAAATAAGTATTTGAACACCCTGCTATATTGCAAGTTCTCCCACTTGGAAATCATGGAGGGGTCTGAAATTTTCATGCTGTGAGAGAGATAATCTAAAAAGAAAAATCCACAATACATTATGATTTCTTTAAAAAAGATTTATTTGTGTGATATTGCTGCAAATAAGTATTTGAACACCTGATAAAACTAAGGTTAATAATTGGTACAGTAGCCTTTTTTCTTTTGCAATTACAGAGGTCAAACGTTTTCTGTAGTTGTTCACTAGGTTTGCACACACTGCAGGAGGGATTTTGGCCCACTCCTCCACATAGATCTTCTCGAGATCAGACAGGTTTCTGGGCTTTCGCTGAGAAACACGGAGGTTCAGCTCCCTCCAAAGATTTTCTATTGGGTTTTGGTCTGGAGACTGGCTAGACCACGCCATATCCTTCTTATGGAGCCACTCCTTGGTTTTCCTGGCTATGTGCTTCGAGTCATTGTCATGTTGAAAGACCCAGCCACGACCATCTTCAATGCTCTGATGGAGGGGAAGAGGTTGCACCCCAAAATCTCACAATACATGGCTGTGGTCATCCTCTCCTTAATACAGTGCAGTCATCCCGTCCCATGTGCAGAAAACACCCCCAAAGCATGACGCTACCACCCCCATGCTTCATAGAAGGGATGGTGTTCTTGGGATGGAACTCATCATTCGTCTTCCTCCAAACACGGTGAGTGGAATTATGACCAAAAAGTTCCATTTTGGTCTCATCTGACCACAAAACTTTCTCCCATGACTCCTCTGTATCATCCAAATGGTCATTGGCAAATTTAAGATGGACCTTGACATGTGCTGGTTTAAGCAGGGGAACCTTCCGTGCCATGCATGATTTCAAACTATGACATCACAGTCACCTTTGAAACGGTGGTCAAAGCTCTTTTCAGGTCCTCTAGCCTGACCAAGTCCTGTCGTGTTGTCCTGGACGGATTCCTCACCTTTCTAAGGATCATTGAGACCCCACGAAGTGATATCTTGGATGGGGCTTCAATCCGATTGAGATCGACCGTCATGTTTAACTTCTTCCATTTTGTAATGATTGCTCCATGCTGCTTTGCAATTTCTTCGTAGCCCTTTCCAGCCATGTGGAGTTGTACAATTTTGTCTCTGGTGTCTTTGGACAGCTCTTTGGTATTGGCCATGTTACAAGTTTGAGTCTTACTGATTGTATGGGGTGGACAGGTGTCTTTATGCAGCTAATGACCTCACACAGGTGCATCTGATTCAGGTTAATACATAGAGTGGAGGTGGACCTTTAAAGGCGGACTAACAAGTCTTTGAGGGTCAGAATTCTAGCTGATAGACAGGTGTTCAAATACTTATTTGCAGCTCTATGACACAATTAAAAAAAATCGTACAATGTGATTTCTGGACTTTTCTTTTTAGATTATCTCTCTCACAGTGGACATGCACCTACAATGAAAATTTCAGACCCCCTCCATGATTTCTCAGTGGGAGAACTTAGAATATAGCAGGGTGTTCAAATACTTATTTTCTTCACTGTATGTCAAATATCAAAATGGGCCAAAACAAGTACCATGCAAAGCAGTAAAATTGTGACTTTAAACCTCTGGAGCTCTGATGATTTGCTTGTATACATGCAAGTTTAAATACTTACTCAAATAATTTGTGTGATTTTGGTGAAGGGGGGATAGATTTTCACCCACACGTCTTACAGATTTTAAATCAGGTTGTAGTCAAACTGTTTATAATGTTTATTGTGGAGCGAATCTTGCCTGTGGTGCCTCACTTGTTGCAAGGGTGCTATACATCAGGACCACCCTCACCTCCCTCCATTGTGACAGGCAAATGTGGGCCAAGGGAAGCTGACCCTGCTCTGCGTCACTCATCCCACACCCCATGTAAAGCACACTGGAGTACACGCATACTGACAAACTCACCCACCCCTCCGCCCCATCCTCACAATGAAGATGAGTGAAATTCAGATTTTCAGATGTCATTAATACAGTTGGGTCCAGTGTTACGGGATCAAGCCCAGGAGCCCAATTGAGAGCGGGCAACACCCCCCCCCCCCCCAAACACACACACACACAAATTCTCTATTTTAGATAATTATGACACCCATTTTTTTGTGCCGCTTATCCTTATCATCTGCTAGAGCCAATCCCAAATGTCTCTGGGCAAGAGACGATGTACACCATGAAGTGAGCGGTCGCCAGCCAATTGAGGGATGGACTCACATTCACACCTACGGGAAATTTAGTCTTCAATTAAACTTGCATGCATATTTTGGGGATGTGGGAGGAAATTGGAGTAACTGGAGAAAACGTTCACTTTGCCACTAATTAGAACATAGAAATGTCAATTTAGTGAGCATGATAAGCATCAGTTTACAATAGTAAACAAACCCGCAAGTTAAAGTTGCTGATTATTTTATGAGGACAATATTCTCAATTGTGTGGTGCACGCTCCCGTCATCAATTATGACAAATGTGGCACCATCTCGTGGCTTGGTAAAAAAGTAGAACAAGAGATATTTTAGGACTACACCATAAATTTAACAAGTTTCATCTCTTTTCCTGAAATATCAATACTTTGTGTTTTCATGTTGAAAACCACCTCATTATAACGTACTTAAATCAAAAATCAACCACTTGTATTCTAATAGTATAATATTTCATGTTACACCAAAACACACTATTCACCGCCACCTTTAGTGGCAGTTTTGGGAGACAGGTTAATGGGTTTATTGGAAGAAAAAAAAAAAAAGTACATGCATCCATTCTAATAATACTGGTGAGTAATGGCATATACAGCAATGTGATGTAAAGTGTTGCTAAGGTTTTCACTCACTACTCCAATTATTAACACTGCAGTGTCTTCATTGCGTAACTCACACCCAATGCTCTTTTTTTCTTGTTTGTGACATAAATTAAAAAAAATCCTTGTCCATAGAATGATATAGACATTTTAACTCAGTTTTGAATCAAATAAATTTTGAAATAATAATCTATAAACGGCACAATGTGTTGGCCCAAACACTTCCTGATTTTAACCTGATAAGATGTAATATCCTCATAGAGCTTCATGTGTACTGCTTCAGTCCTGCAATTTTTCAGACTATCCCGTTTTTTGTTTTTTTTTTTTTTTTTGATAATGCATAAACCTTGCTCTATAAATTAAAAAAAAAAAAAAAAGCCACAAGCAGTTTATGTTTAGGGATGTTCCAGGCCCCTTGTAGGACACCTGATCATCTTATCCAGTATCAAAGATGGACAGTATCAAAGAAGTAGCCATGAGGTTTGTTCAAGTATTTAGAGCCATAAAACTGGAAAACAAAAAATGTTGCTGATGGAGTGCATCTTTATTAATACTGTATATTTAAATTGGTTTAAATATTCCAAGTTTGAGATCAGGGAGTGTTTTGGGGAACATGTTGTATATCAATGATAGATAACAAAAGATTTGCCATTGGATGGAACTTCCATCCAGTCATTTTCTGTGCCACTTATCCTCACAAGGGTCACTGGTGTGCTGCAGCTGATCCCAGCTGACTCTGGGCAAGAAGTGGGGTACACCCTGAATGGGTCCCCAGCCAATCACAGGGTGCATGTAAACAAACAATCCTTTGCATTTAGGGGCAAAATTGAGTCTCAAATAACCTAAACGGGAAGAACACGCAAACTCACACATCACGCACATCCGAGGCTTGATTTGAACCCGCGTCCTCAAAACCATGAGGCAGATGTTCTAACCAGTCAGACCCTGAACTGGTCACCAACCAATTTCAGGTTTTGATAATTCATACTTAAAAAAAATAACAAGACAGGGGATCAGGGTTAGCATTTCTAATCAACCAAGTGTTCATGATCTAAACTGGATATTAATCCCCACCACACCCCCTCATACTTACAGTACAGTGAATCCAAATACTTTATTTTTAATTCTGTTAGTCATGCTTCCTATTTCTTAATCTTGCATTTTTATACTGTGTGCTGTTTTTAAGTACTGTAGAATTTGTCTGTCTGTGCCTGCACACATCTTCAGTAGCTATTAAAAATCTGGGTTATACTGGGAGGCGCTAGTAACCCTGTATTTGTAAATAGGGCGGCAAAATATCAGCTGCAAGTAGTGTTGAGGAAAAAAAAAACATTTAAAAATGAAGTATTTATTGCAACAGTGTTGTATCACTCAATACATTGGCACGCAATTAAATACAGTAACCCTTTATTTATTTTGCGTCATAGGTTTCAGAACAGGCGTGCAATATGTGTAGTACGCAAAGTCGTGAATACATATTTTGAGAGATTATGTTTACATATTTTAGAGCTGCATGAACCTCCCCTGAATCATAATAATCTTTCCCACACTCATATTAATCTCCACCATACGATTGTAAACACTTTCTATGTAGTTTTTCTATCGCACCTTTTAGAATCTTAAACATACAACAAATGTGCTGCAATACTGTATACGCTGTACTTTTTTCCCTACTGTACTGTAATGGGTTTTATTATTATTATTATAGTTTTGATGTTTTAAGTTAGGGAATATTGATATCACCGCACACGATAAATCACAGCATACACTCAAAATCCCACAATATGGAGAATTATGCGTGATATAAATTTGAAAAAGTGTGCCTTGAGCTCCATGCATGCCAACGGCAGTTCGCACCGAAGCTGGCACAGAATCACACCCAGGCCCTCCTCTGAAAATACTTTGGGTCAGCCAAGCCCCCGGGCCCCGCACACAAGCTGACCACTTGTGACTTTTCGTCACATGGGCCCCCTTTGCCTGTCTGCCGGTCCATAACGGAAGCCGGCCACGTCACTGGCACTTGCGGTGATGTTAAGTTGGTCTTCATGTCTTATCGCAGGGTCGAGCCACGCGTTACTTTCAGCTTGTGAGCGGGGGGTCCACCCCTGGCAGGACGGCAGTGTGCCGCCTTATGTTACAGCTTTGATTTGGAGCCTTGCTGCCCTTAAAGGTTTGTCTGTTTGTTCCAAAGACTTGTAGGTACAAGTGTGTGGGATTGAAGTGTTGTCGGTTGTGCGATATCGGAGTGCCTTAGCCAGGCGTGTCTGTGAATCTACATTGTGTGTGGATGTTGGGGTGTGTTTGGATCATGTCTCCTTTTCTTCACGAGGGGGCTTTTCTAGCTTTGGACTGAAATTCTGACTCTTAATTTGTTACTTCCTCCAATGAGGCAGCGTGGACTGATGAGGTTCATGATTACCAAAGTCTGTTTGGGTCCTAATGGTTCTGAAAGGAAGTGAGCGTCCTCACACACGTCCTTATACTTAAATATTCCAAAAATGATTAATGTCTGCATTAAATGGTTACGTTTTAGATATTTCAAATTGTGACAGTGACTAATTGTTGTTTGTTTTTATCGGGGGACCATTCACTGAGATTTCTAACTAAATGGTTGTATACATGGAAAAAAATGTGATCTGAAATTGAAATCTTTGGGTGCTTTTCAACGGTAACAATACCCATACACATTTTAAGCATATGTGTTTTGTTTATTGTTATTACTGTTCTAGTCCATGCACTACACTGTAATTACGAATCATATTTAACACGTCACTATGAATTTCATTAAATTTTGCACAAAAAGTTCCAAGTACACATAATGCAGTATGTTATGCTTGACGGGAAAAGGATCAATGAAAATTGGTTGGCATTGCAAAAAAAGGCAAAAGAGTCTGGTCTTAACGTGTCTGGCTTTGTTTGTGATGTGTGTTATTTTATGACTCACATTCTAACTGGCTTGTCTGAAAAGATATTTCAAATAATCATTCTTCATTCCTCTTTTTTTATGTAATCTTGTTGCCAAACAAGCCGGTTTGGTGGCGTGGAGACTTTTTTTTCTTTTTATTTTTTTTACATGACTGCTATTCATATTCATAAACATGGAGGGAAATAGAATAGATTTGTTAAAAAAAATAAATAAATGGAACCATGTGTCTTCCAGGACACTGATGAACCTCCAACTAGTTTCTACAAAACTTTTTTTTTTTAAATTAGAAAGCCTATAATTGAAAATAATTTAAAACAAACTGAACTTTGAGACACAGTCACATTTCGACATTCTTATAATGTTGTTCAAGGGTAGAATGAAGTTTAGTGCAATATAATAAATTGAAAACTCCAATACAAAAAATGACTCATCCTTTCATGCGTAGGTGTCAAAAACTGGGAAATGAGGAGAGTGCATGACAAAAATTGAGTCAACATCGCCCCTTTCACTTTTAAATATTGCAAACATTTGTAAAACCGTAGAAGTTAAGGTTACTTCTGGGTATTAACCCTTAACTCGACACAGAAGCAAGGACTAGGTGAGTATCCCCAGATTAGCAAACATACATGTAAATTCCATTCTTATTTGATTGTCCTGTACATGTCGACATATTATTCAGCCGTGTTATACTCATGCAAAGCTATCCTACATGGCATCGTTATATTTTAGTTGACGTAGTCATTCTTTCGTTACTTCATTATCAATAAATTGTTGTAAAGTTTTTCAGTGTTCCAGATGACCAAGGGGTCCACAGTGGTCTATTAAGGACGCTGTTGTGATGGAACAGGGCAACTCTAGTATTTATAGCTTCAGAGTCATAGACTGGGGTGGTGTAAGGGTATCTCTCCCTCCCCATCAGTATGCATGCATGTTCATTTACAAGTGTATAGTGTCCATTCTCTGACTGCTAATTGGCTATTGTCCAAAGTCGAGCCGGTTGTTGTAATTCGATGAGTGATGTAATAGTTTAGAGATCTCAAAAACTTCAGGGAGTGCTAAACCTGATCATGTTACTAGGTGTTTACAATAGTTACACTGTAGCCATAATTCCAGGGTGAACATTAATGTAAGTAAAATTTGATTGATGAAAGCGATGATGAAAGATTTTATTATTATTACATTAGTAATCTTATTTGTGCAAAAACACTTTAGTAGTGTGCGTAAGAGTGGCTTCAAGAAAGCATCGTCTACAACTTAACACATGATGTGATGAATAGTTGAGTTGACTAAGTTTAGACAGCATTTGTCCGAAAACAAAATGACAAACCAGTCATGGTGGGTCATGGCCATCGTAGACAAATTGTTGAAAAGTGCTATGAGTTGTTCGGAGCAGATGTTCCGTACAGTCCATTCTATATGGCATTCGAAACATAAGCTTGGATTGAACTACATGCCATGACTGAATAGTGCTAAATTGCCTATGTCTGGTTTAAAAAAAAAAAAAAACTGATTTATTTCATGCAACTCTGATTTTATTGTTGTTGATAGTGATAAATTCACTTGACTTCAAGGCAGGCAAAAAATGATCAATTTCTACTCATTGACAGCGGGAGTGTGAATGGTTGGCAGTTTCCTACATGTGCCTGTAATTGACTGGCGACCAGTCCAGGGTGTAGTCTGCCGTTCGCCCGAAGTCAATCGGGATCGGCTTCAGCTCACCATGGCATGACTCGAACAAAAAATGGCTGGATGGATGGATGGATGGATATTATGTCATTCCGGAAGCCAGGTGTTTCACTATAATACGTTGCCCCATAAAAATGTTTTTTTTTTTGTTTTAATGATTTCATCCACTTACTGCTCACAACAATGGAGACATCTGCAGAATTTTAAAAAGTCAAGCATTGAGAAAAATCAACTTGATTTTGATTGACAGATGTTAATTTAACAATATATGTTATTGTAGTTGGCCGTGGTCTGGAACTGGCCTTAAAACATCTTATTGAAAACCTCCAATATGTCCATCTATTGCTATCTTTGTAGAGGCAGAGTTTATATATTTATATTGTGGAGCTATACCTAATGTTGTGCTCAATACAAGGTTATCATTTAGACATTGAAAATATTTCATTTATCATCAAAATTTGATTTTGATTCACGAATCATAACTAATTTTGTTTTCTCTGCCTTTAGTACACTCCCAGTGGACAGTGCAGAAAGGAAGGGCCCGAAAGTGGGGGGCCAACTGTCCAGCAGCTTGCAAGTGGGGATCCGGCAGCAGAACCAGCAGCTCCTCCTGACTCCAGCCAGCCTTCAGCTTGCTCAGCTACAGGCTCAGCTCACCCTCCATCGCCTTAAGCTGGCTCAGGGAAGCAGTACAGCCACCGCAGCCACTGTTCTCAATCAGGTTCTTTCCAATGTTGCCATGGCCCAGCCCCTCTTCAATCAACTGCGGAACCCCCAAGGAGGCTTCACTACAGGGATGCTTTGTTTTCCGACTACAACTTCAGCCTTGGGGGCAGGAGGATTCAAACAGAACCCAGGGAACATGACGGCAAACCATCATGGTGGAGGGAATACAGTGGGGCAACAGGGTGCGGACTTTGGTAAAAAGTCCGGGCCTACGTACCCATCTGATATCGACAGGCGTCTTCAGTACAACTTGGGAACATCTGCGGTATCAGCCACAGCTGCTGATGGACATTATTCCATTGTCAGCACTCAAGCAAAACAACTAAACAATGTTGAGTTCAAACGGGACTTCTATAGGCAGGATGTCTCTAGCCAAAAAGCTGGATTCAATATTGGTGATCAGAACATGAATCTATATAACTGCACTGGACGGACAGAGCAATGGAACGGCCCAACTAACGTGAGTCACAATGTGAATGCGCCGCTGGCCTCAGATCTTGCCACTGTTTGGACAGCACCAGAGCAAGCAGTGCGGCCCAGAAACGAACTGTATAATCCCGAGGAGCCCACTTCTGACCAAAAATTCAAGCACAAAAGCGGAGGTTCGTCTTTTGTCGCTGACAGCATACAGGGCTTTGGGAGTTACCGGCACCTTCTTGGAAATGAGGAAACCCTGTGTTCAGGTAGCAGGACGCTGCAACCTTACCAAGTGAATGACTACAACGCTGTCACACCCACTCTCCTGCCACACCAGTGCAGCATCTGTGACAAGAAAGTCTACAATCTCAAGGTGAGTCACCTACTTTGTAAAACACATTAAAAAAAATAAATCAATTAATTCAATTTGTCACACTTTTTGTTTTTTGTGTAAAGTACAACAGAAAATCGAGTACGGCATATTTACGGGCCCTTACGGCAAGGCCATTTCCTTTGTTTTTATAGTACAGATGAGATTTGGATTTCTGATTAAAAATTCCAGCTTTAATTTCATGATATTTACATGTAGATGTGTTAACTCAGGTTAGAGCAACTTTTGTTTGAGCCCACCCACTTTTCAAGGTGAGCAAAGGTATAGGAACACAAGACTGGGACTTTTTCTAGTTTCTTCAGGCAACCAGCTTGATTTAGCTGGATTTTAGCTTGATTGCGTAAACATTAGATAGTGCTTGTTTTTGGCTTTGGGTTTCACCTGAGAAAAATGCATTTGTTGTTTACCAAGCATGTAGGCCAGATAGCTGTCAATGGGAGAAAAGCAAACCATTGTGAAGGTAAAATTGATCAAAGCTATTGCACAAACACTGGGCATAGTTAATACAATAAAGTGGAAAAAGAAAAAAAACTACTGGTGGGTTGAGGAACAGACATCGAGCAGGTCAACCAATGGTATCGAGAGCAGGTGATGGTGGATACATTGTGAGGGCTGTGAAGAAAACCTCCAAAGATGACGTCACTCCCATGCTCCACAGGGAAGGGGGTGAAGGTATCATAATCCACTGTATGAAAAGGAATGTGAGGGAATAAATATACAGGCAATACCACAAGATGCAAAAAGAATCAGAAGGCCAGAATGGATTTTGCAGAGTACAGAGATGAGTCAGAAAGGTTTTGGAAGTTTTATGGATTGATGAGACCCTTAACTTCTATCAAAGTGATGGAAAGGCCAAAGTATGGAGAAAGAAAGGATCGGCTTCTGATTCAAAACACGCAAGCTCCTCTGTGAAGCAAACTATTGTGACCTTTTTAATTTTTAACAACTGTGAATAATCATATCATCCATCCATTTTCTTAGCCGCTTATCCACACAAGGGTCGCGGGGAGTGCTGGAGCCTATCCCAGCTGTCAACGGGCAGGAGGTGGGGTACACCCGGAAGTGGTTGCCAGCCAGAGCTGGAGACAAACAGCCACACTCACAATCACACCTAGGAGCAATTTAGAGTGTCCAATTACTGTTACATGTTTTTGGGATGTGGGAGGAAACCGGAGTGCCCGGAGAAACCCCACACAGGTACGGGGAGAACATGCAAACGCCACACAGGCAGGTCCAGGATTCAACCCGGGACATCAGAATTGTGAGGCCAAGGCTTTACTAAGCTGGTGGATAGTGCCACCCACTCATATCAGTATAATTGAATTAATTTAAAAGGAGAGTCAGTGGGCCATATCTTTACTATTATTGATCAAATGATATGAGAATGACCCTTTTAGAGAAGCTGTGAAGAGTTCATGAGTGTCGACTTGTTTGTGTATTTTTAGGACTGGGAGCAGCACGTAAAGGGAAAACTACACTTGCAGAACATAATGTCATACAATAACCAAGGGTGAGTTTTCTAATCACTCGACTTTTTATAGGAGCTTGTGTTACAAAAAGGTATACGTGCTGTTATCAAAGAGCAGAGCCAGTGACTTCTTCGGGCGACATGGTCAGTGATTGTCAAATAAACGTGATTTTAACACTTGTTACTTTTGTTAATTTTCATTTATTTCAGCACCACAATCAGTCTATTGAGAACAGATGTATCTCTTTGTCTTTACAAATATTTATTTTTATTTGCTAGTACATCCTACAGCTGTCTTGATGTTCCCATGAATATGTAGCTCTGTGGTAAGATAAGACAGCGCAGGCCAGGCCCAAGATAGCTAAAATGAGCCGTGTGTTTGCTGGTTCCAGCTCGGCACTGATATCAGTCGGAGGTCCTCACTACACGCTGAGAAGACCCTCTGACGCTCTCAACGGTGGGGACTCGGTGAGCTTCAATGCTGCAGGTCAAGGTAAGTTGTTCAGAACATGGCCGACAAACCGTGGGTGTATGCTCTAAAGTCGGAGTGCAGATATTCAGATGCTGGCAATATGTAGATGACAGTAATTGATAGTTGGCAGGCTGATGTAACAGGCAATTATAAATAGATGTGGGGCACTGATGTGTCTAGAATTAAAAGTATGGTTCAGTCTCCTTCCATTACACATCACATGTATGAAAGTGTACAATTACTGAGGCTGGTAAGACCGACATAAAAGAAACATTGGTTACAAAATAATTAAATGTTAGAATGTTAGGGACGCTAATAAGAAGAGTCTCTTATTTTGTGGATTTTGCACCATTGTACACATATTATGATGTTAATTGCATGACATGTCATGCCGAGGTGGACCCGGTTCAATCCTGGCCCTCCCTGTGTGGAGTTTGCATGTTCTCCCTCGGCCTACATGGATTTCCTCTGGGTACTCCGGTTTCCTCCCACATCCCCAAAATATGCAACATTAATTGGACACTCTAAATTGGTGTGATTGTGAGTGCGTCTGTTTGTCTCAATGTGCCCTGCGTTTGGCTGGCAACCAGTTCAGGGTGTACCCCACCTCGTGCCTATTGAAGCTGGGATAGGCTCCAGCACTCCAGCACCCCTGCTGAGGATAAGCAGCTAAGAAAATGGATCGATGTATGGATGTCGTACCAAAGGGAGACATGAAGCAAAACATCCAAACTTCAAATTGCTATTTGATGTATTAAACGTCAAAATACTTTAAAATTCATACAACCATGTCACAGTATTGTAATCCTGTTACAGTTTGTGACAATATACAGTGTTTTTTTTTTTTTTAATCAATATTTGATCTACAGTAATTGACCACTTTACACATTTAAAATTGTATCCACAGATGTTTCCTCAGGAGTGAACGCCTCATACGTGCCAGCTGCGGCCATGAAGAATTACTCTTTACCCAACGCGGGATTTACTTCACTCCAGCCAGAGTCCAAGGTCAGAAGAATGTGTGGCTTTTATTTTACAATAAAATACTGGACTGTACCGCTAAAAAAAATATGCTTCTGATGACAACAAAGGAGCAGTAGTCACCTTAGAACAGGGCTCAGCAACCTTTTTGAGGGTCAGGGCGACTTTGTCAGCACCGATCGTTTGAAGGGCGACGTGACCTGTTTGCGGCAAATTTCAGACTCTGTTCATTACACGTACATAAAATGTTTTTGTTTTAATTTATTGTAGTAAATGACATTACAGGTATTTACAATTTTTAATTCACGTAAGCAAGTCAGATTCAGAATTTAAAGCACAAATATTAGTCACAGTTTGTCGCCTATGGTATTTTTAGAACATACCTCGCGGGCGCCTTATATGGTCCTCGTGGGCTACCATTCGCCCGCGGGCACCGCGTTGGTGACCCCTGCCTTAGAACGAACCGTGTTTATGTCAGGTTTGAAGGCAGTTGTAACCAACAGTCAAGTTTTAACTATATGAATAAAATATTATAAATTATATGAATATATTTAAACTTTTGATTGATTGGACAGATGTACTTGTCTTTGTCTTTTCAGTGCTAAAAATAGATAATTATACAGCTCACGTGTTTTGAATAATGAATTAATTGGGTTATCAGAACAGGCTTTTATTGTATTTGTATGTATTTGTAGGCTATTCTACATGAGCTAAACTTAGTTTCTATAAGCAGACACCTGACGAAGTAGAACAGGTGCAGTTTTACAGTTTCAAAGCCAAGTGTTGTATGTGCGACCACAGTGAGAGGCAAAACCTTTTGATAACATTTCTACAATCAAACTTCAGAAAAATATACTGGGCTGTACACATCTGTACGGTATGTCATGTGAATGTGTACACAAGCCAATTTTCATACATACACAATGGTTTCTTTGAATTAAAGTTAGACACAGTCCTCCTTCAACTACGGTAGCTTCAAGGAACGAGAAACTGAACGCAAAACAAATAAACACAGGATTACTGTTAAATGCTGTTAGCGGTACAGACCTAACGACCTCCAGACAGCTGTGTCAAGATACACATTGAAGATAGTCCAGTAAAGTGATCCCAGGGATCAGCACGCAAGGGCCTGTCGCAGGAACGTCAGGGAGAAGCTGTGAAACCAAGCCGACCAGCTCCTTGGAGCCTCAAACATCAATCCTGCTTTGTAAAAACAAACATGTGTCCTGTGGATAGATTCCAGTCAATCAGCGCTGTGATAAATAGTTCTGTATAGACTATATGTGTCCGGCCAGAGTTGGGTACATTTTAAGTTTTCAGTAGCAATGGACATGGAGGATGGTAACTTGTGAGGTCAGGGTTGTCTATTGTACTGAATTATACCAAACCTTTTTTTTTTTTTTTTTTTTGCTTTCAGTGGAACCGCTTCAGTGCACAACTTTCCAGCTGGTTTCAGGGAAAAGATAAGATAAATAGAAAAGATAATAGAAATTGGTCATGTTCATTGTTCAGTCAACTTTTCTATATCCTATTGCTATATAAAAACCATAACTCACTGAGTCTTCACTTGAATGACAGTTGGCAAAGGCCTCGTGTGGTGATTTACGTTGCCAATATGTCACAGTTTCTAATTATATTTCACATGAGGTGGTTTTAAGGGACTGACATGGCTCAGCTACTGTTGATCGTCTGAGTCACCCTCAGTGGGGATTTCGGTGCTGCGGTCGAACCGCCATGGACTTCACAAGAACACGACATTTGCAGGTCGAAAACCAGTAAAGTGCAGAGAGCGTTGCCCAAGACTCTTCTTCTCTTGAACATTCAGAGAACATTAACAGCCTATAATGGGATGTGTTTATTGTGCCCCAGTGTATATTGACCTTTATGCACTCTGATGGTGGTGGTGGTAGTGACATAGAGATGTTCACAGTATTATCGCTCTTGTACCTCTCAAGATGCCAAAGAAACCATTAGGTTGCCGTCATAATACACTTTCCACGTGAAGTAACCAAAAATACAATTCATTCATTCTTAAACTTGATTTGTAAATTTAAGGGAGTTGGATATTTAGAAACCTTGAAGAACAGGTGGAAGTACACATTCACATGAGAGTAACTTTCAGTCATCAGTCAGCAAATCATGTGTGACGTAAGCAAGTATTGGAACAAATTAAGGTCTTCTCATTTTTTCTATTTTTGTCAGGGATTTTAGCCAGGGTGTGAAGTGAATATCTGTGTTTTAGATTTTTGCTGTCTTACTGCTGCTCTATGGGGGGGATCCAGACTTCAGCCGTTGTCCACATGGAAGTGTCTGTCAGATTAGGCAGCCCAAGTGCTTGGGGGGAGGGGGAGCACCCTCCCCCAAAGAATTGCAGTTGCAGCACAATGGTCACAGAAATTAGACTGTGATGAATTCACAACAGCTTTGTCTAACTGTGATAAAGGACAACATTCAAGGGGATTTTTGTTTGTTTTCAGTTTAAAGAACAACCACTGTATAGTATTGTCCAGTATATGCGTACGTACAGTCTGGCCATATACTGTATATGTATGTACTGTATCTGCAGAAGGAATCTTTGACTGTGTTTTTGTAGTTTATTAAGTAGCACTCCATGATATGTGACCATGTACAGTACTGTAACAAAAATGGTGCCAAAGATACAACCCTCTCCCCAAAGCAGGTGGATACTTAATCTACTGCTATATTTATTGAAGTAAACATCTGTGTTATAAAAGGGATGTTGGAAATGCAATAATATTGAGGTTATTGTATTTTGCACCTTCAAATGTTTGAAACATCTCGAGGCTGTAAATTGACAAGCAAGTGTGTTCAATGAAATGTGAAGAAAATATAATTGTACTGTCACAGTTTTACAATTTTGCGTAATAGAGCCAGCTGGATCCAAGTCATCATGCTGTGTGATAGTACATTACAGTATTGCATTGATGATGGTCAGAATCGTTTCCCGCTGCAACCCCCAGACTAATACTAAGTAGATTATACTGTAATGTCATCGTTTTAATGTTTCATTATACAACTGTCATTATTCTGACTCATTTCCTTTGCTGATTGACGAGGTCTAATCACGTGGTTGTACGTGTCAAGTCAGTTTTGACTTACCAATTATAGTAACTTCACACTCTCTGGACCCCCTTGGGGAAATTCGTATTACACTCTGAGGAGAAATGTCAGAGTCAGGCTGCTGTGCAACTATGTCACACCTCTGAGCAGTTGGGGTTTCATGACCTTGCTCAAGGGCACCATGTCCCAACTGCCAAGGCTGCGGTTTTCACTGAGTCACTGCTGGCAATTCATAGTTTTCTCAGATGTCGATGTTTTTCTTGTTATATTTGCAGCCGTTTCCCCCGAGAAAGGCCACCACGGGGCGTGTTGTTCACATCTGCAACCTCCCTGAAGGCAGTTGCACTGAGAATGATGTCATCAATCTGGGACTGCCCTTTGGGAAAGTCACCAATTACATCCTAATGCGCTCCACCCATCAGGTATTAAAACTGATACTTTTTTAGATGCGTACGGTCTATGCTTTTGTTCCCAAGGGCATAGTTATGTGGGAGCTCAAAGTTCCAAAACGGGTAACGAATAAAAGAACTTACTGCAAGTGTGGAATTATGAGGTGTGCTGAACTTCCACGCCTGTGTAATAATTGTGCTGTGTGATCAGCATTTTATGTTCCACCTGTGAGGTGTTGAGATTATTTTGCAAATGAAAAGTCCTCACTTAGACTGATTGAGTCAGATTTGTGAATACTTTCCAAAGGAGACGAAATCTTTATTTCATCTCATATCATGACAAATGGAACCAAAAATGAAATTCTTCCTTTGATATTTTTCAATTGTTTTCATGTACAGTAAAAATCCCAAGCTTTCAAAGAAAGGCCATACAGTGACAAATGATTGTCTAAAGTGTAAAAAGATAAAGGTGCCTCTGTGACTTTAAAGAAATGGCAGAGCACTATCTGCGTTCAATGTCATAGTGCCCTCACTACTGGTGTGCAGATTCTTTGACTATTGCACACAAGTGTTAGTACTGTACATACACACATTAATTAGGGAGTCATTTTTAAACTCTAATTCACTGGCTATTGATGTCACACTTCCAAGGTTTCATGTCAAAACTGCACCACACAATCACCACCAAATGTGTAGCATGTATCTTATTATATACAATAATTTGAAAAGTAATACAACAAGTAGAATACAATTATTGAGTGGATATTTTTTATGCTTTCTCCAACTAGGCCTTTCTGGAGATGGCCTATATAGAAGCTGCTCAAGCCATGGTTCAGTATTACCAACTGACTCCAGCCATGATAAACAATCAGAAACTTCTGATTCGAATGTCTAAAAGATACCAGGAGCTCCAACTAAAGGTAAATTACATTAAAATGTGTATGTATTCATGGCAACTGCCTCATTCAAATTTCTTATTTCTATAGAAACCGGGTAAAGACGTTCAGGCAATCATCCAAGATATTGCTTCTCATTGGGAAAGAGACGTAATGCAAGAACTTGAGCAGTAAGGAAATGATTCATCTCTCTGCAAAATAAAAAAAAAAAAAAGAAAAAAAACAGATCTTTAAATGCAACTTCATCACAGACTGTAACATTTAACTAGCGACTCTGTTCGGTTGAAAAGTCACTTTTGCACGATAGTGTCAAGATGTCCGAAATTATTCTTTACGTTGAACGTCTATGGAATGGCACCATCAGACTGTAACATTTAACTTGCGACTCTGTTCGGTTGAAACGTAACTTTTGCACGATAGTGTCAAGATGTCCTAAGTTATTCTTTACGTTGAATGGCACAAGACAGCAGTTTTTTTTCATTGAACTTACCTATCACCGTCCTCCAGCTCCATCCCAGACAGAGCTCGTTCCCGCAGCCCACTCAGAAGCTCCCTGAGTCCTCACTCACACAGTCCGAGTTTCACATCATGCAGCTCAGCCCACAGCCCCCAAGCGCCACCGTGCAGAGCTCAGGAGAGAGGCAGCAATGGCCTGGGCCCACGCCAAGGTTCTTGGGACTGGTCTTCACACTATAGACGAGGTGAGGAAGACAAGGAGAGGGATGACCTCTCCAGGCGGAACGGCTACAGCACTGATGGCGATCGTCTTAACGAGCGTCCGTCTGACCGCCCCAACGATCGGCTATCCGACCGGCGGAAAGCCTACGGGAAACCCTCAGATTACGCCATCTCCAGGTCTGCAGATGAGCGAGGAGATAAAGGGATTACTGGAAACAGAGACTTCCCCCGAGGCAGCCCTCAAAGCAAGTCCTTCAACTCCTACCGCAGCATGGAGGAAGGTTTCTACATGAAGTCGGACAAGGTGAGCAGATCTCCATACCAGAGACACGATAGCAAGTCAAAAAGGAAGAATGGCAGCGACTACAGCAGGCACTCGAGGTATCTGGAGAGCGAGAAGACTGATGAGTCACTTCGCAGAACTCCAGAAGATAAGAACCTGCATTCACCCAGCAGGGGAAGGAATAGGAAGCCAAGCAAGAGGTGCACCAGTCTAGAGAAACATGACAGTGGCACTACAAATACTGTGAGTAAAAAAACACAGTTCGGGATTACATTTCTTACCAACAATAGGGGAAAATCTGCGGGATAGGTTATAGCTTTAAAAAAACAATTCTACTTTACAGTTTTACCCACACACTTGAAATACATATAAGTTTATCAAAACACACCTTTTTATAGTACACCTTTGGGTTGTTGTCAGTCTTCACTCCACTTCTCCAAATAAGACAATAAATGCTTGCGTCAAGCTGTTTATTTCTAACTCCCAGTTGACCTTTTCTTTAAAATTGACAAACAAACGAAAACATTGTATCATCCATCCATCCATTTTCTTAGCCGCTTATCTTCACTCGGGTCGCGGGAGTGCTGGAGCCTATCCCAACTGTCAACAGGCAGGAGGCGGGGTACACCCTGAACTGGTTGCCAGCCAATTGCAGGGCACATCGAGACAAACAGCCGCACTTGCAATCAGACCTAGCGGCAATTTAGAGTGTCCAATTAATGTTGCATGTTTTTGGGATGTGGGAAGAAACTGCAGTGCCCGAAGAAAACCCACTCAAGGACGGGAAGAACATGCTAACTCCCCACAGGTGGGTCCAGGATGGAACCCAGGACCTCAGAACTGTGAGGCCAACGCTTTCCAGTGGAGCCACCGTGCTGCCCCATTGTGTCATTAAAATCCAAATTATGATTAAAATAAATACATTATTGTCATTGTTACTAACATAAAGTAGAATGCTGAACATAATAAATGGGCTTTTTATAAGCCTTCAAACAACTGCTATTTTAACACACACGTCCAAACATAGCATGCAATAATATTCCTAGGAATAATATTCCCCTCTCTGCTCTGTGGGAACAATGACTATTATTGGAGATTAATTACAGACCTGCAGTTTCGCGGACGTGTAATTGGGGCAACACTGTACCACTGGATTCTATTCGCTATATTTTTGTAGCTATTAATCGACATTCCTTTGTAGGAAGGCCAATCTAAAGATCATGTCTCACCTCAGAGGGGCGACAAGCCTAAAGATGCTGCTGAATGTTTGAAACATAAGGACACTGTAAGTCATAAGAAAAAGACAAAAAAAATGAAGGCAATGCAACATGTGCAAACGTGCTGAGCTATGTATTAAAAGACTTATTCTTGCTTACTTTGCAAGGAGAAGGAGTTGGAAAGTGGAGAAAACACTGACGATGAGTGCTGTTATCCCAAGAACATGGAGGAATTTCTTACAGTTGATGAAGTGGGAGAAGACGATTCCATTATCGAGCCGGACCTTCCTGAGCTGGAAGAGGATGCGACTTGTCCTGAAGAATCTGTAGAGGAGCAAACGCAGACTGTGGTGGAGACTGTGCTGTCACCTGCCCCCACTTTGGAGGAGCAGGAGACATCTATTCACAAACCCGTCCAGAATCAGACATGTGAGCGTGCCGAAGTCCCAGTGGAAACTTCCGGAACTGAGAAAACAGTCTTAATTCAGACGAGCGTGGAAGAACCATTAAAGAGTCCTGTGACCTCCAAGACACCAATCACATACCCGAGTGACTTTTCTAAAGAGGAGTCTAAGGCAGCGCCCGAGGAGACAAGTACAGAAGACAAAGTTACAGACACTAGACCCTTAGAAGAAAAGCCAGTAAGGGATCACATTCAAATGTCAAGGGACAGCAAGGTCCAGGACCTTGTACAGGTTACAGAGGCGTCCTCCAATGTGACTCAACACAAGGACAGCATTCTTAAAAAAGGTACTCTACACCAGACATTTTTTATAAGGTTTAATGTTTTTTTTTTGTTTTTTTTTTTGTTTTTTTAATGGTCACCAAATGCTTTATTCTGATCATACTTGGAAATTTGTATAAACGTTTCACCAGTCATAATAGAAGTGATAACATACGTTATGGGTTAATACTCACCAAAAGTGAACTAGAAAATCCTTTGACAGTACACCAACCCATCATAAAAATTTCAAACACAGGAGACAATAAGTTGAACATAAAAAAATTTATACCAACGAAAACAGATCGTAGCAACAAATAAATAAATTCAGCATTATTTTAAAATGTTTTTGTACATATTTCCCTCTTTGCTGGATTTTCTTTGTGCAGATATTGAAACACCGTCATCATCAATTGAGCAGGAGAAGGTTGTCATTGAGCACATCATCCCGTTAGGTAAGCCAGACACATTTTATTTCACCACTGTTGTAGTGAGATGGGAATAGAACAAATCATTCAGGTTTTCCAACTAAGAATAGAATCGATACCTTTTAAAGTTACCACAATCATTCTAGCAGCCCAAAGATCTCATATATTATCCTCTGCTGTCTTAGTGTAAACGTTTAAGCGTTATTGTGTACACTGCTAATAGCAGCACTGACAACCTGTTGCATTAGCACTCTAATTGACGGGAATTGGCTGGGCACATGCTGGCCTATTTCCGTGAGCTGCTTGTGAACTGTACCCCTGAGAAATGAGTATTTATATTATTATTAGCACCGGAATGGCACGGCCCAGCACACGCTGCACGGGGACTTACATAAGCCAACGCTGCGTGGCAACAATAGATCACAGACACGAGAGCCGTCTGCCATGAGTCATGTGGCTATTTTAGTTGTGTGATGTTTCGACAATCTTTTTTTTTTTTTTTTTTTTTTTTTTATTCAGAGCAAACTCGGCACAACTGAAATATCTATATATATATAAAACACAGGCTTTTCAATATCAGTGTTAAGGTCACATTTCTTGTCCAGTTCTCGCAAAATTTCAATCAAAATCACAAAGATTGCGCAGAGTGCTGGAGCCTATCCCAGCGTGCAGGAGGCGGGGTACACCCTGAACTTGTTGCCAGGCAATCACAGGGGACATGGAGACAAACAGCCGCACTCACAATCACACCTAGGAGCAATTTAGAGCGTCCAATTAATGTTGCATGTTTTGGGATGTGGGAGGAAACCGGAGTGCCCAGAGGAAACCCATGCAGGCACGAAGAGAACATGCAAACTCCACACAGCCGGGTCCGGGATTGAACCCCGGACCCCAGAACTGTGAGGCCAAGGCTTCACCAGCTGATCCACCTTGCCGCCTACTTGTAAAATACTATGTAAAATATCCCATCTTGAGCTGCAAGGAAGGGGCACAGTTTTATGTATGTCCACAGGTTCTGCGTTTGAATATGAGCTTTGTCTTTCTGTCTTAAGTTTGCATGTTCTACTCCTACTTGGGTGAATTTTCTGCTGGTATCACAGCTTCCACCAGAACAGTTAAAGGATGGTCCACCTCACGGTTTTGACATTCATGCTTTGACTCTCTACGACGGTGTTCCTGTTTTGGAGTTTGTATCTTCTCCAAGTATCCTCAGAAAACCCACGCAAGCACGGCAATCCCAGGCCTAATTAACCCACTACCATGAGGATAAGCACTATGGATGGATGGATGGATGAATGGATGGCTGAGTACTGTAGTAGGATGAATATTCCAGCTTCTACAAAGATGCAACAGTCCAAATTGTCCTGGCCGTTAATGTGAGTGTGAATGGTTGTGTATCTGTACTCTATGATTGAACGGTGACCTTTCCAGGGTGTCCAGCTCATCCGACACCCTGAACGGGATAAGCAGTGTGACGTTACATGGTCCAACCTGGAAATGCTCCAGTCAAATGTAAACAAGAAACATGGGTGGAAACCACAATTTAACCGTTTCTCAATGAATTGCAATGTCATGGAAAATTATTTTAGTAATTTCAAAAGCGCATTCTATACCATATATTAACTGTCATCTTTGTCCAGAATTTTGATGATCTCAGAGTTAACAAATATCAAGAAATTATAATATTACAAAGGAAGCCATAAAATTACAGTATTTGTAATAGAGAAATAAGTAAGGAACTGGTATTCAAAAAAAGTATTTTCCTGTGTGTTTAATGAATTGTATAATGTGAATGTCACTTTTTGAATGGAACTACAAATAAATTAACTTTTCTACAATATTCAAATGTATTAGGAATTGCCTCTGATGTGATGCAGTACTGCTTTTGCTTTGTCTCTGATTTGAAAATTGATCCATCGGCAGTCTTGACAAGAAACCTTGTTGTTATCCCACCAAGAACATGGAAACCCACATATTGTTCATTGCTTTGCAGGAGTGGAGTTCATTGAGCCAAGGACTGGTTTCTACTGTAAACTTTGTGAGCTATTCTACACCAGTGAGGAGACCGCAAAGTTGAGTCACTGTCGCAGCACTGTGCACTACAGGAATCTACAGGTTTGTGCTACTACTATATATCCTACACTTTTACACTGCTATTTGTGTGAGCATGTACATACTGTACAGTATCTACACAAACATCATGTCTGTGCTCACTCTCCTTTGCATCAACACCATTACTGTTAAAGTTCTGCTTGTTTCATGCTCCTCTCTCGGTCTTCTCAGTTATTTGCTGTAAATGTTGTTATCAGGCAAGGGATCCAGTTTGTAGTTTTCAAAATGAAAGCCAACACTTCATGAAGAATTCTGATGCGATTATTCCCAGCAGCCACTTTGAGCATAGACAATACGAAAGCATGGCGTAGGATATAAAAAGTCACGTAAATAAAATCTAGTCGTGTACTGCAACTATTTAAGTGCACTTTCGACATTTGTTTTGATGATTGAAGAAACACACAAAAAAAAAACCTGCTAGGATAGTGTAAGAATGAACCTCAAAGGTGAATTTGACAATTTCAAATGTAATGATTTTTCTGCTTTATATCCAGTTATGATCCTCGAATCACCCCAGTGGACTTAATTTGAGTAAATAATTAAACATCAATGTAAGGGATTAATACTTTATTTTTACATATTTGTTAACTGTCAAGTAATTTGTTGACCACGAATGTTAATGTTAACAAGTACCATGTGTCCACTATACTTATTTTTGACAAATAATTCATTATTTTTAACCTTGTATTAACATTAACAAGCAATATAAAACATTGAATAAACCTTACCGGAGTAAGATTTGCCAACTCGGTGAGATGGAGTATTTGTCTGTACTTTATTGACACAGCTAATGTACACACAAACACAAATATTGCATGTTCTCTTGATCCATAAGCGTTGTCTGTTCCGTTATTGTCCATTCAGCAGCAGGCCATATCACATTTCTGCTGGCTGGCAGCGCAGCTGACACGAGTCAGAGGAGAAATGATTCCCTAGCATTCGACGTGCGACATTCTGTGGAGAAAAAAAACCTTCTCAGCACTTGTGCTGTCTGTCAAAGCTGCATGTGGTCCCTCTTATGTATGTTGGTATTTAATGCTTTACATTTCTTTTAACATAATTACACTTTAGTTTAAATGAGTTTTCATCACAGGGTTATTGTTGATTTGTTTTCATTCCGTGGAACTTATCGTGTGGCGGCATAGTGTGAGAGTCACAGTTCTGAGGGCCGTGGTTCAAATCCCTGCTCAGCCTGTGTGGCGCTTCTATGTTCTCCCCGTGCCTGCTTGGGTTTTCTCCAGGTACTCGGGTTTCCTCCCACATCTGGAAAAGATGCATGATAGGTTAATTAAAGACTTTAAATGGCATGTAGGTGTGATCGTGAGTGCGGCTGTTGTCGGTCTCTATGTGCCAAGCGATTGGCAGGCAACCAATTTAGGGAGTGCCCAGTCTCTCACCCAAAAATGGCTGAGATAAGATCCAGCCCTCCTGCAACACTTGTGAGAATAAGTGACTCAAAAAAATACATGGATAACTTCTCATATGTCCAAAAAATTATATATTTAAAATATTCAGCATCCGTATAAACTTGCAATAAAAAAAGAGTATTCAATTTTAATACACTGTATTCACATACATTTTAAATTAAGTATACTGCAGGGGGGGGATTAAAGACAATCACATTCAAAGATATTAGATGACAGTCTTGGACTTTGTGTTAGTCGTGTTGCTCTCCTAGGTAAACAGAAGTACTCTCTCTTTTTTCTTCTTACAGCAAAGTCTAAGTGTCTTTTTCCAGGTTACGTTATGAGATTCAGATCGTAAAAACAGACCATAATGCTTACTATGTTGTTTCCTTGGCAACTTTGGACAGAAGGCTTTTTTTTGTCCCAAAAAAAAGTGAAATGACAGGTAGAGTGGCATGAAGATGAAGTCAGAGAAACACAATGATTTGATTAATCCAAAAACTGCCATAAACGGCTAATGTGACTATAAAAATTTTGCAATTGAATCAATGTGTTCTAAATAGAGGAGCTTGTTTTCCACTCGCGTACCATCTGTTGGTTTTGAAGGCACACCTCTACTTTGTGTTGGAGGTGCGGGGGTGCCTTCCCATCGACAAATGCAGTACAAATCTTCGTACACATCAGCTTCCTTTCATTATTTTTTTGTCATCTTTCTCTCCCGCTCCCACAGAAATATTTGTCCCAACTGGCAGAAGAGAGCTTGAACCTTGGTGAATTTTCAACTCGACAGTGACATCTTGTCCTCACAGCAAGTGGAACGATGCACAAGTGGAATTCATGGTGCCCTAAAAATATAGGCACTTGCACTTGTTTTTTGGCAACTGGAATAGTTGTTGGATATCTGGAATGGTCAATTTTGTACATACTATGTACTGTAATGTATAGTTAGGATATTTATTAGTTTTATTGTTGTACTTGTGAAGCTATTTGTTATTGAACTCGGATGGACATCAAATTGACTCTGTATTTCCGGTTTGGTCTTGGAATTGTTCAAATTACAAGAATAACTTTGATTATTAAAGCAACAAAGTGACTCAAATGATGGCAATGAATGTTTTTCCTCAGTTAAAACTGAGGCAGATTCTCAGGTTAATTATATTTGTTGATGCATTTCCGACTCAGTGTGTATTATTTGCAATGTGTAAAGCTTTTCTTGAACTCTGCTCTGGTGTGCACTCCAGTTGTTTTTCAGTTACAATGTACTTGATGTGTAAGAATGATACAATGGCTTTGCAAACCATGTCTGCTCTGTATAACTGTCACTAAAAATGTCAGCCCCTCACAGTAGCGGCTTTATTAGCTTAACTTAATGCCTCAACATTTTAAATATGATACGTGAAACTGGACCATGTACAGATCTTGCAACACACGTGACTGTTGCTTGCTTGACAGCCAAATTTATTTTGTACACTACTATAAAACCTGATCCTTGTTTCTCCTATATACTTTTCATGTGGAACCATACTTTAATGAGGATTTTCCCCCCTACTATTATAATTGTATGAATGTGTAAATCAGTTATTTAGTGCTAAAATTGGAGCTTTGTATAAGGTGCTCATGACTTTGAACACTATTATTGTGAAAGAGCGCCCCCAAGTGATGTGGCAGAACATGTTTCTGTTGTGGGAAAACAAATTTAGATTATAGAAAACCACAGACCATTAGTGTCATATATCACATTACACACCTCCTTTAAAAGATACAATTAACCCACCGTTTTCCTCAATATAACAGTAATAGTTGCAGGGAACGATCCAAATATTTATTTGCATCGAAAAGAACGTTTGGATCATCACAATTAACCACAATGCACGTGATTATCATGAAAACAAGTTCATCTCAAACAAAGCTAAATGTCAAAGTGGATGTTTGTTTTGTTTTAATATTTTTAGTTTTACTCATTGCGTTGCTTGGTGTCCTCGGTCTATGGTCCTGACATATGCTGTACTGCCAAAAGTATTCAGCCCCCTGCCTTGACTCATATATGATTTGAAATGGCAACAACTTCCTTGTCAGTAGCGTTTAATATGACACTGGTCCAGCTTTTACGGCTATAAATGTTTTAACTATTCCAAAGGTCTTTCCACAAGGTTCAAGAGTATGTTCATATGAATTTTTGACCATTCTTCCATAGCCGCATCTGCACTGATGTTGGACTAGGAGGCCTGGCTCTCAGAAACATCCGAGAAGTTAAAGCTGTTACAGCTTCGTAAGGTGGACCAGTGTCATACTGACCCCTATCGATTAAGAATGTAGTGACCCTGAAGTTAATATATGAGTCAACGCAGGGGAGACAATACATATATAGTGTACAACTATATCAAGGTTTAAAACACATCACACAAGAAGGCACACTCAGTTACCACCATACTTGCTTTTTTTAAGTGACTGTTTGGTGTTTATGGACTATACTTCTACATGTCAGGGGTCACCAACCTTTTTGAAACTGAACTACTTCATTGGTACGAAGGGTTGACAGTTTTATATACACTTCTGACATAACATATTTCTCAAATTACCTTTTTGTATACTGTATTTGTAGTATCTAAGTATGGTCTGTCCAAACTTTTTTCTCTGAGGGCCACCTACAGAAACATTGAAGGATGCAAGGGCCACTTTGAAATTCTTTGTCTTTAATTTTTTAAACACCGTAAAACATGCTATAAAGCAGTCACATATTGTTTATAAATGGTTACATAATTGAAAAAAATACATCACAGCTTTCCGCTAAAATTAATTGGAATGAAGAGAACGTTTGTTACTATTTTAGTTGTAGTTTCTTTGCAAATTCATATTTCGTTAGCCTGATGGCATTACAGCCTAAATCCCAAGTTGTTTATTATCACATTATCAATTAAAAAAAAAAAAAAAAACTTGTTTGCTAGAAATTGTTTTGCAGATTCCTCTTCATTATTGTAATACACAAGGGCGACAGGAGTCGTTGTTTGTTTATTCTTTACTTATTTTGTATTGTTAATGTGACTATTACAACGTTAAATGCTGATGTGAGTAATGTCAGGTGTTATTCGCTAGACGTAGAAAATGGCATAAGTAAAACTCAGATTGTTCCATTCCCATTGGCTGAGGTGTTTTAAAAACCCCGCCTCCATTGGCCAATCAGAGTGCAAAACAAAGAGCTCCATGCTGGAGTTGCTGGGCAGACAAAACACAGACGTAGTTCAAGTCAGAACGGATCTTGAACAGAGCAGACGACCGCTGATTCTTTTGTGAGTTATCGAGAAATAACGCGTTAAAAAAAACGTGTTAATGCATTGTAAGGAATCATTTTTAAAAAGTCGGTACATTACATGCACTAACTGACGCGTTAGTTGGTAATTTAATTACGTTAATATTCCTCGTCATTATAAACGACGTGTCTGCTACACGGACCGCGAGTTGCACATTTACGTATCGAGCATTCGTATTATTGCTTTATCTTTTGTCAACAGTGTTTCTACTTGCCTCCCTGTCAGTCGTGCTATGCTACTGCTAGCCATTGTTGATCAACATTGGGACTTTGAATGAAGGAAACAGCGGGGGTGGGCCTCTGTTGCGTCGGTTCGTGTCGGGCCATGATTTTTCGTCTAATGCCTCCATTCTGCATTTGGGCATAACAGGTTGCCACTAAATCTTTTTTTGCCGTTGCAACGTCTCTTTCCTGTCGTCGGTCATGGCAGCTGACTGCGAGGCCTGGCTCAACTCGAACCCCGTCGGTGAGTGTGAACCATTCCACGCCATTTCTCAGTGCATCATCAGTTGTCTTTAATGGGAGGAGGGGGTGGAAGAGTGGGCCACATACTTTATATTTACTGCACAATTAACCATTTGTGAAAACAGATACTGTGACGACAATAGGAGTGATGATAATGTTGTGTTTTACATGTCTTTTTTTTTTTAACTGAATTTTTGACTATTTCTGTTGTCAAAAAAAATTGTTACTCTTCATAATTTTATGATGTGACGTAATCGTTGTCATTACATACTAAAATATGAAATGCTATGTAGCAAATAGAATGATGTCAGGTCACGCACACTGACCTAGTGGTTACCACGTCAGTTTTCACAGTTGTGAGGTTTGAGGTTCAAACCCTTCTTGTGTACAGTTTTCATGTTCTCCCTGTGCTTCTTTCATGAGTTTTTTTTTTTCAGGTATTCTTTTGAATGTTGTACTGCACAACCAGTAGTCATTTTAGGTTAATTGAACTTGTATTAATTGAAAATTCTAAATTGAACATTGGTGAAAATGTGAATGGTTGTTTTTATTTACATGCACCGCAATTGATTTCTTACACAAAATCAGCAGGGACAGACTAAACCACAACCCTCATGAGAACATTCTGTGTTGGGGAAAAAAAATGGACAGATGGATGATGTCAGTGGGCTCCTTTGAATCACAACGTAGTTAAAGACTGAACCAGCAGCGCCTCTACTGGTTGACACCAATTAGAACACTCTTATTTTTGCCTTGATTGTTTCATGTCGTATTTAACCAAAACGTTTTGAACCCAACAGAGGCCGACAATGAAAGTGACTCCTTTTTGTCTGAAGACGAAGGCAATAGTGGAGCACTCAGCGTCAACAAGAACATCAACGAGATCAATGGCAACTGGCTGTTGTCGTCAAGCAGCAGCATTCACGAGGCTCGTCTCAAGGCCAAAGCCAAGCGCAGGCTCCGGAAGAACTCATCCAGGGATTCTGGCAGGGGGGACTCCCTTAGTGATAATGGTGATCTGGTCAGGGGGCCAACGGTGGCCCCCACCAGCCCTAAGAGCAAGCTGCTGGACAGAAGGTCCAGACTGGGCAAAGGTAGAGGTCTGCCAAAGAAAGGTAGGACAAAGTGTAAAACAATAAGTGATATCAATAACTATTAACTATGCAAAGAAACATTTGTGATCAACAGTTGTTTTTCCCTGAGGGGACATAAAATGCTTTTCTTGTGAACAAATGATGTGATGGACAATCAAAAGTTGCTTTGAATATTTAATGTCAAATAAGTGTCTCATTTTTTTAAACTACGTATTGTTATGTCTTTGTTTTCCCCCATGTAAAACATTTTAAGTGGGGAACCCAAACAATCTGATCCAGATCCTGATTGCTTTTGTTTAGAATAAGAATACATTTTTCCCACTGAAAATGATGGAACTAGAAATAATGTATTCTGGTATCAAAATAATAACATTGTGATCCGTGCAACTTTTGAGTAGCTATCTTACACGATGACATACAGGCAAAAAATGTTTCAGAAGTTCACCACTTTATGAAGACACAACTCAACAAAGCACTCATTTTTGAGTTGAGTGACAAAGTTGAAAATTCATGGTGCAGATGCTCCTCAGGCATCTCACTTTTTAAATGTCGTGGGAATAAGCGTGAGAAGAAGTTAACTGCAAAACAAATACAGATCACTAATGATTCCCTCTCCGCTTCGGTAAGTCATGACGCATGGTCACACAAGACAAAACTAATATTACAATTAAACTGTTATAGTGTTACTGCTTCCGTTCTGTTCAGTTTTAGTGTACATACAATGGTTATAGCAAATATCCCCCCAAAAAAATAGTTTTACTGCAGCAGCACGGTCAGCCAGGACATCTCCCTCAAACTTCTGTGGTTGTGGCTTTGAATCTCAAGTGCATTTTCATTTGGTGAGTTTGCATGTTCTCTACATGCTTGCAGTTTTCTTCAGGTGGTTTTGCTTCCTCATTTTGAAAATATGGATATGTCATTCATTGACGACACAAAATTATCTATAGCTGTAAATGTCTTTTTTTTTTTTTTTTTTTGCCTCTAATGTTTTTGCCCATTGATTGACTAAGGACAAGCATTATAGAAAAGTGGATGGATGAATCACAAACATGAAGAGTGTATTACCAAGTTAGTGAAACAAAATCTCGAGTCACACAGCGCTACTTTCCATTCTTTTCATCCTCATCTCATAATTGTCTAGCTGACGCTGCTCCTCCTGGAATTTGCAGAAAAACCAAAGTAAGACCTGCAATCTTATAGGGATATTTTTTTCCCCCACAAAGTTTAGAGTAAATATCAAACATAGTCAGGGTTTTTCCTATAATTGCATAACATTAATGTTTCTGCTAGTTTGAATTAAAAAAGGCAGTTTCTCTGCATAGAATTTATTACAAATTCAACTTTTAAACTGGTGGATGAGCTAGCCACATTTGCAAATTTGAGGCGTGAGCTCTCCTGCTTTAACAGTTTACATAAATGCAATAAAGTATACACAAACACAACAAAAGAGTCAAATGGGCTCACAAAACTAGCAGGGCTAAATATAGCATGATGTCAGTTCGAGCTTGGCACACAAGCTGCTTTGCTAAACATCTTTGCAAAGTATCCACAATCTGTTGGTGCCCGTATCCATTCTCCACAACATAACGCCGTATGGACCAAGGAACTGGAGC